>NC_081360.1:49101923-49415923 GCF_030684315.1 Stegostoma tigrinum | reverse complement strand
CTTCCTCTCACCCATCCCTTCCTCCCACCCCAAGCCGCACCCCCATCTACCTACTAACCTCATCCCACCTCCTTGACCTGTCCGTCTTCCCTGGACTGACCTATCCCCTCCCTACCTCCCCACCTATACTCTCTCCACCTATCTTCTTTTCTCTCCATCTTCGGTTCGCCTCCCCCTCTCTCCCTATTTATTCCAGAACCCTCACCCCATTCCCCTCTCTGATGAAGGGTCTAGGCCCGAAACGTCAGCTTTTGTGCTCCTGAGATGCTGCTTGGCCTGCTGTGTTCATCCAGCCTCACATTTTATTATCTTGACCATTCTTACTCTTCGATTCTACAAATCCGAACTTGTCTTCACCTATTGCTAACTTTAACATTCAGACTCACTTCTGTATTCAGTAACAGTGGGAATGGGCACTGTGGAGCTTAATTCTTCACCTGGGTTACACAAAAGAACAAATTCCAGGAGATGAATTTAGATTATTGATGATCTGGATTATTCCAGTGTAGTACGCATTTGTATAGGTAACCAATACTGTAATTTTTCATTGGCTATAAAAACAAAATGATCTCCAAAATTGCAAATAATGTGCGGTGTACAGAACAATAATAATTTCACGGTTACAGATGAATGTGTGGCATGTGACAGCAACAAATACGTATATATGTTCTTTCTTTCTCAGAAAAAAATCAGATATGAGGGTGTGTCTCATCTTTGTTTGAATGATTTGGCAGCAGAATCACTTTTGAAATCACAGAAAACAGGGATTTGTTTGTAAGATAAAAATGGCTTCTGAACACCTCATCCAATATATAACATGTTGACTTGTGCCTCAGATCTTTTCTGTATTCTGCAGCAACCTAAAATAGAAAATAGATTTATTGTTTATTTAAATATCTCACTGTTTGGGCCAGTGGCCTTTTACAGAGAGTGCAGTAAAAACTGCAAGTGAGAATCCTATTTGGCCCAAGTTCAGCATACATTCACCGGCCAGTGTACTTCAAACAGGCAGACTGAAGCCTTGTTGGCACATAGGCTGCCAACTGAAACCAGCTAAGTTGCCGGGAGACACTAAAAATGTTTTCCATGTGAGCTGGGAGGCAGAGACAGCAGAGGTTCAAGAGCCTGCTTCTCATTTTGTAAACACACTTTCTTTTCTGTGCACATTCACAACCTAAAGCTACAAGACTAATGAATGTGAATGGTTTGGGACAATGTGGAACAGATCTCGCTTGACAATGAGTTCTGCATACGAGACAATGAGCACAAAAAGGCTTACTTCTTAAACAAGTATTTGAATTCAGAAAAAGGAGCAGGCCACGCAGTCTCTCAAGGCTCCTCCTCCATTTACTAAGGCCACGGCTGATCTGATATGATATCATCTCTCTTTTCCAGTCAATGCTGTGCCCTTTGACTACGTCTCCGTTGATCTAGAACATATCCATCTCAACCTTAAAAATACAATAAACCTGCCTCCCCTGCTCTGAGGGCAAGTGATCTCCGGAGGCCCATAACCATCTGAGAGAATTATAATTGCCTCTCCTTTATTTTAAATGAGATGCCACTACCTGATTCATCAGAGTTTGAAAGGCTGGGCCATTTCAGAATCTAAAGTGTACTCTGGAATAACCCATTGATTAGGAGTTGGCTCTAGTCACTGCTTTAACTTTTCAGTTGTCAATGTAGAGCCTTCTCCCACATCCACATCAAGTCAAGTTAATGTGGTTCAGCCTGGCCTGTTTCTGCAATAATCCCTGAAAGCTTTGCTAACCTGCTCACTGCTCTGCACCTAGATGGGTGGACAATAACTCAAGATTTGCTGGTATTTCTGCATTAATTAACCGAGTGGTAGAGGATTCAATGTGGGCCTCAAAAATATCTCCTTCCATTCATCCCTGCTATTACATTGATGCTGGTGGCAATGTGACAGCCTATTAACTTCCTGTTCCCTTTTGGTGGTCTTATTACCTTATCATGTGGCTGTGACACAGCCTCTATATTTTTTGTCTAATCCGTGTCCTCGTTCAGATAATTCACTTCCCTAAACCAGCTGGCTACTCGATAAGAGTTAGTGATCTGTGTCTTAATGGGTTCACCTGATACTGTTGATGATACTAACATGTAATCTCCTGAAAGGCTTGGGCCCTGCCAGGTTTGTCTTCATGTTTGGAAGATTGTCTTGAGCCACTTCACAGACTCATGAAAGCTATGGAATCTGGCATGGATTCTTCCTCCTTCTGTTCTGAAGACCTCTCCTTTCGGAGATATCAGAGGCCCTCACACTTGGTATCAATGAACCCACTCAAGTAAAGTCAGTGAACTCATTAGATGAGTCCTTGATAATGAAAAGAAAGCAATCTTCTATTCTAATCATGGGGATACTTGTGATAGTTTGCCTTGGCGGTTGGTTTTAGAGTCTAGTGATACCATTCTAATAGCCCTGTGTTTGGATGATACACTGAAGATGTCCACTAGGTTAACCATGACTTCCTAGAGTATTTTGGACATTAACTTTGAGACCAGATCTGATTGGACTTTGATGGACAGACCATCTTGGATGAAGAATTGGGTCAATTCCCTCATCCCTGTCTTGGCAGATATGATTCTCAGGAGAATAGCCTCTGGGAATCAAGTAGCCACATACATATTGCTAAGAATATACTGGTAGTTGCTACATCTCAAGTCCTTAGATTTTTGGCTTCTTGTAATGCAGTGGTAGTGTCCCTAGATTTTTAGGCTCAGAAAGACCTGGTTAAAGCCTAACCAGACACACACCGGTGGGAATGAACACTTCCGTAAATGCTTGCACAGGGATCATAGGTGCACGTTTGGGTTTTCCCACAACCTGAACTTCCTTGGTAGCAGTACAACAGGGTTTTTAAGGATGCAGATCACAGCACTGAATATCAGATCCCAAAGTTGCTGCTTCCCCAGTATCTCAGAGGTCTGCGCAGACAGTAGCAATTTCGAGGGAACGCTGCTCCCAGTCCGGGTATTTAAAGCAACCTATTTAGAGATATTATGACACACGCCTCCCAGGGCTGGTGAGACGTGAACCTCTGACCTTCTGACCCTGGGAATTCATTACCTCCTTGAGGTTTTCAAGACTCCCGATGAAGATTTGGAACAACCAGACTGGAGGGTCTTCTACTTTTAGTGTGACCTTAACCTTCACTGTCTGAACTTATCTGACAAGAGACTGCGAGACCATACAGCCATGGAAAATGTTAAGCACTTTTTCCCGCAGTTGGTTTGTCTTCTTTAGCTCAGTGGGCTTCTCAGATTCCAGTGGGGATGTGATTATTCTTTGATCCCACAAGTTATTGTTAACAAGGGAGGCAAAGGCCCAGTGGCGTTATTGGTAGACTATTAATCCAGAGAAAGCGAAAAAAAACTGCGGAGGCTGTAAATCAGGAACAAAAACTGAAGTTGCTGGAAAAGCTCAGCAGGTCTGGCAGCATCTGTGAAGAAAAAAATCAGGAATTAACAGTTCAACAATGATCATGAAACCATTGATGATCATCACAAAAAAAAGCCCCATTTGATTCACTAATGTCCTTTAGGGAAAGAAACGGTCACCCTTTCCTGCTCTGGCTTACATGTGACTCCAGACCCACAGCAATGTGGCCGACTCTTATCTGCCCTTTGGAAATTAGGGATAGGCATTAAACACTGGCCAAGTCAGTAATACCCATATCCCATAAATGAATAAAATAAAAGGAGCAGCTGCATCACATCCAAAGGAAGAATGAGAACAAATCTCATGTTACTGGCCTGAACTAAGGTCACACCCCCAATGCAGCAGGGATGGGGGATGGCATGCACCAATCTCAATCCTTTTGACCAGCATCTCAGCATTTATTGCACTCTGGTGGGAAGGTCAAGTTATTTTCTGAGCAGTAAAGTTTATGTGGTTCCACTAACCCTCAGTATCACTATAGGCTCGCTTGCCTTATCCTGGGAAATGTGGCCACCCTTCCTTTGAATACAAAACTTTGTTAACTATTAGGAATTTGTTTAACCTCAGCTCTACCCTCAGGAGTTCCTTTATGGGGATTCTCATTCACAATCAGAGCCATAGCCTGTTCTGGTATATTGACTCCTATTGTCTTTCCACAGATTGTGTGTGCCTTGAAAAATCCCACTTTTTTTTATTCCATAGCCTCTAGCAGTTGCCTGGCGATAACCTACGTTTGGCACTTAAAACTCACAGGCGTTTTGAGCACACATTTTGCCTAAGCACCATCCTTTTTCTCCTGAGGAGAGCTGCCAGCATTTCAAATCCCTCTCATGGGTGCTCAGTTCCCTATCACTATTCTTTCTAGTTGCTTGGACGTTACTAGGGAAGGGTTTCTTCTGGATCAATTCACAATTATATAATCATCAGCTGTTTGCCTTTACCCAGTCACTTTCTGTTCCTCAGGATGTTTTCTTATTGAGAAGGAGATGTAATTTATAAACTCCTCAAAGAGATTTGTTTCACAGAAGAATTTTATAAGCTGCATCTTTTGAAAAAAACACATTTTTGAATTGAAAGTAAAAATTGTGTATAAGTACTTTGGGGTTCTAATCCAGCATCATGGTAGTATAAAAATAAGCAAATTGCAGCAAATTAACTTGAAGCTAGAGAACTGGTGTATGAGCAAGGGCTTTAGTACCTGGGGCATTGGGAACTGTACTGGGGTAGCTGGGACTTGTACAAAGTGGATAGGCTACACCATTTCATGACCAGGATTAATATCCTCGAAGGGAGATTTTCTAGCCCTGCAGGGGACACTTTGGCTTTTGTGCTCCTGAGATGCTGCTTGGCCTGCTGTGTTCATCCAGCCTCACATTTTATTATCTTGGAATCTCCAGCATCTGCAGTTCCCATTATCTCTGACACTTTGAGTTAGCTTGTCAGAGGAATAGAAACCTGAGAAAGAGTTCCAACAGGAGTGAAGCATAGCTGGCAGTAGGAAGTAGTAAACAAAAGTGGAAGACAGCAGAAACAAATTTCAGCACCAAATAAAATCAAACAATGCAATAGTGTTAAAAAGACAGAATTAAAGTAATTCTATGGAAATGCATAGGAGCTGCAGATTCTGGAGAATCTGAGATAACAAGGCATAGAGCTGGATGAAATACAGCAGGCCAAGCAGCATCAGAGGAGCAGGAAGGATGACGTTTCGGGCCTAGACCCTTCAAAGGGTTTAGGCCTGAAACGTCATCCTTCCTGCGCCTCTGATGCTGCTTGGCTCGCTGTGTTCATCCAGCTCTATGGAAATGAATGCAGCATTTGCAGAAAGATAGTTGAATTCTGATAAAAATGGAAGTAAACAATAGTAAAATCTATTTGCCGTTTTGGCTGCAGGCTGACCAATGATTGGACCTGAATGCTCAAGGATATTCAACATTTAGGAGGGACAGGGGACAGGAAAATGAGGTGGACTAGTACTAATAATAATGGACTAGATCATTACGTTAGTGAGAAAAGTTGGCTGGACAGCTGGTTTGTGTTGCCGAGCAACACAAACGGTGTGAGTTCAACTCATACACCAATGGAGATTAATATGAGGGACTCTTCTTATCGATCTCTCCCCTCACCTGTGGCGTGGTTAACCTCAGGTTATATCACCTCCAGTTGCCTCTCTCTCTGTCTCTCTCTCTGTCTCTCTCTTGTTCTCTCTCACTAATGAGAGAGCAGCCCATGGTTCAGAAAGACTGGCGACTTTAGCTTTTACTTTGAACATAGTCTGGGTAAATCTAACAAGGACCAATACTGTGGAGGACAAAATCCTCTAATACATATCAGGTGGTTTTCTAGAGCAGTGTTGAGAAACCAACTAAGAAACAGGCTATATTAGTTCTAGTATTGTGGTATGAAAAGGGGCTAATTAATGATCCTGATGTAAAAAAGCCTTTCAGGATGAGTGACTGCAGTATGATTGAATTTCCATTAAGTTTGAAAACATAGAAACATTGAAAAGAGGAGCAGGAGGAGGCCATTTGGACCTTCAGGCCTGCTCTGTCATTCAATATGATCATAGATGATTATCCAACTCATTCCCCTCATCCCACCTTCTTTTTGATCTCTTTAGCCCTAAGAATTATATCTAACTCGCTTTTGAAAGCATTCCATATTTTGGCCCCAACCACTTTCTGCGGCTGAGAATTCCATAGATTTGTTGCTCCCTGGCTGAACAAAGTTCTCTTCATCTCAGTTTTGGTGAAGTCAGTCCTGTTATATAGTGTAGTGTGATCTGAAACTAACATTTTCAATTTTAACAAAAGAAATTATGGAGGTATGAGGGACAAGTTGGCTGTGGAGTTTTGGGAAAATGCATTAGAACGTAGGACTGTAGGCTGGTAATTAAAGAATTAATACCTTTGTTTGCAACAAAAATATGTCTCATGAAGGTACAAAAACCCAACAGGAAAGTGAATAATGCTCAGCTAACACAGTAATTTAAGGATTCTATTAGATCAAAAATGGCGAATTATTAAATCTGAGGATTAAAAGCATTAGAGATTTCAACAAAGGAGGACCAAGAAGTAGATAAATAAAACGTGAACAGATTATGATTGTAAACTAGTAGGAAAGATATGAACGGAATGTAAATGCTTCTAGAGGTATGTCAAAAGGTAAAGATTAGGAAAGACAAATCTGGATTCATTACAAACAGCAACAGTAGTATTTATAATTGGAAATAAGGAGATTATAGCGAGGCTGAATAGTTACTTCGTGCTTGTTTTCACAGAGGAAATTGCAAGAAATAGGAAAATACAAGAAGTAATGGAGATCCAAGGGATGAAGGAGAGCAAGAAATTAATGTTAAGTAAAAGTAGGGTTGGAGAAATTAATATGTGTGAAGCCTGATAAGTCGCTGGGACCCAATGATCTAAATCCGCAGCTTTGCAACAGCTGGATATAGAGATGGTCACTTTTCAGTATTTTACAGATTCTAGGAATGTGCCTGCCTGTTTGAAGGTTACAAATGTAATCCCACAATTTAGGAAAGGATGGAGTGAGAAAACAGATAACAGTAGACCCGTTAGCCTAATGTCAGTAAAAGGGAATTTATGAGGATCAATTATAAAGGCAGTGATAATGGACATTTAGAAAATAAACTCTGTTTGGGTGGAGTCAACATGGATTTATGAAGGGGAAATCATGTATGACAAGCTTGTTCGAATTTTTTGATTACTAGTGGAAAAGATAAAGAGAATAGAGAATGGATTTTCTTAAGGTTTTTGTAGATTAGAAAACAAAATTAGAACATTTGGAGTAGGAGGTAATATACTAGAATGGGTTGGAATTAGAGATAATGGGAACTGCAGATGCTGGAGAATCCAAGATAACAAAGTGTGGAGCTGGATGAACACAGCAGGCCAAGCACTCTCTGATGAAGGGTCTAGGCCCAAAACGTCAGCTTTTGTGCTCCTAAGATGCTGCTTGGCCTGCTGTGTTCATCCAGCCTCGCACTTTGTTATCTTGGGTTGGAATTAGAGGAGGGCACCAAATGTATAATTTTCAGGTTAATGGATGACACAAAACTAGGTGGGAATGTGAATCGTAGAGGTGATGCAAAGAGGCTTGAAGGTGGTTTAGACAGGCTGAGCGGGTGGGCAAAAGCATGGCAGATGGATTATGATGTAGATATGAGTGAGGTTATTTACTTTGTCAAGAAGAAAAAGAAGAGCAGGGTGTTTCTTAAATTGAGATGCATTGGAGAAAATTGATGTCCAAAAGGACTTGGGTATCTTGTTCACAAGTTATTGAAAGCTAACATGCAGTTGCAACAAGTAATTAGGAAGGGAAATGGTATGTGGTTTTGTCACAAGAAGGTTTGCATTTAAGAGTAATTGCTTCAATTGTGTAGAACCTCAGTGAGACAACATCTGGAGCATTGTGTACAGATATAGTCCCCTTGCCTAAGGAAGGATACACACTCCATAAAGGGCATGCAGTGAAGGTTCACCAGACTAAGTGCTTAGGAAGGGTCACTGGATCCAAAGCATTAACTCTGATCTCTCTTCAAAGATGCTGCCAGACCTGCTGAAATTTTCCAGCAATTTCTGTTTTTGTGTCACCAGACTAATCCTGAGATTGTAGAAATGTCCTATGAGGAGAAATTGAAGAGACTTGGGCCAATAAAATGAAAGGTGAGTGAAGCTTACAAAAATCTCTCAGGGCTAGAAAGCTTGAGCAATAGGAAATAGTAGTGGCAAATGTAAGAGCAGAAAATGCAGGAAAATCTTAGTCAGTCTGGCAGCATTTGTAGAGAGCAAAACACGGTTAATGTTTTAAAGTCTGAATGCACTTCTTCATATTTTCAGCATCTGCAGTATTTGCTTTCATTACAGTAATTGTGAACAGTTGTTTTTCTGACTGAGAAAGATATACAATGGGGTACGGGATTATTGTGCAACTTAGTAAATACTTAAAAATTTTGACTTGTGTATACCGAGGACAGTTTCAATATTTGTAAATGACACAGAACTTGGAAGAATTATGAACTTTGAGGTCAATAATGAAAGACCTCAAAAGCACATAGATGCACTGATGGAATGGTTGAACATATGATAGATGAAAGCTAATGAAACAGAGTGTGGTGAGTTACTAAGCACGAGAACAGAGAAATATGTAGGCAAATCATTGAAGGTGGTAGCACAAGATGAGAAAGTGGCTAAAAAGACATTAGCAATTGTAGGCTTTACGAATAGAAGTTTGGAGTACAAAAAGACACTGGTTTGACATTAACTGGATCATTGTGTCAAATTCTTAGCACCATACTTAAAGAAAAATGTGAAGGCATGAGAGAGAGTGCATAAAAGATTTATGAGAATGGTCTGGGGATGAGGAATCACAGTTTCATAGAGGTGTTCAACATCACGAAACACAAAGAATAGATAGGGAAAAACTGTTCCCTTTGGCAGGAGGATACAGTTCAACTGATTGGCAAAATAGCTAACAATCCTCTGAGGAAGCGTTTCTTCGGGAAATTGAGAGGTTACTTTCAGGAATGCACTGTCTGAAAGGTTGATTGAGGCAGACTCATTTGCAGATTTCAAGGCTACAATTTCTACCACCAAGTAGGACCAAGCAATGTGGTTAGTGTCAACAAAGGTGAGGGACATGTGAGCACCTGTTTTGCTGAAAGTGGGAAATAGTTAGGATCTGGAATGCACTATTCAATGGTAGACTAGAGGCAATTTCAACTGTGGCTTTCAAAGATAATTGTCTAAGAAGATGGAGATTAAGAAAATCATCAGACAATGCTGAAAGGACAGGGAGGTGACTAGCTGAGTTGATTCTGTGTGAAGCCAGCACAGACATGACAAGCTGAATGGTCTGTTTCTGTGCTGTACACATTCTATGAATGTAAAGAATCTCATATATGCGTTTATCATATTGCCAGAAGTTGGTGATGTATATATGGATGCTAAGCTGGCTAATATTTTGCAAATACAATTGGATTATGATTCAAAACTAGAGGATATCTGTCATTCTTAGAAAAGAGTTGCTACAGTAAACAAAATCACATACAGCACTTACATCTCCAATGGAACAGATTTTTTTTTCGCATAACAAAAACAATATATATTCATATAATGTCCAGGTTTTATTAAGGAACAGTCTTCCCCTGATTTAAGTTTGAAAGGGTTCAGAAAAAATTTACAAGGAGGTTGGCAGGTTTGGAGCATTTTTCTATAGGGTGAGGCTTAATAGGCTGGGACATCTGTTGAAAGCTAAGTGGAGACATTATAGAGGTTTCTAAATCATGAGTGGCATAGGTAACGTGAATAGACAAGGTCTTTTTCCCAGGCTGGGGAGCCCAACACTAGATGAAATAGGTTTTAGGTGAGAGGGGAAAGATTTAAAAAGGGCTGGAGGGGCAAATTCTTCATGCAGAGGATGAGCTGTTTATGGAATGAACTGTCAGAAGAAGTGGTGGAGGCAGATACAATTACAACATTTAAAAGACATCTGGATGGCACATGAATAGGAATGTTCAGAGCAATATGGGCCAAATGCTGGCAAATGGAATTGGATCAGTTTTGGAAAACTGGTTGGCATGGGTGTGTTGGACTGAAGGGTCTGTTTCTGTGCTGTATAACCCTATGACTCTGTAGCACTATTACAGGAAATCTATTTGTGGAACTAGCTGCCAATTACTTTCATTTTCATTGTTGTACCTTGTTCAGATGGAATCAGGTGCAACCACAGAAAAGCCAAGCGGGTGAGGGGCCATGAGGTGCCTCAAGGGATTCCCCTGAATGATGGTAGTGCAGGAGCAACCAAGCAAGAGGACACCATCACGCTGATTCAGATTTGGATCGGTAGACATTACACTTCAACACAAGTACAGGATTTTGTGGAATAAAGTATTTCCTTCTCCGAAGTGTCGGCAATTGGCCTTTTGTTGGGAACTGTTACCATCTCTGCTGCCCGTGACCATAAGACACAAAGGCTTTCAGCAAAACAGGTGCTCGCATGTCCCTCACCTTTGTTGACACTAACCACATTGAATTTAACATTTGGCTAATGTCAATAGCGATATTGTAATAAATGAAGTTTAAATAAATAAAGTTTACTGCATTTTCTTCGATTAAGCATTAAAGGAAATTCGGATATGACAAATTAATATTGTCCAGAGAATCCCAGTGCTAGTCCACGCAGCTAGGCATATGTTTATGGTAACTTCTACAGGGTTCCCTGAGTTGATGTTGTTATGTGTAAATTACCACAACCTACCTTTAAATCAGCTACCCATTAAGAAATGTCACAGACAATCAAATACTGAAACAATTGCTTAAACGTTATTGCATGTAGCAACCAAAATAAGACCCCTCAAGTAAGCGAGTTAATCCTCACAACCTCTCCCCATCCCCCTCTCTGATGAAGGATCTAGGCCCAAAACGTCAGCTTTTGTGCTCCTGAGATGCTGCTTGGCCTGCTGTGTTCATCCAGCTTCACACTTTGTTATCTTGGATTCTCCAGCGTCTGCAGTTCCCATTATTTCTTTCAACTTAGCTATTACCTGATTAATGGTGGAACTTAGCTACGATTCTAACCAGCAGAATCTGTCTGTTGATATGTTTCAGAGATAGTAGGAACTGCAGATGCTAGAGAATCTGAGGTAACAAGGTGTAGAGCTGGATGAACACAGCAGGCTAAGCAGCTTCAGAGGATCAGGAAGGCTGACGTTTCGGGCCTAGACCCTCCTTCAGAAAGAAGTTGAATCTTGAAGTTGAATTCTTATGGGATTTTCTGTGTTGTGAAGTTTCTGATGTGACATTATTGATGATCCTTTAGATCCGTTGATCCACAATATTGATTACACTTATGAAGACACCAAGTGTGTAGCTAGGCACTTATCAGGAGTAGCTTCCCTGTCCCTTGCTGTATTTAGTGTTAATTGTCTCCTCTCTCCCAGGAAGCAGCTTGTTTACGTGGATTTGACTCCTTCTTCCCAGGGATAGTTAATTGGCATATTGTTTTGAATTGTTTTACAACAGATTCTCCTTGTCCCTTTCTTCTCAGGAAACACTTAGTTCCAGAAAGAATTATTGCTGGTTCTTTCAAACCCTGAACAGCTATTAAAGTTTTCACAGTCTCTCCTCTTTGTTCATTATTTTTAATAAGATGAACAAACACCAGTATAAGTAGCCATTTTCCACCAAATCAGTACACATCTAAGCTGAGTTGCTGCATCGTGAACAAATTAAACAAAATGCATCATTTCATTATGTGATACAGTTATACCCAAACCAATAATCAATAAATGAATTACAAAAGAATGATCAGGAAATAAGTCACAAAACAAAATGGAGTAATAAGCATTCCAATAAAGACAATAAACCATTATTTGCAAATAACACTACATTATACCCATTGCAGTTTTAAGATCATCATGTCTTAAGCCAGCTAATTTCATTTTCAGTTGCTGCTTTTGTTGCTGATGCCAATTGTGACACATAATCATAATAAGAACAAGATGTAGCCAAATACATAGAATAGTAATAACAAGATGGCATGGAGCAGTTGGACCAAAGGCTCTGTTTCAGTGCTGTATATCTCTATGAAATAATATGAACCTAGGCGGCCATGTGAAAATATTTCCCCAATTCCTGATATTGTCCCACCACATCATTACTCCATACTTTTGTTAATCCCCTTATGTCACAAACAAAAATTACTTAAAGCTCCTGTCCCATCAGCTAAATCCCTCAACTTACTGTCATCAATCCATGTAGGAACTTCTCTCTTCCTGATTTCATTTGCCTTTCCTCCGTAGTGATCTAACATCTAATTGCTATGCGGACAATGCAAGTTATATTTATTTGACGTTGATCATGCTTTTATTGACTTGTTGACTGTGCCTGTTAATTGATTTAATCGATCACTTATAGCACAGATGTCTAGGGTATTAATTGTATCCTACTCTGTAAATGCCTGCAGCATCTCCCATCAAACTTCAGTGCTTCTTACTTTTCCTCGCAATTTTGTAACCCTCTTGATTAAGCAATGCTTATAATTCCTTATAAATTCCTTATAAATGCTAGATAAAGGTTTTGGACACCAGAATGGTAATGGAATGCCTGAGAGATTCAGAATTACCAGTACCAATTCATGACTAACATTGTCATACAATGCTTTATTCATGCTTTGCATAACTATCCCAGCTCTGGGCCTTTTATTTTGCCAACAGGACACTCTACCTGAGCACAAATGGACTTAACTTGCATGTTACCATTGCACCAAAAGTTAAGGCATGAAGTTGTAGGCAGAGGTGTCCCCAGTGATGTTAGTCCATACACATCAATGTTTGATTATTTGTAGAATTACGCACAATTGACATGTTAACCAGGACAGAAACTGTAATGGGTCCAGCTGATGGACCAGTTGAATACATAGACATTTACATTCCTGACCAAGGAGGTGACAACTGGAGTAGTATCATAGATAATGGGAACTGCAGATGCTGGAGAATCCAAGATAATAAAATGTGAGGCTGGATGAACACAGCAGGCCAAGCAGCATCTCAGGAGCTCTCTCTGATGAAGGGTCTAGGCCCGAAACGTCAGCTTTTGTGCTCCTGAGATGCTGCTTGGCCTGCTGTGTTCATCCAGCCTCACATTTTATTATCTTGGAGTAGTATCATGATCTGCACAGAGCTTCGGAGAGGTTTACAGTTACATTGTACATACTAGGCCCAATTACACTGAGTGATGTATCCTGGCTGCGGATTCTGTGCTTCCTGTGCAAAAGTCAGCTACACAACAATCAGCTTCATAGCTTATCCAAAGCACGAAAACAAAATATAAAGGCTTCCTCTGCTCTTATTTGCAGTTTATCAGTTGCTTTAACAATCTTAAGGTGCTCATGTCTTTGGGTAAAGGCAGATTATAGATAGTATCAATCTGTTTCCTGTCTATCTCCAATGTACCAGGTGCCATCACAGTATTCAAATAAAACACTAGCTGTTTCATAATCTGCACTTCCTTGGGGTTAACTTTCCATCCTTGATCTGTGAGGAGAGTTAAAAACTCATGTAGCAGAACCCGGTGTTTGTATTTGGTCTCCAAGTGTAGCAACAAATCACCTCCATAATGTGCTAAACAGGGAGGGTTGGAAAAATTTTCTAATTTCTTTGCTAATCTTTGATGGAAAATGGGCAAATGGGCAATCCTTGTGGTAAACAAGTCCAAGTGTACTGTTGTCCTTGAAAGGCAAACACAAACTTATACAGATGTGTCTACTGTAAAGGAATGGGCCAAAATGCAGTACTATTATCCAGCACAATGAAGCGCTTTGCCAGAGGTGTCTATTTCATCATCATCTCGGGACTAGAGGCTACAGTGGGTGCTGTGCAAGGAGTGGTCTTAATTAACATTTTATAGCCAATTGTCAATCTGCAGGAGTCATCAGCTTCTTAACTGGCCAAATAGTGGAATTGTTAGTGGAGGCTCTTGGGTACAAAATTCCCTGCTTATGCAAACTATTGATTCCTTTGGCTAGCTCTCTTTCTGTTTGTTTTGGAAAAGATTATTGTCTCTGAGGCATAATGTCTGGGCCATGTATCACTACTTCCTCTGTCATACGTTCATAATCATGCTGCTTGTGTGTAGCGAATATGTTCTTACACTGTACAATAAAACTCTGAGCAACTTGGTCATCAGTTAGCCCTCAGAGGGGTCGCCCACCTTCGTCCCATTGTACAGAGTCAGTGGTCATACTAGTAGCAACCTCGAGTGGTCCCTGTCCCCGTAACCAGGGCACCTGCCAGATCAAGGGTTAGATCATGGTCTCTCATAAAATCTGAGCCCAAAATAGGTTCTGCTTCCTGATCTAGTTCTAACAGGATGATTGGATATTTACACGGTCTATTACTGATTTGAATACGTAGTGGGTAGATCTCATTGCCCTCATGTGTGTGCCCCTTTAAAGCCACTTAAAATAACTGTATTCACACAGCATCTATTTAACTGCAAACCATTAGCTGTTTGGGACACTCCTTTATTGCATAGGAATTTGACAAAGTGGCCTCCTACCTCACCCTCAAAGAATGGTCTTCTTGTATTATCTGATTTGGCATTACACACCTATCGTGGAGAGGCTGGACCCTGTCAATATGGGGAGTCGCACCATTGGGCAGGAATACACTTTGGCAAAATATCCTTTGCTCTTCCAGTTAAAATACAGTGGCAGTATTCTTCCCCTTCCACCAGGGAATGGAAAAGGTGAGTTACCTCCCTGTCAACCGGAACCACGTCCTTCATCCCACCAGACAGGTGGATCCCTCTGAGGCCCCTATGCTTTAGCAGGGATAACACAGCGTGAAGTTGGATGAGCACAGTGGGCCAAGCAGCATCAGAGGAGCTGGAAAGCTTCACATTTCAGGTGGGGACCCTTCTTCAGAAATGGGGGAACGGAAGGGGATTCTGAAATAAATAGGGAGACAGTGGGAGGCTGATAGAAGATGGATAAAGGAGAAGGTAGGGTGAGGGGAGACAGACAGGTCAAAGAGGCGGGGTTAGAGCCAGTGAAGGTGAATGTAGGTGGGGAGTTAATGGGGGATAGGTCAGTCTAGGGAGGATGGACAGGTCAGCGGGTTGGGATGAGGTTAGTGGGTAGGGGATGGGGTGGGGCTTAAGGTGGGGGGAATGGTTAGGGAGGCAGGGACAAGCTGGGCAGGTTTTGGGATGTGGTTGGGGGAGAGGAGATTTTGAAGTTTGTGAAGTCCACATTGATACCCTTGGGCTGCAGGGTTCCCAAGCAGAATATGAGATGCTGCTCCTGCATCTTTCAGGTGGTGTCATTGTGGCACTGCAGGAGGCCCAGGATGGACATGTTGCCCGAGGACTGGGGGGTAGAATTGAAATGGTTCGCGACTGGGAGGTGTAGTTGTTTGTTGTGAACAGAGCATAGGTGTTCTGCAAAGCGGTCCCCAAGCCTCCACTTGGTTTCCCCGATGTAGAGGAGGCCACACAGGAACAGCGTATACAGTATATAACATTGACAGATGTGCAGGTGAACATCTGTTTGATGTGAAAAGTCTTCCTAGGGCCTGGGATTGGGGTGGGGGGGGGTATAGGGGCAAGTGCTACCATTCCTCCCACCTCAAGCCCCACCCCCATCCCCTACCCAGTAACCTCATCCTGACCCCCCCCCCCCCGACCTGTCTGTCCTCCCTGGACTGACCTACCCCCCAACTCCCCACCAACATTCATCTTCACTGGCTCTAACCCCGCCTCTTTGACCTGTTTGTCTCCTCTCCACCTATATTCTCCTTTATCCATCTTCTATCCGCCTCCCCCGTCTCCCTATTTTAGAATCCCCTTCCCTTCCCCCATTTCTGAAGAAGGGTCCCAACCCGATACATCAAGCTTTCCTGCTCCTCTGATGCTGCTTGGCCTGCTGTTTTCATCCAGCTTCACATCGTGTTATCTCAGATTCTCCAGCATCGGCAGTTCCTGCTATCTCTGCGCTTTAACAGGGTTCATTTTCCCCATTTTTCTCTCATTCTTATCCTGGTCTTCTCTTTCCCATGCCAGAGCCATTTGCCTAAGGAACCATAAATCTGAGTAGGTGATATTCCCTGGATCAAAGGCTTCACAGCTTCACAAGGTGCCTCAGTAGAATGTTCTGTTAGGATTTGCAAGCAAACACTGTGCTGTCTCTCATCAAGATTCTTTCTTTGCTGGGCCCCAAAAACACTTAAAAACTGGGGCCACAGATGGGAGCCAAATGCCATCGGGATGTTCCCCTTTCCTTTATCTACATTTATTCAGTCCATCTATGGGGTCCCTTCTATTACATCGTATTGATGTCAGCATTGTCTTCTCCATATCTGCTAGATATTCCCACCCGCCCCCAACCCCCACCTTGCCCTGCAGTTTGTGGATGAGAAAGATCATCTCATATTGAATTAAGTGAGCAGGTAATTAAAAACTTTACCTGGATAACAAAGTATGGAGCTGGATGAACACAGCAGGCCAAGCAGCATCTTAGGAGCCTGCTGTGTTCATCCAGCTCTACACTTTGTTATCTCAGATTGTCCAGCATCTGCAGTTCCCATTATCTCTAAAAACTTTACCTGCTCCATTTCATCGTGACCACATAACCTCTCTGATGGTGAGTGGCAACAAACAGCTCAAGTGGGTCATGTAGATATGTACCTACCTGGTGTAAAGGTCGGCATGTATCTAATAATATCTCGTTACAGAATAATTGGTATTATGCTACATGTTCCCACCGTGCAACCCTCTGTGCTGTTGGGTTTATAAAAGTGATTCACTGGCTTTATGGAAGGAGGCTGCTTTAGTGCTTCAGCTTGTCCTCCAGTCTCAAAGGGATTTACAGGAGTGTGTAGGGAATGTTCCATCTTGTCCACCAGTCCTGGAGGCTGAGATGCCTCTGGGAATTGAAGTACAGGTGGAATGGCCAGGGGCGGTGACTCAGACAATATCACTGCTACAGATAAATACAGGAAATCTTATCTGAGTATGGCGGGTGGGCATGATAACCATATTCCCTCCTCTGATTGAATAGCATACAGTTTCATCCTTATCTAATCCCCAAATCAGGTTCACCCCTTTCTCAGGAAAGGGGTGAGGCTCTGAGCAAGGATCACCGGACCCGAATGTTAACTCTCTTTTTTCCTTCATGGATGCTGCCAGACCTGCTGAGCTTTCATCCCCTGATTTCTGTACAGGTTCCAGAGCACAACAAAGCCTTCTCTGGGTGGAAATCTGCGACTTGAAGGCAGCGATTTCTTGTCAACATTTAGAATGATCAACATTCTGCACTTGTTGCTTGACCTGTGCTTGATACAATACTCTAAATGCTGCCTGGAGATCATTGTATTTGCTTTCAAATTCCTGAGTCTTAATTTCTGACTGCTGAACCTTGCTTTGTGTCTTCTCGACACTTCTGTTTGCTGAGTTTAGTAACTTGAGAGGTAAACTATCTTCTTCTGATTGGCCATCTCAAGGGATTTAGCCTTGGCAATGTAAATTAGACATTTCCTTTGACTGTAATCCCTAAATTGGCTTAACGTGAGAATACAGGGGAAGCTTTGGGAAAGATGAGAAAGCATTAGACACAGTGCAAAAAAGATCTGTGTGAATGATTCCAGGGATGAGGAACTTCTGCAATGTGGATAGATGAGAGCAGTTTCCACGGAGAAGGGAAGATTGAGCAGAGATTTGCTACAATGTTCAAAATCATGACTAATCTGTACAAAGAAAATAGGAAGAAACTGTTCCCACTGATCGAGATCTAGAGCAAGTGAGGACAGATTTAAAGTAATTGACAGAAGAAGCAATGCAGACAAGATGAGAAGCCTTTTTGCACAGTAAGTTGTTACTATCTGTGGGGCACAGGCAAATTAAATCAAAGCATCCAAGAGAGGATTGGATTATTGTTTGAACAAAAGAATGTGCAAGGTTACAAGAGAAAAATAAAGAAGTTACAACTTATGAAAATCTTTTAAAAAAGCATTGGTTATGTAACACATTAGTTTACATGACCTTGAGTCCAGTGAGTCAATGATTAATTGGGTGTCTGTTATATGGCAGCTGGGATGCAGATGGATGGCAGTCAAAGGTGCAGCAATATTTCCTATATGCAGAATTAGTCTAGTCTGGCAGGTGGAGTCCGCGATTTGTTATGGAGACAAGATTTTTGAGAGAGAGAGACATGGAGGACAGGCCTGCTAGCTGCGAAGACATGGGGCTGCTCCTGTTATGGTATTAAGACTGCAATCTTATGTCAAGAAGCCAACCAGAATCAAGCTGTTTGGATTTTATATTGTGGAATAAGAAAGGGCTTATTAATATATTTGTCATAAGAAAATAGTGACCATGATATGATAGAATTTTACGTGAAAAGGACATATTAAAGACTGTGCTAGACGGAAATAGTAACCATAATATAGTAGAATTTTACATATATTTTGAATACAATATAATTTATTCTGACGTTAGGGTCTGAGCAAAAGAAAATGAGGACAGAAGGAACAAGTTATCTAGGATGAATTGAGAAAATGCATTAAAATATTTGATGGTGGACTGGCAATGGCCAGTATTTGAAGAAATACTCTCAGATCTACTCTTCTCTAATCCACAAACCCAATGTGATAGGTGAGTCAATCATTGAAACTGAGGGTGTTAAAGATGATGATTGCGAATAATTTAGAAAGCTGCAAAGGAAAGCCAAGAAACTGACAAAGAAAGCAAAAAGAGGATATGAATGGAAGCTAACAAGGTAAACAAAAGTGGACTGTAAAAGCTTTTATTTATTAGTGAAAGGAAAATAACAGTGAGGCTACACAAGGGCCCTTTACAAGAGGGGTCAGGAGAATTTATAAGGGAGAATAGGAAATTGGTGGAGAAACTAAACAGTTATCATGAGTCTATCTTCATGGAAGAAAGCACAGAAAATCTCGTAGAAATACTAAGTGCCCTAAGGATTTGTGTAACTGAAGGTTAAAACGGAATTAGCATTAGTAAAGAGGTAGTACTTGAAAATTAACTGGATTGAGGGTTGAGAAAACTCCTGGGTCAGATTAGTTTCATTCCAGACTGTTGAAGGACGTGATAATAGTGTATGCATTGGGAGAATTCTCTCAATTCTGGAAAAGTTCCTGTCAACTGGAAGGTAGCAAATGCAAACACACTAATTGAGAAAGGAGGAAGAGTAGAGAACTACAGACCTATTAGTTTAATGCCTATAGTAGGGAAAATGTTACAGCCTATTATAAAGGAAACTAACGGCAAAATTAGGCAGAGTTAATGTGGATTATCAAAAGGAAACTAATATTTAACAAAATTGTTTGTATTTTTTGAGGATGCTGCTTTTAGTATTGATAAAGGAGCATTGGTGGACATGGTATATTTGGATTTTAAGAACATGGGTGGTTAGTACATAACTTTATAATGCATGAGATTGGAACTAATATACTAACAAGGATTAAAAATTGAATAGTAAACAGAAAGCAGGGAGTAGGAATAAATTGATCATTCTCTGTTTGGCAAGTTGTTGCTACTTGGGGATCGCAAGAATCTACTTGGTGTACAAATCTTCATAATCCATAAAAATGATTTGGATTTCAGGACCAATTGTAACATTAACAAAGTTGCTGGTGGCATTAGGTGGAAAAATTAGCTGTAAGAAGGATGCAAAAAGGTTTCAAGAAGACTTGTTCAAGCTAAGGGAATGGGTTAGATTATGGTAGATGGAATATAATATGAATTAGTGTGAAGTTATTCACTTTGGTAAAAAAATGAAAAGCAGAATATTTCTTCAAATATTTCTTTTAAATGACAAGATGTTGGGAAGTGTGCATGGCTTGAAGGATTTGGCCATTTTTCATGAGTCATTAAAAACTAGAAAAAAGTTGCAACAAACAGTTAGAAAAGCAAACAATATGTTGGCATTCATTTCACAGGAATTTGAGTACAGAAATAAAGAAATCTTGCTTCAATTGCATAGAGGCGTGTGAGATTTCACCTGCATAATGCATATACTTTTGGTCTCTTATCTAAGGAAGGGTATTCATGGCATAGAGGAAGTACCATACAGGATCACCAGATTAATCCCTGGAATGCTTAGTTGTGGAAGTTCGTTTGTAAAATAAATTGAAGGATATAGGGACGATGCAAGAAAATGACATTGACAGGATGATGAACCTCTTCCTGTTCCTATGTTCATATGATTCCATGCATGATTGAAAGCTCCTTCATGCTTTACATTACATTGAAACCTGTGGCAATTCTTTAATACCTGGCTCTTCACTCAGGTTGCAGGTACTAAATGTGCTTCTGACAATGAAACACACTTTGTATCTATTTTTCACTTTACACTTTTCGATTTTTCTTTCAAGGATGTAATGTTTTGAGAAGGCAGGCCATTACCATCTTTTCAAGCGGTGTTGTAGATGGACAATAAATGTTGACCCAGCCAGTGACACCCATATCCAGTGAATAGATTTAAAGGAATTCCATCTTGTTTAGTGTAATTCTATTCTCCAACACAGATTGTCCATGGTTATAAAGATCTTAACAGACAAAATGTTGTTTCTTCACTTTGTGCTTTTTCTTTGAGTCTAATTCTGATAAGAAACATCCTGAACAATCTGAACAATGATAAATGAAGCTCAGTATAGCTGTCTGTGATATTATGGAATATAATCTTAATGCAAGCTCTGGTCTCCATTAATTAGAAGATGGTAACTGGATTAAACTAAACAATGGAGAAAGAAAAACATATCAAAGGACTGGAAATACTCAATATACGGGCTGAAAAAGCGAACTAGTCAACATTTCAGATCCTAAAACCCTGCTACAGTGCATTGAGGGGAATGAAATTTGATTTGACGAACTTATTCAAAACTACATACAATTTTATTACATAGAAAGTGGTTTTCTGCTGGTTTTATCTTTGCTGGTTACCATCAACAAAAATGTATTAGTGGTGACATTTCCATCAGTGTTTTTTATTCTGAGCAATATGAATGCATACTGTAATTACTTTAGCATTCTGCTGACTAAAACCAATTAAATTATCAAATCCCAAGAGTATACCTTTTGGAATAAACGGGCTATAAGACTTTCAAATCACATGTTATGTTATCTATCATGTATTCATAAACTGAATTCAGAACAAACCTCTTAAAAGCTTGATGGAAAGACATGGAAATTCCATATTGAAATATAAGCCTGAATACAATACTTGAGTGATGCAGAAAGGTTGTTCAAGAGCTAGGACAAGCCATCCAAAAACTAATTCCATTATGAATCAAATGAAGCAGCTGGGGTTGAAAGGTGAAGATCACACAAAATCATGTCAGTAAAGACTTTCAGAGATGTATTGGCAAAATATATTGTGTTATAACTCCACAGAGAATGATATCCCGTTACCATGTCACCCTTTGTTTATACATGGAGAGTCCTTGACACTGATCTGGCTTCTCAGAGTGTTGGGATGTCTGACATTCCTGTTCTTCTCTGTCCACCAGGAGTCCTTGATTGGACCAGATTAACAGCGGCAATCAGGGAATTCATATCCTATGATCTCTGGTGATCTCATTACAATCACTACATATGGCTTTACCTTTATCCTGTTTCCTTTATCTCCCAATCCATGGACTGAACTCAGATTAAACTTTTACTGTAGCATAAAAGTAAAAAAATTAGTCAAGAATTGGTGTTAGCTGTCAGCACCATCAGAGCCACACAGCTGCAGATTCAATTCCTACCCCAGGCTTCAAGTACAAAAACAAAGCTGACCTTAATGCTGGACTGAGGCAATGCGGGAGGCACCACTTTTCTGATAATATGTTCAACTGACTCTCCAACTGCCTGCTCAGGTGGACATAAAATTACTGTGGAATCTAGTGCATAGTTATTGTGTTCAAAGTGGGTCAAAGTTAAAGTTGGTGATGGTGAATAATGTTAGGAGCTGGTGTTTTTGCACTGGATTGTACTGGTGGTGTGGACATTTTTGTACATGCTGAAGCTTCTGGCCCTCTGATTGCTACCCTCTCTGTTTGGCAAGACAGTCTAAGGCCAGGGTTGGCCTTTGTTGCTCATGTTTTGTAGGCATCTCACAACTCCTTTCTTGCACTGGGGAGGGAGGAGCTAATTAATAATTCAAATTGTTTCAGGACCATGAGATAACAAGGTTTCGAGCTGGACGAACACAGCAAGTCAAGCAGCTTCAGAGGAGCAGGAAAGATGACATTTCTAGAAATGGACCAATCAGGTCTTTTACATTTTAATGCAGTTGACACAATTGTGGTGTGGATTTAAGACACTGAAATCAATCAGATTCCTATGGGCTCATGAAGGAGAAGGTGCTGGGGAAGCTGAAGGTGTATAATTCACCCAGACTGAAAGAACTACACCGCTGAGTTCTGAAGGAAATAGATGAGGAGAGACATTGTAGAGGCATTGGTAGAGATCTTTCTGGTGTCACTACAATCAGGGAGCATCCTGAGTTACAATAGCACCCCTGTTTAAGAAGGGACAGAGGCAGAAGACAGGAATCTATAGGCCAGTTAGCCTGACATTGGTGATTGGTGAGATTTTAGAGTCCATTTGGAAGGAGGGGATTGCTGAGTACTAGGAATTGAATGGTAAAATAGTGCTGAGTCAGCATAGCTTCATCAAAAAGAGTTTATTTCTGACAAATCTGTTAGAATTCTTCAAGGAGGAACAAATTAGATAAAGCAGAGCCAGTGAACATGACCTATTTGGATTTCTAGAAAACCTTTGACAAGGAACCACACAGAAGGCTGCTAAATAAGATAAGGGTGCATGGTGTTAGGACAAGGTACTGGCATGGGTAGAGGATTGACAGAAGGCAGAGGGTGGGGATAAAGGGATCTTTTCAGGATGGCAACTGGTGATTAGTGGAGCAGGGGTCAGAGTTGCAACCATAACTATTCATGTTATACATTAACAATCTAGGCAAAAGAACCAAGGGCATTTTTGCTAAATTTACAGATGGCACAAGCAAAGGTGGATGGGCAGGTAGTGTTGAGGAAGTGGGGAGACTGCAGAAGGACTTGAACAGGCCAGGAGAGTGAGCAAAGCAGTAGCAGGTGGAATATAATGTGGGAAAGTGTGAGGTTATACACTTTGGCAGGAAGAAAAGAGATGTCACCTATTTTCTAAGTGGGCAAAGGCTTCAGGAATCTGAAGCACAATGCGACTTAGGAGTCCTTGTTCAGGATTCTCTTAATGTTAACATGTAGGTTCAGTTAGCAGTCAGGAAGGCAAATGCAATGTTAACATTCAGTTCAAGAGAGCTAGGATACTAGAGCAGGGATGTACTGCTGAGGCTGTAAAAGGCTTTGGTTAGTCCCTTTTTGGATTACTGTGAGCAGTTTAGGCCCTGTATCTAAGGATGGATGTTCTGGTATTGAAGGGAGTCCAGAGGAGGCTTATGATCTCAGAATGAAGAACTTGTCAAACGAGGAGTGGTTGAGAACTCTGGGTCTCCACTCAATGGCATTTAGAGGGATAAGGGTAATGATCTTGCGTCTGAATCCAAATGTCATGGACTCCAGTCCCACTCCAGAGACTTCAACTTAAATTCTGAAATGAATCCCCAGTGCAATCATGAATGAGCATTGCAGTGCTTGAGATTTATTCTTCCGGGTGATACAGTTAAAGAAGAATGTAAAAGTTCCCATTTTGAAGAAATGCAGGCACGTTTACCTCATTGTTTTTGTAAAACATCAATTGACATCACTAAAATGTATTATCATTATAACATTGCAATCATCATCCCTCTCCCTACAAAACCAACTCGACCCCGTCATCTTTGCAAACACTGTCCAATCTTAAACCTATCTTTCCTTTCAAATGTCTTCAAAAACTATGACCTCCCAAACCTGCTCCCAATTTTCTCAAAATTACATTGTTTGAAACCATTAAGATTTCTGCCCTTGCCACATTACTGCAACAGCTCTTAACAAAGTCACAAATGACATTCTATATAACTGTGATAAAAGTACTGCTCCCTCCTCATCCTTTTCAACGTGTCCGACAACCATTGATGTATTTGATGACTTCAAGCCTCTCTCACATCTGTCCACAATTTATCCAGCTTAGTGTGACAGCTATCACCTGGTTCCACTTTTATCTATTCATAACCAGCGTATCTCCTGCAACAGCCTCCCTTCCTGCTCAGGCATCATTACCTCTGGTGTCTTTCAAGGATATATCCTTGGCCTCTTACTATTTTTCATTTACACAGTGCTTTTCAACCACATTATCTGAAGGCATAACAGTAATTTTCCCATTTATCCAATTCAGATCTATCTCACTGCCATCTCTTATGATTCTACCATGGTTTTTGACTTGCCAGACTGCATATCTAACATCCAAAACTAAATGAGCGTAAACTTCTTACACTTGAATATTTGGAAAAGACTGAAGCCATTTTTCTTGGTCCATTCCTTTCCTTGATGCCAATATGGGAGTAGGCAAGTTTGCAACTTTGTTGTCACATTTGTCCCTGAGATAAGCCTCGGACCTGAAGTATGCATCATCACTAAGACTGCCTATTTCCATCCCTGTGCCATTGCTTGACTTTGCTTCATGTCAGCTCATCTGCAGCTGAAACTCTGATTCATGTCTTTGTTACCTCTAAACTCAACTACTCCATTGCAGTCCTGGTTGGATTCTCTCATTCTCTGTAGACTTGAGAACACCCAAAATCTTTGTTGCCGCTGTCTTAACTCTGAGTCCTATTTCCGATTCACCTTAGTGTCTACTGACTTTGGCTCCCAATCAATCAACATCTTGATTTGGAAATTGTCTTCGCTGTTTTCAATCAATGCATGACTATGTCCCTTCCTACCTATATAATCTTCTCAAGCACCTCTACCTTCCAAGATATCCATCCCTATAATGCTCATCCTGTAATTCTCATCTCTTGAGAATCCCAATTTTTAATTGCTTTACTACTAATGACTGTACCTACAGTTCTGTGGCCTACAAGCCCTGCAATATTGTTCTTGTACCTCTCCACATGTGAATCTTCCGTTCCTCTTTTAGGATACAGCTTAGAAGCGTTCTCTTTAACCAAACTTTGGTCTTCTCAACCAATATTCCTTTAGTGGCCTCAGTGTCATTCTTTGGTTTATAATTTCTCATGAAGTGCCTTAAGACATTTGATTACATTAAAGGCACTATGTAAACATAAACTGTTGTTTTCCTGTTTATGGAAGCAGTGTATATATTTAGTTCATATTTTGTAACTTAAATTAATATGTGAATTGGTTCATGACCGGTACTTAAAAAGATATGCTAGCAATTCTTAATCTCCATCCTTTATTGGTGCAATTTGTGGAACTCTAACTCAGCTGTAAGGAACTGTCATATGCCCTTTTACCTGAAGTTTTGTGTTCTACACATATTTATCAAACACTGGCATAAAATATGTTAGCAAAGGGAACAATTGGTATACTTTAATTACTTTAAAATATATGTATATATTCAGTGGGATAACAGAGGATCTGAAATACATTTTGCAAATGTCATTGATTATCAAAGAATGTATGATTTTATTCTCAGCCCTAAATCCTACCCATGATGCAGAAGCAGATTTACTTAATTAAGAGAATACCAGATGAATCTGTTCTAATGTAGTTTTGTGGTAAGGATCAGACATAATTATATTTGTCGTATATTATAGTAAACTTAATTAGTACACTGCTTTCTTCCATTAGAAAATATGTTACCATGTTAGTAGGAAGAAAGCATGCATATACAGAGAAAATGTAGCACCTGCCTAAACCAGACAACATCAACAGTGAACAAAAAAAGCTGGAAAAACTCATAGGTCTGGCAGCATCTGTGGAGAGAAATGAGATCATTCTACAGGTTAATCAAATCATTCTACAGCCTTCTGGACTCAATATTGCATTCAACATTTTTTTCAGGCTTGCACACCTTCCCCATGCTTGCCCCTCCCCTCATACACCAGGCCTTGTTATCACATTCTATTACACACAACCCATTGTTATCCACTATTAGTTCCCATTAGTAGCCATTCATTCTCCTAGGCTGACCATTACTCACTGCTTTTGTCTGTCCAACTGTTATTTGCTCTCTTTGGGTTTAATCCCCATTTATCATTTATTCCTCAACTCCTCTCCCCATCCTAATTTCTGCATAAAAAACAACTTTTTCCTGACTACCATCAGTTCTGAAGAAAGGTCACAGGACCCAAAACGTTAACTCTCCACAGATGCTGTCTGGCCTGCTGAGTGTTTTTTCAGAAATTTCTGTTTTTGTTTCTGATTTCCAGCATCCACACTTCTTTTAGTTATTTTTAATCATCAGTTGTGAATCTAAAATCCAAATGGATCATGCGCCAGAAAATTAAAATTAAGTCTGATTGTCTTCTTAGTGTTCCCAACAATTTTAAGGATGAAATTCTTATTTTTAAACTGCTTATTGCTTTCAAAAGAAGGCTTTAGTATTTTGGTCAGTAGATCAATTTTGCAGAACTGCTTTAAAATGCTTCTCCTCTATCACAATTAGCACTATTCTCAGGAGACAGAATGATTTACTATTACACATTTCACTGTGAAGTAAAATGTAAAATGTTTTCTAAGACGTGCTTATTGCTGAAACCAATCAGTTTGTCAGTAAGTTAACAATTATGTTTTGTTTTGTACAACAGATATTGATTTCAAGAAACAAAGTATAGGAGTAATTTTGCTGTAAATTCTGTGACAATACAAGATCGATAAGACAGCTTACATCTGACCCCTTTCAATTCATGTGATGTAAGTTCCCAAGAAAATCCTGCATGCAAACTATACACATGAAAAGCCTTCGCGATTATGACAGGCTATTCATGTAGAGTGTTAGAAGTTATTTTAAATATATTCCAAGCTTTTGCAAGACACGACTGGAGCTATGAAGTGACTATTGGTCGTGTTTTGCAAGTTCCAAAACCTTATCATTTTAAGACAAATGCTTTAAAAAAACAAGGATTGCTGCATGTTTTGAAGGCAAGTGACCTGATATTTACTGTAAGCACTGTTTACACAGCTGCCTGTTTGAATAACGGTTAAAGTAAGATCACAGAAGCACTGGAGCCAAGGGGTCATGTACAGATGGAGCTTTGGTTGGCACAAGTAGTTGATTGGTCTTTTGATTTGTGACAGCTTATCAATGACAAAGGCCTTCTGCTGGCTAACAACCTTGTGATTGGCTGTCAAGCAGCATGGGGCTGTAACCAAGATACACAGAAGATAGCGGATCTCAAATTGCTCAGGAGCTCCTTTGTTCTCTACAGTAAATGCCACTTCAAGCCTGAAGAAAACCATTTACCATTTCTTTAGCAACTGATGAGTCAGAATCATGGGATCCTTCAGTGTGGAAACAGGCCATTAGGCCCTTTGAGCCCATACCATCCCTCTGAAGAGCATCCCACCCAGACACATTCCCTTACCCTGTAACTGTAACCCCGCATTTCCCATGGCTAGTCCACCTAGCCTGCACATCCATGGACATTATGAACAATTTAGCATGGCCAATCCAGTAAACCTGCACATTTTTGGAGTGTGGAAAGAAACTAGAGCACTTTGAAGAAAAACACACAGACATAGAGAGAATGTGCAATCTCCATACAGGCAGTCGCCCGAAGCTGGAATCAAACCAAGGTCCCTGGTGCTGTGAGGTAACAATGCTAACCATGGAGCTAACATGCCATCAGAGACCTTTTATTAGTGAATCAGCAACCCTGTGCCTTTTACAGGCCAGTGGAATCATCCCAAGAAGGATAAATGAGAAGCAGCATTCTGATGAGCACAAATATCATGAGAATCATCTCAGAAACCACTGAACTGCTTTGCTAGTCTTTCCTTCCCTTCATAACACCCTTTGTTTTAACCTTGTGTGTATGTGTCTGTCAGGGGACATTTATAAGAGATTAGAGTTTTGATTTGGTAGAATCATATGCCGCTGGTTCATACCTGTTTACCTGTAGCTCTAGAGTCTAAGTGCTTGTAAGAAATGGTCATTTTGTTCAGTATATAAACCTGGTCAATGCTTTCAGTCATACTGGGTCTACAAGACAGTATAATTGAGGATTCTTTTGGTACATATTAAATTCTTTAACTTTTGACTTGATTCTAGGAATAGAATGGGCCTTGTTTCCAGCATGTTTCCCCACTGAGGCATAACAGTTTGAGCTGTGACCACTGTTGCCTTTCACTGTGCTGTAGGAGTGACCACTGCATAGTCCTTGTCGAAGCAAAGTCCTGCCTTCGTAATGAGAATGACACCCCCATTATGTGTTATTCTCACTATCATTATGCTAAATCGGACAGATCTTGGGCAGATCTAGCAACTCAAGACTGGGTATCCATGAGGCGCTGTAGGCCATCAACAGCAGTAGAATTCTGCTCCTGTACAATCTGTAACCGGTATATCCCCCACTCAACCATTACCTTCAAGCCAGGGGATCATGCATAGTGTAGGAGGGCATGCCAGGACTGGCATCAGGCATACCTGAAGGGCAGGGGTAAGTGCTTTGTTATGTGAGGGACGTAGCTTCTGGTTGGAGCAATGTGAAGCCAATTATACGACAATACCATTACCCAGACACTCATACACTGAATCTGAGACATTGCTGTGAGTCATAAATGCTTTGTGATCATTAGTAATAGCCTACTGTGTGTATTTCAAATCCTTGCTCCAAGCACTCCTGACCACATCATGCAGAAATGGTTAGTCTTCATCCCACAGCATTGAAAGAAGTGGCTATGAAGATTGTTGATGTATTGGTGATTAATTTCCAAAATTCAGTAGATCCTGGAATGATTCCTGTAGATTGGAAGGTAACAAGTACCACTGCACTCTTTACAAAGGGAGTAGGAGAGAAAACGGGCAGCTACAGATCTGTTAGCTTTATGTCAGTAGTTGGCAAAATGCAAGGATCCATCATAACGGGTAGGGTTAACAGACATCTGGTTGAAAGTGATCCGATTCAGCACAGTCAACATAGATTTCTGAATGGGAAATTGTGTTTCTCAAACTTGTTGGAGTTTTTAACGATGTTACTAATAAAATTGATAAAGGTGGATGCAGTGTACTTCGACTTCCAAAAGGATTTTTGCAAAGTCCCCACCAGAGACCAGTTAGAAAGATTTAAGCACATGGGATAGGAGTTGATGTACTGGCATGGATTAATGATTGGCCAACAGGCAGAAAGTAGAGAGTGGGAACAAAGGGTCATTCTCATGTTGGCAAGCAGCTGAATGGTAGCGAACGCAAGGCCCAGTACTTGGATCCCACCTGTTCACAAAACAGCTTGGTCAGACTACTAAAACGAAACAAAGAACTGCAGATGCTAGAGATCTGAAATGAAAGCAGAAATTGCTGGTGAAACTTCGCAGGCCTGGCAGCATTTGTCAGAAGAAAGCAGAGTTAATGTTAAATTTGCTTTCTTCCCATAGGTGTTGCCAGACCTGCTGAGTTTTACCAGCAATTTCTCTTGAATAGGCCACACCTGGAGTACTTTGTGAAATCTTGGTCTCCTCATTACGGGAAAGATGTTATTGCCTGTGTGCAGTGAAGATTCAGACTTGATCGTGGAATGGCTGGCCAGTCCTTTGGAGAGAGATTGGACAAACTGAATTTGTATATTCTAGAGTTTGGAAGAATGACAGATGATCAATTGAAACAAACAATATCTGTAAATGGAGAAACAGGATAAATTCAGCTAAGATGTTTTCTCTGACTGGAGAGACTAATACTTGGAGGCACAATTTTAAAATGAAGTCTATGCTGATAGTCCTGAGATGAGGAGAAATCATTTTATTTGAAGGATTGTGACTCTTTGACATTCTCTACCGCAGAGGGCTGCAGAGACTCAGTCTTTGAGTATGACGTTTCCGATTCCCAGTGGCATACAGAGTTGTGAGGATAGGTAAGGAAAGGCACCTTTTCATTGATGTGGAACGCAAGACTGATGGAGCACTTGTCTGCGCATATATCTGACAGAGAGTCTGCAGTGCAGCTTCAAGCAAATGTTTTTTAGGTGTTTTCTTTAAAATTCATTCATGGGATTCACACATCACCAGCCAGGTGAGCGTCAAATGCCCATCCCTAATTGTCCAGAGTGCAGTTAAGAGTTAACCACATCGCTGTAGGTCTGGAGTCACATGTAAATTAGACTAGGCAAGGATATCAGATTTTCTTGCCTAACAGACATTAGTGAACCAGGTTTCTTTTTCACTATGGGGCAATTGGAAATGGTTACACAGCTGCCATTGCACTAGATTTTTATTCCATTGAAATCAAATTACACAATCTGCCGTAACAAAGTGTGGAGCTGGATGAACACAGCAGGCCAAGCAGCATCTCAGGAGCACAAAAGCTGACGTTTCGGGCCTAGACCGTTCATCAATCTGCCGTGGTGGGATTTGAACTGATATCCCCACAAAACTTATTTCTTTGTTCATTTTTACAGGATGAGGGCGTCACTTTTAGGCCGCGTTGATTACCCATCCCTAATTGCCTACAGGGAAGTTAAGAGTCAATCACATTGCTGTGGGTCTGGAGTCACATGTAGGCCAGACCAGGTGTGGATGGCAGTTTTCTTCCTTTCCCACAGGACATTGGTGAACCAGTTGGGTTTTTCCTGACAATCGGTAATGGATTCTTGGCCATCGTTAAATTCTTGATTCCAGATTTTTTTTATTGAATTCAAATTCCACCATCTGCAGTGGCAAGATTTGAACCCAGAATGTTATCCTGATCTGCAGATTAACAGTCCAGCAATAATACCACTAGGCCATTGCCTCCCTCAGTAGCACCACCTCCCCTATTCGTCCCCTGTAATGAGGGAAAGGGAAGGACTGAGTGAGGTGAAAGTGGGTGATAGAGCTGTTAGCATTGGTGTAGTTGGGGGAAGAGGTGGAGAGGATGCCTCGAGTGAGTGAAGATAGAGTGCAGAGGCTGTGCAAAGTTAGTTGGGGATAGGAGGTTGGGGTGAACGAGAGTGAGTGAGGGAAGACATTTCAGGCAACAATGAGAGTGAAAGGGCATGAACCTTCGTGGAATGTGGGTGCAGTAGCAGAGATAGAGGCAGTGTGAGGTAGCCAAGGGAAGATGGTGGCAGAGCGAAGAAGGTTTAAAGCCTTGTTTAAAGCCCTGCTATGCATTCCTACCAACTGTGGACACCTCACTGTTCCAGGAAACAACCTCCTACCAGGTGACCAGGCCTCTTCTACTCGCCTTTGTGGGAAAGAAGAATCCCTAGTCTGTACCACTCTGTCCACCTCAGTTTCAAGGTCCTTGTCTGCAAAGTGAGGCACCAATTGCCCATTTTCTAGCATGTTTGAGACAAATGTCTGCAAATGTGCAGGGCAGCTCCAGACTGCCGACAAGTGACCAGGTATATGCCAGTCTTTTAATTGGGCGGCAGTAGTGGGTACTTTGAACTTCAGCAAGCAGGAGAATTGGGCCAGCATCGGATAAGAGGGCCACCGTGAGGCTGTGTACCGAGTTAAAGCAGTGAGTTTGAGAGAATTATGTGAGAAAGTGACAGTCTCTCACAGTGAGAGAACCTCCATGAAACTCAATGGAAGTGACCATTCAGCCAAAATACAAGAGATAAGAAAGTGTAGAGATGGATGAACACTGCATGCCAAGCAGCGTCTTCGGAGCACAAAAGCTGATGTTTCGGGCCTAGACCCTTCATAGAAAAAGCTTTTCTTTTCTTTGAAACCTTTTCTGATGAAGGGTCTAGGCCCAACACGTCGGCTTTTGTGCTCCGAAGACGCTGCTTGGCCTGCTGTGTTCATCCAGCTCCACACTTTGTTATCTTGGATTCTCCAGCATCTGCAGTTCCCATATTCTCTTTAGCCAAAATATGTTTGGACTTAGCTCTGGGTTTCTACTTTTCTTTAAAGCTCAGACTCCTATTAATTGACTTTTGCTCCAGAATCAACACTTTAATTCCAACCAAACTCTGAGACAAAGGACTCTGCTCCTATGCAACTGGATCTTCAACTTCCTGACCTGCAGACCGCACTTAGTGAGAATAGGTGACAACGCCTCCTCCATGATAATCCTCAACCTCGGAGCCTTGCCAGTCTGCATACAGAGCCCTTTACTATTCCCCTTTACACACGCATGACTGTGCGGCCAAATTCTGCTCTAACTCCACTTACGATTTGCTGATGACACCACTGTACAGGGTTGGATCTCAAACAATGACACAGAATACAGGAAAGAGACAGCTTAATGGTGTGGTGCAAAGGCAAAAATCTCTCCCTCAATGTCAGCAAAATGAAGCAGCTGGTCATCGACTTCAAGAAGCAGAGTGAAGGTGTGTCAATGGTGCTGAGGTGGAGATGTTCAAGAGCTTCAAGATCCTAGGAATAAAATATCACCAACAATCTATCATGGTGCATCTACATTGATGCTACAGTCAAGAAAGCACACCAATGCCTCCACAGCCTCTGAAGGCGAAGCAGTTTTGATATATGCGCAGTGACTCTTACCAATTTTTATAGATGTGCCGTAGAAACATCCTATCCAGAAGCATCACAACATGGTATCACAACAAGACCACACAAAATTACAGAAAGTTGTGAGTACAGCCAGTCCATCACACAACCAGCCTTCCTTCTTCTCTACATTGGGGAAACGAATTGTAGACTGGGTGACTGCTTTGCAGAGCATCCACGGTCTGCTCGCTAAACAGACCCTGAACTACATGTTGTCTGCCACATTTACACACCACCATGCTCCCTGGCCAACATCACTGTTTCTAGCTTGCTGCAGTGTTCCAGCAAAGCTCAGCGCGAGTTGAAGGAACAACACCTCATTTTCTGGTTGGGGACCCTGCAGCCCTCTGGACTCAATATCAAGTGCCCCCAACCCCACATACTAGGCCTTGTTACCACATAGCCTGCCATTACACTTTACCTATTGTTAGTCACTAACAGTCCCCAATAACAACTATTCCCTCTCCTAGCCAGATCATTATCAACTCCTTTGTCTATCCAACAGCTCTTCTCTCTCTTTGGGCTCTATCCTTGTTTACTGCCTACCCCATCCCCCTCCCTATTTTCTGCATAGAAACTGACATTTTCCCAACTACCATCAGCTCCAAGGAAGGGTCACTGGACCTGAAACGTTAACGCTGATTTTTTCTTCACAGATGCTGCCAGACCTGCTGAGCTTTCCTAGCAACTTCTATTTTTCTTCCATCCATTGACTCTGTCTATTCTTCCCACTGCCTCAGGAAAGCAGCCAACATAACCAAAGACCACTTGCACCCCAGTGATAATCTCTTCCAACCAATTCCTTTGGGCAGAAGATACAAAAGCTTAAAAACATGTTATCAACAGATTCAAGGACATCTTCTTCCCTGCTGTTATCCGATTTATGAATGGATTTCTCATATATTAGAGTTGATCTTTTTCTGCACCTTCTCTGTGGCTGTAACCCTATATTCTGCATTCTATTCTGTTACTCTGATGTACTGATGCAATGCACGATTTGCCTCGAAAGCATGCAAAACTTTTCACTATATCTTGGTACACATGACAATAATAAAGCAAATCAAATCAAGCATTCTTTATATAGACCCTTCCTTCCTGAGCCACACTCCCTCTGTTCACGTACATCAGGCTTTCTTGTCTAGCAGCTAGATATGAGTGCCTGCTCGACTGTAAACTGAATGGAAAATTGCTAATGAAATCCAGACATCACATTTAGCAGCGCATCAATCTTTCTCTTAATTTCAGATTTCCTGTCTCCTGAGAGTTACCCCCATTCATTCTCTACTTCCCTGTCACATCAGGATCAACGTGATTCCATGTAAATCAATAGTTATTGATCTGCTAACCGCAGAACCAGACACATTTGAAGATTTACATTTACGTCCAAAGAAAGTAAATCACCCAGGTTCGCAGCACAGGAGGGGTGTTCAGCTGTAGAACTGTCTGTAACTGACAGGCCTGAACTATTCAGAACTGTGACTGTTATCTCAAATCCATGCACTAACAAGAATGTTAAGAACGAATTGCATATTTTCTGAATGCAATCTTCAGATGTAATTGAATATTGCACATGACTGTGTAACAATCAAAGGAAAATCAAGGGTCAGTTTTAATTCCCTTTAACAAGCATCCTGCACCTAAATACACATACACACACACACACACGCGCGCGAGCAAGAACATACACGCACATGCGTGCACGCACACACAAACTGTTGCTGGGGTATTTAAGAATGATTTTCATGACCATTGTTGTTTTATTTTCTGGCACTTTGTGATTCAAATGTTGCTTACCATTGCCATTTATCTAGGCCATGTTACTTGTGGACATAATGTGCTTCATTATGCATCAAGTAACCTATGTAACTGAACACTGTACAATCTTTCTTAACCTACAATGGAGGAAAGGTCACTGGGAAAGCAACTGAAGGTGGTCTGGTCTCAGAACTGAAGGACTCCTGCAGCCATGTCTTGAAGTGAGAAGATTGGCCTCCAAAAAACATCATCTTCACTTGTGCTAGGTATGACTTTAACCTAGAAGAGAATTTTCCTGTTTCCCCTTGAATTCAATTTTCTAAGGATCTTTGGTACTACACTTGATCAAATGCTGCTGTAATATTGAAGGCATCACTCTCACCTCACCTCTGGATTTCAGTTCTTTTATACTTGTTTAGACAAAGATATTAGTAGGATCAGGAGCAAATGGTCTTGTTGAACCCAAACTGTACAATTGCTCTGATAAGTGATTGTTAACACTGTTAATAACATCTTTTACCACTCTGCTGATGATTGAGAGTATGTTGGTGGGGTGATCATTGACAAGATTGGATATTTCCGGCTAGAGCTGGGCAGTTTTGCACTTTGTCAGGTAGAAGCCAGAGTGACAGCTGTGCTGGAACAGATTGGCTAGACTGCAGCTAGTTCTGGAGCACAGGCTTTCTGCACCATAAGCAGGATGTAATCAGGACCAGTAGCCTTTGCTGAATTGAGCACATTAAGCCATTTCTTGATGCAAGGTGGACTGAATTGTGTTGGTGGAAGTCTCACATGCATGCTGAGGAGGAGGAGGCTGATACTATTTTCTTGGGACTTTGGAATGAAAAGGGTTACAAAATCTTCAGTTTCCTATTTTGCGTTCATGAATTGGATTCTGTTATCGTTGAGGATAGGGTTTTCATGAGATTGTCTATGAATAATTTAATTCACAACATTAATGACTGGATGTAACAGTTTTGTAGAACTCATAGCTGAACCTATAGGTTGTGGGATTGATTATCTGAGTCTATTGCATACTGTTTCTGGTGTAAGTCCTTTGATATAACTATGTGAGTTTGGCACTTCATTTTCAGGTGAGCCTGTTGCTACTGATGACATAGATTACTACAATACTCATTGAAGCAGATTTAGTCCTCAGGATTGAAAAAAAAGTAAAGTGACGAATAAGCTGGGTCTGATGTTCGAGATTAAAGTCAAATACAATTCTGCTGCAGTTGATGGTTGTAACAGTGCATGTATCTATGAGCAGGTAAGCACGTACCTTCAAGAGAACAAAGTGCAGATATACATGTGCCATGTGATATTCTTGCATCAAGGTGCTAGCCCCACCTTGAATAACTGCTGTTGAACTTTGTAAACCATCACGAAAGTCAATTAGTCAATCAAGTGAGCCAAGTCTAATTAGCCATGTGATAGAGCCTAGACCAGGCTGATTGTTGCAAAGGAGTTGCAAAGTATATGAGAGACAATGGGAACTGCAGATGCTGGAGAATCCGAGATAACAAAGTGTGGAGCTGGATGAACACAGCAGGCTAAGCAGCATCTCAGGAGCACAAAAGCTGACGTTTCGGGCCTAGTTTTCTGATGCCCGAAACGTCAGCTTTTGTGCTCCTAAGATGCTGCTTGGCCTGCAAAGCATATAGTTGCTTTGTGAATAAACCTTCAGATATTTGATTTTAAAAAGAGCCCGTGTTCATTCTACAGGAGATGAAATAATACGAGAGAGCACATTATTCATAGCCCACAGAGTTATTACTAAGTTGATGAATGTTAAACAATGCAAATGACCAGCAAGGGAGCCAAGGAAGTGTAAAAGAGAGTTCTTACCTCTCACAACAAGAAGTGGCTGCCATCAGCATTAGGCTCCACAAGTCAAAACCTCAAGGAGTAGTAAAAGAGCTGGAAATGATATTTCAACCAGACTGACAGAATTGGGAAGGCATCAGGGCTGGTATAAGCTGAAAACAAACAAATTTAAAGAAATATAGTAAAAGAACTGAGCAGAAGAAGGAAAAGTCAGGAAAAATGAAAGATTACAAAGGGTCTGGGGCTAATTAAGTTGAATTTCAGTGGAACGATTTATAAAGACTGCAATGGGAAAACATTATTTAAATATATTATAATAGAAAGTGCTTGGTACTTCAGACCATGAAAAGCTATAACATGACCATTTTACTCAGGATGAAGTGGGAAAACTTCATCTTGGCTGCAGAAGAGGGAAACCCTCAGAAGGCAAGGATAACCACCGTTTTAATCATTAGGGAAAGGTTGAAAAACCAGGAGGCAGTACAGAGTTACAATATTTTTAATAAACAGGTATTAAACACTTGAATGCGACATATTACTACAGTAATACCATGTTCAGTTCTTCAAGAAAGCTTCAAATTGTATCACAGAAATAAAAAGTTTGAAAGATGAGCAAATAAAGGAAATACTGCGACATTGCTTGTGGTGCAGAGTCTAGCCAGCTCTATATTCATTCAGTTTAAAAATTACAGGAAGAAAACATGCTTAAATATCAGCAGATTTAAAGCAAGATTGAAATAGCACAGATTTAAAATATATGGGAACATATGAACAGGATAGACCATTCAACTCCTCAAGCCTGTTCTACCATTCATTGAGATCATGGCTGATCTGTGGCCTAACTCCATATACCTTTTCAGTAATAGAACTAATCAGCACAATGACAATAAGTGGAGAAGGAAATAATACACCTCAGCAAATTGAAGGTCAGAGAAGGACCGGACAGACCACAAGGTTAAACATCATAGGATTTTTATGATATAGCATAACTTCAAAATTAAACACTAGGACTGAATCTGATCAAATAAATGCAAAATCATGTTCAATGTGGATGATGGTATGAACAAATATCAAAGAAAGTATAGATGCATTTGCAGATGTCCTAAAAGCTTTTGATAATGACTCAATTTATGAACAATGACATTCTTGATTGAGCAATATTGAACAAAAATGCTCAGTTTACAGGAGAATCTGTAGGAAACTTCATTAACAACCTCAGAAGATTAGTGGAAAACTGATAATATGGAGCTTTGAAATCAGAATTCATGAGATAGAACTGTTGTTGGAATTCTTGATGAAGCTTCATCAGATTTTTTAATCCAAGAAAAACTCAGTTTTTGAGAAAGTTATTCAAATTATGCTGGGAGAAAAAACCCCTGAAAAAATTCATAGACAGATCCTGAGAGAAGATGAACCGTACTTCAGGTGGGCAAAGGAATTTATTAATAGTATAATGTATCGCCACTCATGATCTCATTGAAACAGATTGGATTCTTAAGTTACTTGACAGGATGAATGTTGAGAACTGTTCCCTGTCATGGGACAGTCTAAGACCAGAGGGCATAGTCTCAGAATTAAGGGGCTCCAATTTAATAATGGAATGAGAGCTGTGGGGGCAGAGTCCTTGTGTGTGGAAGAAAAATTTTACATCACAAGGGTAGATGGGAATTTAGGCCAAGACAGAAAAGGCAGCCTTGGGAGAAATTGATGGCATAGAGAAAGAATTTTAATTCGTTAGCATGCAGGATATTAATGAGCTTAGCAGAAGTCGGACAGTAGTTACTCAGACAGTGTTATCACTATGTGCATGTTTTCTAAGCTAGAATTAGAGAAGGATCTTTTGATATATTGTCACTGTACCAAGGTTTTAGGCTGAATTAGAGATGTCCCTTGTATCCCTGTGGAGCCTAGTTACTGATAAGCTAGAGCTTCAATCAAACTATATCTCACTCCCTATGCTAGTTGCATGCCGAAGGTCATTTGAAGAAGCAATTATTAAGGTGTCTGTAAGACAGCATTCCTGTTACCTCGAGCAGCGTCTGTTTTCTTTAAAGTTATAATGAATGAATCGACAAACAGAAGATGTCACAGGAACACCCTGCTCTGAAGTTAATGGTATAAAAGAGATTGTCATACTCTGCAGTAGCAGAGTCAGGTGCCGGTGGAGATTGACACTCACACTCCTTGGTGCCAACTGTGAAAATAAACTGCTTTGAATGTGAGCTGGAATCAAGTCTCATTATTAGTTAAGTAGGAATAAAAACTTCTACAACATTGTGTATATTTAAGGCTTGAGATAGATTATTAATCTATGGAGAAATCGAAGGGTTATGGGAAAATGTAGGAAAGTGGATGTGAGGATGAGCCATGATCTTATTGAAAGGTAGAGCACACTCAAGGGGCCAAACAGCCGACTGCTGTTGCTATTTCTTACGGTCTTGTGGGAACTGCTCATCATGCTTGATACTTGGTGAAATTCTGCATTATTTAATTCATAAAGGAATGGGTATTTAATTGCCAGAAAGTATCTGATTCAGGTGGCACAAAGATCCATAATTCAAAGAATGAGCTCCTCTGAACATGCGTAAAAGAACTAAATAGCTAAATACTGAGAATTAGAGTCATATTATCTAAACCATCTGATGGGTTTATAGATGTGTAAGACAGTTAATGTGTTAGTCATAAAGAGCTTTATTCTAAGAACTATTTGCAGTTGTAATTTAAAATATTGATTTCTGTACTTTATACGAGAAAGCAATCTGCTTTAGTCATCATAACAAAAAATTGTTACTGGCATTGCTGATCAGGTCTTTATGTCAAACTTCTTTGGAACCATGCAACCATGCAGTCATTGAATGCTTTATATTCATTAAAGGGATGAGGGCATCACTGGCTAGGCATTTATTGCCCATCCCTAATTGCCCAGAGGGCAGTTCAACGTCAAACACATTGCTGTGGGTTTGGAGTCACACGTAGGCCAGACTAGGTAAGGATGGCAGTTTCCTTCCCTAAAGGACATTAGCGATCCAGGTGGGTTTCTCCAACAATTGACCATGGATTCATGGTCATCATTAGATTCTTAATTCCAGATTTTTATTGAATTCAAAATCTACAATATGCTATGGCGGGATTCGAACCCAAGTCCTCGGAATGTTATCTGGGCACCTGGATTAACAGTCCAGCAAAAATACCACTCTACAAATTGGCTTTTGGCCTGAGGCCACAACTGAGGTCAGACTTGGCAGCGCACAACTGGAGTGCATACAAGTAAAGGCGCTTGAGGGCCGATGGAAATCAGCCATCATTGGTATCCATTTACTCGGCATGACATGTGCGTCCAGGCAGCTCACCCAATAAGAGATGTCAATATCATGATTGCTTGGTCCCGAGAAATGTCTTCAGTGTCAGATTCTTCTTCCACAGCCAGACTTTCGCCATTTTCCCCCTGCCCTACCCAACATTGCTCTCAAGCTGGTTGAAGTGGGGCATCATCTTTCTCTTCCTGCAATGTGCCTTTGCAAAGGATGCCTGAAAAGAGTTGCAATGGTTCTTATCCAGGTTCGTTGCAGCAACTCCCTGCTTTGTGAGCTATTTCTGGAATGCACAGCGAGATTAACATCAATTGGAGGACCATCAATTTGGCAAATAACATTCTTTGGTCTGCCCAAAACAAGCCAGCCTTTATTTGTTCACGGATTGTGACTATCACTGGTTAGGTGAGTATTTGTTGCCCATTCCTAATCGCCTAACGAAGGAGGAAAGTGCTGCCCCCCCATCCCCGGATATTGCATTCTGACACCGGCCAAGTGATTGGCATCCTGAAGCTGGTAGCGGCAGCAGTGTGGGTATAATGAGGAAAGGCTGTCTGCTAAGGTCTTTCAGTTATAGTACACATAGAGGCTTCAAACTGGGTAAAACTCCTCCAGGTGAGTGTTACTCGGTTTAGAAATGTTGGAAATGTTAACTGCAATTATAAAAGTAGTGAGTAACGTATAGAATTGAATGACAACAATTTACTTTGAAAGTGGCTAGGCAATGGCCTAATGGTATTATCGCTGGACTGTTAATCCAGAGGCCTGAGTAGTGGACTTGGGTTTGAATCCCAACACAGCAGCGTCTAATGATGACCATGAATCCATTGCCAACTATTGGAAAAGCCCATCTGGTCCTTTAATGTACTTTAGGGAAGGAATTTGCCAACCTTACCTGGTCTGACATCCATTTGACTCCAGACCCACAGCAGAGTGGTTGACCCTTAACTGTCCTCTGGGCAATTAGGAATGGGCAATAAATGCTGGCCTAAGTAGTGACACCCTCATACCCTGAATGAATAAAGGAAAATAAAATTATGTCTTGTCAGCTTTGAACAACTACTTCTAATAATCAGTTTGTTCTATGAAGGTTCTGTATTGCTGAAACAAGGCACATTTTATCATGTAGTACACAGTGTGGAGCTGGAGGAACACAGCAAGCCAAGCAGCATCAGAGGAACAGGAAAGTTGATGTTTCGGGTCAGGACCCTTCTTCAGAAATGGGGAGGGGGTCGAGAGCTTAGAAAGAAATAGTGAGAGGAGGGGTGGGACTGGGAAGACAGGTGGGATGGTGACTATCCCTGACTCCACATCTGCAGTTCTTGTTATCTCACATTTGACCACATTTTGTTCATTTTGCATTAATCAGGACATTTTGCAAGAAGATCAATTCAAGGAAAAGCCAACATTTGTACTACATGAGAGGACAGTACTGATTGGTTGGACATTTGTTCTCTATGTAACCTACTGCTGTTTCATGCAGCTACAGTGCAGCAGAAATACAAGTGGTGTTCACCACTGATAGGATGTAGTCATCAAACTGAACAGCCGTTTAGCTATCACACAACTGAGTAATGTAGTCTATGAATTTCAGTGACCATGTGATGACAGATATGTAGGTTATACTGTCATAACTCTGATGGGAGGAATGCCCATCAACTGCACCTTCTCAGCCCTGTGACAAACAATATTTAAAACGCTAAAGGCTGTTGTGAAGTAATTTTTCAATCCAAGGCACCTGGTGCCATCTTATCGCACCGCAGTATCAAACTCAGTGTCTCCAAATCTTAAATAAAAACTGAAAGAATGGTGGATGCTATAAATCAGGAAACAAGAAGAAATTTCTGGAAAAGCTCAGCAGGTCTGGCAGCATCTGTGGAGGGACAAAACAGAGTTAATGTTTCAGGGCTGGTGACTCTTCAGATCACCAGACTCAAAATGCTAACTCTGTTTTTTTCCTTCACAGATGCTGCCAGACCTGCTGAGCTTTTCCAACAATTTCTGTTTTGTCTCCAACTCTTACAAGCCCTTGTACAATCAATGAATGAACATCACACATTCCAATATTGATGTTCAATTGTGCACATTCTCTTCAAAACAGCAATGTGCAACCTTCAATTTTTCCCTGTTTATATTTTTTAAAATTACATGTAGCCTTTACAGTGTAATCCATATACTGACAGATCAGATCAGAGAGCATTTCCCTTGGCGGATCACAACAAGCAAGGTTCTGAATGGACCCAACATGCCCACACTCGCAAAACCTGCGGCACAGTGTCTAACATTAGATGTGATTCTATAATTCAACAAAATTTGCTTGATAATCTTGTGTGCATGAAGAATTACACTATTGACCACTTTAGGACTGTCAGTCAAACCTGTAGTGTAATGCAATTGCACGTACTGAGGGGTGGGAGCTGGGTGGGGGTTGCAGGTTACATATATTAATTCAAATGGCTCACCTCTTTGCAGACCTATAGAGGATGCGTGTACACACACATACACACACACGGCACAAAGGTGACAACCATTCATTAATGCATTTCTCAGGGAAATGATCATTTAGAATCAACCTATGCAACTTGAAATTTAAATAAAGCCTGGCTGTTAACTGCCAATTGGCATTAATGGGTACATTCTCCACAGCAATGCCTCTACCTGTTCGAGTTCACTTGACAATTGATCAACAGTCTACTCTCACGCAGCATAAAAGTTGCTTTACTCATTTTGATTTGACATTCTTCTATAATGCCCTAACGTGTACAAGGCAAAAACCTTCAACAAAACACATCCTTTTTTGGAAAAGAGATAACAAGGTGTAGAGCTGGATGAACACAGCAGGCCAAGCAGCATCAGAGGAGCAGGAAAGCTTGATGTTTCGGGTCGGGACATTCTTTTCTGAAGAAGGGTCCCAAAGCAAAACGTCAAGCTTTCCTGCTCCTCTGATGCTGCTTGGCCTGCTGTTTTCATTCAGTTTCACACCTCGTTATCTCAGATTCTCCAGCATCTGCAGTTCCTACTATCTCTTAAACTCCGTTTTTGGAAATATCACTATATCTATAAATTTCATGAATAAGATCTTCTTGGGAGAAAAAAACATCAATGTCAAACCATCTAATTTCCTGACAAGAATCCTAGGTATACCTCAGTAAGTGGGGGTTGGGTGGTGGGGGCAGTTAGAGAGAGTTGTGGTGTGTGGGAAGGAGTCATCTGATTTCTGTGTTGTCTGACTCATATCCCTGCTGCTCCTGACTTCATGGTGTGGATTTTTTTAAAAAGCAATTCACTTTTATTGATGGCCACAGGCGTGTCTTAAAATCCTAGGTGGACCTACCAATTTCAGGATAGGATCCATCAACAGGCATTGGGCCCCAACTTAAAATATTTAAGGGGCCCAGCATCTGTCTCTCTGGGATGCCTAAAATAAAGCTCAATAAATTTAGAGATAGAACTAACTTCAATACAGATTTGGTGTGACTGTCCCATTACTGAATTAGTGTGTTTTGGGTCTGTGTTACCACCCAAATATGGGAGCGATGCACTCCAATTTTTACTTCTAAGGCAGCTTTTGGTCATAAATATTGGAACTTATAGTTACAGCAGCCTCCTCTCAAGGGACTGCTTAGAGAATGCATTATTCAGTGGTGTCATGGACAGTGAAAAAGTTTACCTTAGAGTACAATGGGACCTTGATCACATGGACCAGTGGGCCGAGGAGTAGCAGATGGAGTTTAATTTAGATAAGTGTGAGGTGTTGCATTGTGGTAGGGCAAATCAAGGCAAGACTTATACAGTTAGTGGTAGGATCCTGGAGACTGTTGCTGAACAAAGTGACCTAGGGGAGTAGGTCAATTGTTCATTGAAAGTGGAGTCATAGGTGGACAGGGTGGTTAATTCCTTTGTGAAATTATATTTCATCTATCATCATCCCTCCATCATAAGATTGGAGGTGGGGATGTTCATTGATGATTGCATAATGTTCAGCATCATTTGCGACTCATCAGATATTGAAGCAGTCTACATTCAAACGCTATAAGACATCTGGACAAATCCAAACAGGCTGACAAGTGACAAGTAACATTTGCACTATGGAAATGCCAGACAATGACCATCTCCAAAGAGATAATCTAAAATTGTCCCTTCACATTCAATAACTATCACAGTATCCCCTGCTATCAATGCCTTGGGGGTTACCATTGACAGCAAACAACTGGACTCACCACTTAAACACAATGGCGACAAGAACAGATCAGAACTTAAGAATTACTGCAGCGATGACTCCCTAAAGCCTGTCCACCATCTACAAGGCACAAATCAGGAGTGTGATGGAATATTCCTCACTTGCCTGGATGAGTGCAGCCCCAACAACACTCAAGAATTTAGACACCACCCAGGACAAATCAACCAGCTTGATTGGCACCAGGTCCACAAGCATCCATTCTGTCCACCACCAATGCTCAGTAGTGGTAGTGTGTACTATCTACAAGACGCACGGCTAAAATTCACTGAAGATCCTCAGACAGCACCTTCAAAACCCACAACCACTTCCATCCCAAAGAACAAGGGCAGCAGATATATGGAAACACCGCCATTTGCAAGTCCCCCTCAAGACACTCACCATGCTGGTTTGGAAATGTATTGCCATTCCTCCACTGTCACAGGGTCGAAATCCTGAAATTCCGTCCCTAATGGCATTGTGAGTCTGCTTATTGCACATGGATTGCAGAGGTTCAAGAAGGCAGCTCATCACCACCTTCTCAAGGGCAACAAATGCTGGCCCAGATAGTGACGCACATATCCCCTGAAAGAATAAAAAAAACCTTATGGATGCACTAGACAGAGTGTTTCTACAAAGTTACTATTTTCAATGCTGGAAATGGATCTTTTTAAATCATTTACTAAACTGTTGTGGAAACTACGTAAAAGATATTATTGTTACAAATTAGAGCCAAGTGCTTTCTTTATGGGTCAAACACTTCCAACAATGAAAAAAAAGATAGTCCAACAATGCTGAAGTTTACAGATTGGAAACTGAATAAATAAAATATTTCCTTCTTGTTCTAGATACCAACAATATCACTGGTCATGAAGGGCTGAATTAATTGTTACTTTCTGTTTAAACCTACCATTGTAAATTTGTTTTAATGTTATTCTATCACAATTCTGTCACATGAACATCCAGTGTCCCTTTAAATTTCTTACATACTCTGTATGACACCTCAGCACATCTTCAGGACATCTTAAACTGTCTTCTATTCAACTGAATGATTTTTAAAGTTCTTTGGTGTGTCTGTTCAAATATCAGCCAATTAAGCAAAAGGTCCCACAGAGGTAAAATTATATTTTACTTCAAATGATGAGAAATGCTTGAACAATGCCATTTTTTGTTATTGCAGTTGGAACCTGTAAATTCCTCAAGGGAAACAGATCAACATGGCACTTCGGGGTAGTGACAGCTAAGGTCATGGGTTCAGATCTTGGAGAGAGGCTTTGAACCCACAACCTTCTAATAAAATCTTCCCAAATGAGCCATGCATGGATGAAATGCTTTGGAATTTCATTAAGAAAACAGTTGTACATCAAACCAAAGATCACTGTGGAGATGCACTCAAACATCAGAAAACAACCACACCATATCACAAAAACTTGCATTGAAAATAATCATTTCCAATAAGAATTATGATGACATTTTGAATCCACTTGCCTTAGGTTTTATTCTTCTCTATCATGTAAATCACTTAGAACTGACAAGCATGTGGCTTCAAAAGTGTGATAATGAGAGTACAGAAGCATTAAGTTCCTGTTTGTATGAAAGGTTAGGCGGGTAAGATTAGGGGACAATGAATGAATTAAGATATTGAAGTTCTAATCAGGAATAAAAGAACATGTTAGATGTAAACAACTGGGATCAACTGAATTTCTTTCAGAGTATATAAAGTGTGTAGGGGAGTTTGATTAGATTAGATTTGCTACAGTGTGGAAACAGGCCCTTCGGCCCAACAAGTCCACACCACCCCTTGAAGTATCCCACCCAGACCCATCCCCCTATAACCCACATACCCCTGAACACTATGGGCAATTTAGCATGGCCGATCCACCTAGCCTGCACATCTTTGGACTGTGGGAGGAAACCGGAGCAACTGGAGAAAACCCAGGCAGACACGGGGAGAATGTGCAAATTCCACACAGACAGTTACCTGAGGCTGGAATCAAACCCAGGTCCCTAGTGCTGTGAGGCTTCAGTGCTAGCCGCTGAGCCACTGTGCCCCTAAGTTCTTAAAAAGGAAATCAGAAAGGCAAAAGGTGTTGGCACGGTGGCTCAGTGGTTAGCACTGCAGCCTCACAGCACCAGGGACCCGGGTTCAATTCCTGGCTTGGGCGACTGTCTGTGTGGAGTTTGCACATTCTCCCTGTGTCTGCGTGGGTTTCCTCCGGGTGCTCTGATTTCCTCCCACAGTCCAAAGATGTGCAGGTTAGGTGGATTGGCCATTCTAAATTGCCTGTAGTGTTCAGGGGTGCGTGGGTTATAGGGGGATGGGTCTGGGTGGGGCGCTTTAAGGGGTGGTGTGGACTTGTTGGGCCGAAGGGCCTGTTTCCACACTGTAGGGAATCTAATCTAATCAAAAAGGGAATATGAGATAGGCTTGGCAGATAAGGTTAAAGGTAGTCCAAAAGGATGCTACAAATTGATTAAGAGCAAGAGAGAAACTCGAGAGAGAGTAGGACCCCTTAAAGATCAGTGAAGTTGTCTATGTGTTGAACCTCAGGAGACAGGAGTGATAAAGAGTAATAGTGTCATAGAGAGATACAGCATTGAAACAGACCCTTTGGTCCAACTTGTCCATGCCGACCAGATATCCTATATAACCCTAGTCCCATTTTCCAGCACTTGGCCCATTTCCCCCTCAATCCATGCTATTCATCCAGGTATCTTTTAAATGTTATAATCGTACCAGCCTCCATCACTTCCTCTGGAAGCTCATACCACATGCCCACCACCCTCTGTGTGAAAAATTTGCCCCTTAGGCCTTTTTTATATCTTTCCCCTCTCACCTTAAATTTATGCCCTCCAGTTCTGGACTCTCCAACTCATGGGGGAAAGATGTTGTTTATTTACCCTATCCATGCCCCTCATGATTTTAAAGATCTCTATAAGGTCATGTCTCAGCCTCCCCACTCCAGGGAAATTAGCCCCAGCCTATTCAGCATCTCCCTACAGCTCAAACCCCCCAGCCCGATCAACATCCTCGTAAATCTTTTCTGAACCCTTTCAAGTTTCACAACATCCTTCCTAAAGCAGGAAGACCAGAATTTCACGCAATACTCTTGTGAATATGAATATTTTGAGTCCATTTTTACTGTTGAGATGGAAATGGAGGCTAGAGAACTCAGGGAAATAAAATATTGAAATTTTGAAAACAGCTCACACTACTGATGCTTGAAGGGTAACCTTATTGAGGTTTATAAAATCATGACAGGCATAGATAAGGTGAATGATAAGCTTTTTCTCCTTAGGGTGGGTGAGTTCAAAAACTAATGGGCATATTTTTAAGATGAGGGGAGAAAGATTTAAAAAGGACATGAGGGACAACCTTTTTTTACACCGAGAGTGGTCCATGTGTGGAATGAATTGCCAGAGAAAGTGAAGGATGTAGTTACAACATTTAAAAGATATTTCAATAAGTCCGTGAATAGGCACGGTTGATAGGGGGATTGGCCGAGCCCTTGCAAAGTTTGAATTCAAAGTCCACTAGAAGATCTCAGTGGAGGGTCCACAAAGGAGACTTTTGATTCCTACTGTCTCCAGAGAAAGAGAATTCACCCAGGATTAATGATTGAAGGAGAAATGCCAGTACTAATAGCCTTTTTGGAAAGTGACTTCAGTTTCAGGCCAGAATCTGAACAATCAGTGAATTTTTTTTCTCTGAATTTAACACTTACTTGGCCCAATTTAACAGTTACTTGATCACTTCACCTGACAAAGGGGCTAAACTCCGAAAGCTTGTGATTTCAAATAAATCTGTTGGACTATAATCTGGTGTTGGGTGACTTCTGACTTTGGCCAAATAAGATAATACCCTGTAGAGTTTTATATTTTCCAAGCTTGGAAGGGTTTTTCATATGTGTGTTGCTTTTCTTATGAAAGGCAGTTGGACACCTCTGCCGATTTTAAGCTTTTTGTTAATAGTTGTTTATTTGCTAGGTAATCTTTTTGTAATAAAAAGTAATTCTTTATTTGCTAACTTAAGGAAATTGATAATGAACTGTATATATAGTTGAATCTATACATTGACATTACCACCTCCCTTTTAGATTCAAACTTTGTTGTGACTATTGAGGATTGGCTGAGGAACAGAATTCATTCATCCCTATTAACCTGGTTATAACAGGGTACTGGAACAGAGAAATATGTTTACATATTGATGATGATGGACAGTATCATAGAATGGTTACAGCATAGAATGAGATTATTCAACCTTTTGTAATCATCACATGTCAATGCATGAGCAACTGCATAAAAAATTGATTTTTAAAGTAAAAATCATAGATCTGAGGTTTGCAATTGTATTTCTTTTGTATTTCCATCCACAATTCTCACAAGTGGTTTCTGATGCCTATCTTCCAAACCCACTTGCATAAGGCCCCTTACTCGGACCTTTGGCAGGCATTACAGATGTACTGCCATTATCATTCCTAGTTTGGATCTAAACCAAAAGTCTCAGCTAGATGCAGTTGGTCGAGCAGAGTTCTGAAGTCTGAGTTTAAAGGTACCAAAAGTAGAACACATTTTAGTGTCAAATGTCTATCCTTATTTTCATATCATTTCATTTGTTCTGTTATTATTTATAATTAAATAGTGAGTTGGAAATCAGGGATATGGTGTTGTGTGGAACACAACATTTTTTGCAGGAACCAGGACATGAAAAAACAAGAAGCACAGTGGCAATCTAGATAGAAGACTGTAAACACCATGCAACCAGTTCATGGACACTCTATAAATGTAAATTTGTGAAGTTTTGGAAATTGTCTAAAGTATCGCAAAATTGTGATGACAGGAAGTAAGACTTTGTGGATGTGAAGTGAATGCAGACATAATGGCTTAGATTTTTATGGAAACTTGAATCACTCTGATGGTCCATCTAAAGAACCAGAAACCTTAATCAGCTTAAATCGAGGAGGAAATTACTAAGTGACTTTAAGAAAGACTTTCATGGGATTTAAGTGTTGCTGCAAGGTTTGTTTCCTATCCTTAATTACTTTGAGAAGGTGATGGTGAGCTGTTGTCTTGAAACATCACAAGCTTTAAATTTTAGTTCTCTTCCCATTAAAACCAATGATGGTCATCATCTTCCTGCATTTTAAGTCAATTTCATTTCACAGTCACTTAGATTTGCAGGGAACAGTGCTCATGCAAGTTCCATAACATTAAAGCCTGTCACTACAGATTAGTGGCAGTATTTTGATTTGTCACTATGTTCATTGTGTTGCATTCAAACCAATGTTGCTGTAAATTTTGATGTTAATTCTCTCTTGCAAGATAGGGCATGCAATTATCTAATTTAATGATACTTAGAACGAAAGCATGATTGTGAAAACATCTTGGCCAACCCTTCCAATTGTTGCATCTATTCAGAGTTTCACTTTTAATTTTTCAGGAACCTTTTGGGACCATCCCAAGACATGGGCTTGTCATGAAGGAATGGGCGTAAGATTTATCCACTTATACCCCCTACTAACTGAACCGATTATACTGAAATCCCCATCATGCCTGCTCCTCCAACAAACTCCTGCCCCTCCCTTCCTCATCATGTCCCAACCCTGCACACCCTATTGAAATTTTCTTACTTGTTAGGCGAACCACAGCTCACCCCCAATTGAACTAACAATTACATCACTCTACCGATTAACATTTACCTAGGTTGTAATGACAAGCCTGAAGCAGAGCTTAGATTTTGGCACAAAAAGAAAACCATAATGTCAATATAGGATGGCTTTTCATGTAATTTTATGCTAGATAATATTTTCGTAATAATGCAATAGATATGAGGGTGAGTTGTACCAATCCTGAACTCTGCAAAACTGAAAAATTAACGAGTACAGACCTGTTGCCTTTTAGCTTTCAGCAATAGTAAGCAGCCCATAATGCAATTAACTCTGATAAAATACTGCACATAATCACTGCAGAGTGTCAAGTATCCAGAAACCGTCCAGTCTTTTGATTTTGATTGTGCAAGAAATAAAAATGCATGAATAACTTCATACAGCTATTGCATTAATTCTCCATCTTTGGAATTTGATATCATTCCAAGCTCACTCAGCCCTCCGGGTCTGATTCCATTCAGATCTGTAGTGTTTAGGATACCCAGTGGATTTGATTTTCACACGACTATTTTTGATCTTTCCATTAGTGTAATAGAACTTGCCAATGAATTAAATTCTACAGCTGTGTCTTCCCTTCAACCCACACTGCCAGTTACAGCAAACAGATGGAAAATAAAATTGCATTGTAATTGTTTTTCCAAACTTAAAATGAAATTTGTTTTATCTATATGACAAAAATATTTCTGAAATTCAAGTTTTATTTTTGATCATTTAAAGCAAGGATGATGGGGTTTGTGGTTTTATATGTTTGTCCACATAAAATATACCACAGAGATTCAGGCCCTTGTTGAGGCAGATATCTTGAAGTTTGTCAGCAATATTAACTATTTACATTACTACAATATTATGGACTTACTACATAGCCTGGGTTCTGTGCTTAGTGGTATAACAGACTTTCTATTGCTAATTGACTGAAGACACTACACTGGCTCAATGTAAAACAGGCTTAGGGAAGATGATGGCCTAGTGCCATTGTCACTAGTCTATTACTCTAGAGGCCTAGGTAATGTCCTGGGGACTTGGGCTTGAAACCCACCAATGCAGATGGTAGATTTTTGAACTTTAAAAATACCTGGAATTAAGAGTCTAATGATAACTATAAATCCATGGATGGTTTTTTTTGGGGAAAAATACCTATCTGGTTCACTAAAGCCCTTTAGGGAAGGAAACTGCCATCCTTAAGGGTCTGGAGTACATATGAATCCAGACCCCCAGCAACGTTGGTGATTTATTGGACAATAAATACTGACCCAACCAGCAATGCCTATGTCCCATCAGTGAATTTTTAAAAAATGTACTTCACACTGGACCATCACAGCATGATGTTGTGTGACTGCCTTAAAATTACCTGCTTGACTGGTCTGGGATCTAGGCCATGACACAACAAAGGATAAGTTCTAACTTCAATTTTTATCTTTTTGTTTTTAATTTTTAAGCTTTAGTCATATTAACTAATAGGCTGAGTCTCATTTTATTTTAATATAGCCTGACTGGTCATAGACTAGACAATGAACAGTAATCTATTCCATGACAAATTTGATGTAGGTGCAATATTTTAGGAGTTTTGCTTTCAATATTCACCCACCAATGGAGGTGATGATTCCTATGAGAAAGACAGACCCTGGAGTCACTGGAATTTTGCCCAATACACTTTGCCTGGAGATGTGACAGGATATCAAGAGATACTTTCAGCTAAAAGAAGTCCAAGGTGTCTAATTGTAGCCCTCATTTAGTGTTAGATGGCAATTCGTAAAGTGGAGACTTTAAGAACAGATGACCAGAGGAACATTAAAGAACAGGCCATCACTTAAATTGCCTGCTCGCATTCATTAGGGTCTCTGTACAATGTTATGGTGGATAATGCCTGACCCAACACTCCATCCTAACAGCAACCAGTTGACTGGGTGCTAGTGGCCTCCTTAAAGATATACCACATTTTCGTGCTCACTTGCTGCTGTATATTTGAACAGGACCCTGGTGGAAATATGTGCTGACATTTTTAACCTCTCCTTACTTCAATTTGAAGTCTGCACCTGCTTCAAGAAGACCACCATCATCCCTGAGCCAAAGAAAAATCATGCAGCGTGCTTCAATGACTACTGCCTCGCAGCTCTGATCGCCCTAATTATGAAGCACTTTGGGAGGTTAACCATGGCTCGCATCAATTCCAGCCAGATTGCCTTGATCCTTTTCAATCTGAGTACTGGTGCAACAGGTTCACGGCAGATGCCATCTACCCAGCCCTATATGTATCCCTAGAACATCTGGATAATAAGGATACCTACGTCAGGCTCCTACTTGTTGACTACAACTCCGCCTTCAAAACCAAATTTTCAAACAAATTCATCTCCAAATTCCCTTGGCTCCCTCCTCTGTAACTGGATCCTTGACCTCCTGATCCACAAAATGACTTCAATAAGGATAGGCAACAACACCTTCTCCATGATAATCCTCAACACCAGCACCTATCAAGTCTGTGTGCTCAGTCCTCTACTGTACTCCTTATACACTCACAACTGTGTGGCCAAATCTGACCCCAACTCCATTACAAGTTTGTTAATGTCACCACGGCTGTAGGTCAGATCTCAAACAATAATGAGACAGAGTACAAGAAAGAGACTGAGTGCTTAGTGGCAATGATAAAGACAACAATATCTCCATCAACGGCAGCAAAACAAAAGAGCTGGTCATTGACTTCAGGAATGGAGTGGAGGGTATGTTCCTGTCTGCATCAGTGGTGCTGAGGTGGAGATGTTCAAGATCATCCAGTTCCTGGGAGTGATGGTCACCAACAATCTGTCCTGATCCACCCAAACTGATGTGACCCTTAAGAAAGCACAACAATGTCTCTACTTTCTCAGGAGACTAAGGAAATTTGGCATGTCAACAAAGATTCTTCCCGATTTTTACAGAAGCAGCATAGAAAGTATCCTATCTGGGTGCATCATATGTCAACTGCACTACCCAAGACTACAAAAACTGTAGAGCCATGAACATAGCCCAGCCCATCATGCAAACCAGCCTTCCATCCATTGACTCCATCTATACTTCATGCTGCCTCGGGAATGCGGCCAACACAATCAATGACCCCTCCCACTCTGGTTATACTCTCTTCCGCCCTCTCCTATCACGCAGAAGATATAGAACTTTGAATACACGTACAAACAAATTCAAGAACAGCTTCTTCCCCACTGTTATCAGACTTCTGAATGGACCTTTCAAATGTTAATGTTGACGACTCTCTGCACCTTCTCTGCAGCTGTAACACTATTCTGCACTCTATTCTGCTCCCTGATGCACTTTGTATGATATGATCTGCCTGCAGAGCACACAAAACAACACTTTCATTGTAACTGAAAAATGTGACAATCATAAATTAAATCAAATAGAAGACTTTCTGGAAAACTCTACTTATTAAGAAGCTTACCTCAGCATTCAGAATTCAGATGTCTCTGATATTGAGATAGTCCTCTCTGGACTTCTTGCGGGATTCTGCTACATTTCTGGCTGTAGACCATGTCATTTAGCTCTTGTAAGGTGTCATTTATTGTGTATGTTTTATTTATTTAATAATGTATTAATTTTCAAACGCGTTGCCTACCTACTGAAAGATAGGCAGTATTTATGGTGATAAAGACATAATTTCCTGGCACTAAGAGGTTTAGTTTTTAGGACATCTACCTTAACACTTCCAATTCTGATGACTTCTCCAAAATGTAAAGTTTTAATTCTCCTGTCAAGATAATTACGCCAAGCTAGAAAGTAACAGTCTACTTCATGTTAAATGATGCCATTTGTTTGATGATGTAAGTGTCATTTGACTAAAATCCTCAATTACTAATTCTGAGTGTGGTGAAACTTGGGAAGTGGTTCTTGCTGTTAAATTTGCAGGTCAAAATTTACAGTGAGACAGCATGCTAAAGCCTATCAACCTTAGTTAATCATTAAATCAGGCTTAGGCCTGTGTTTACACAGCAACATTTTTGGATGTTTTGTCTCAAATTTCAGAACAAAACTGCAAGTGTCCTTGGTGGATTCATTCTTTTCAAAGCTAAATTTATTCCCAGATCCTACGCAAGGTTTATTCTTGGTTTAACTTTATAAATAAAAGTTAATTGAGGGACATTATCTGGATATTTTTGGTTTAAAATTTCAAAACCACTTAAAAATTGATGTCAATTTTTCAACATATGATAATGCGGAAGCTTTCTATTCCTGAGATTCTTTGAATATATTTTATACTGTTTGAATATTTCTGTTTTGGAATCATTGAACTTCCATCCTGGACATTGAATTAATGCAAAGTGTTTGGTTTAAGAAATTAAATTCTCATTAATACTTCAATTATATAAACATCTGGGAGAAGTGCTGTTCATTTCAGTAATCGTGCATCGATAGCAGAATTAACAAGTACCTAACTTGGGATCAGTTCCAGCAGTCACCTAGCTTTGTTCAGCATCTTGTTAAAATAGAAAACTGATTAAGTATTAATCTTCACCACCCTGAAGTAAGAAATAAAATGTGGAAAATACAAATGCACATTGTCTAATTGAACTCCACTGAAACTGATATCCTTTGACCTTGACATTGACAAGACTGAAAGCCTTGAACTTGTTTTTAAGTTACTGCAGGCACCAAATTCCAGTTCTTTCTTACTTCATGCACACCTGGCCTTCCAGAAGGAGCACTTTATCTTGCTAACACTGACATGTTTAGACAATCTGGGGCATGCTCTTGGTACTCCAAAGACGTGAGACTGATGTACTTTTTAAAAAAATATATGCTGTGAGCTGTTTTAAAGTGACACAGGATTCCAAAGGTTTGCAAAAAATAAACTAAATTGATCCCCAGTCACTGACATCACCAGCCTTTCATATAATTCATGGTTCTTTGAAGTCCTGCCACCTCAGTGCCTTTAAGGTTAATTAATCTATTGGGACAGGTGAGACCCAAACCTGGACCTTTTGATATAGAGAGTGAGGCGATACCACTTGGCCACATGCACCCCTCACTGCTCTTTTAATTTCTGTTCCAATTACCTTCATTCATCCCTTTGGAAGAGGATCCCTTTGCAAGACGATTGTTGTTATATTTACATGTGGCTCAGGGCTTCACAGAACAAGCTAATCTCCCTGCCCTACTCCCCTCCAAGATCCCCCCTCTTCACAAAACATGTTGCTGCTCACCAGACAACAAATTCAATGGCTCCAGAAAGGTTTGGTTCTTTGGTCAATAATTTTAAATAAATCTGGAGCTTATCTCATGCTATTATTATTCCTGGGATTTTCTGTACAGCAGTTAATGGCCAAAAACTAACAATAAAGCAACTGAATTGCAGAAACATATAAACACCAGAACAGGAGTAGGCTATTCAGCCCCTTGAGACTATTCCATCATTCAATGATGGCTGATCAAACTCCATATACCTGCCTTCAGCCCATATCCCTTAAAACTATGCTTAACAAAAATTTATCTATCTCAGATTTAAAATTAACATCTGATTCACCATCCACCACCATTTATGGAAAAGACATCTACCATCCTTTGTGATTAGATATGCTTCCCAACATCTCTCCTGAACCATCTGGCCCTAATTCTCAGAATTTACCCCCGGTTCTAAAACCCGAACCAGCGGAAATAGTTTATCTTTATCTACTCTGACTTTCCTTATCAATATGTTGAAGATTTTGATCAGATCACCTCCTAACCTTCAAAATTCTAGAGAAAACAGGTCTAATTTGTATAATCTCTCATCATTAACCCCTGAAGTCGAGGTATCATTCTTGTAAAGCTACATTGTAATCCCTTTATGGCCAATATATCCTTCCTAGGGTGTAGTGCCCGGATGTGCTTTCAGACCTCCAAGTGGGGTAACCAGGATTTTGTATAACAGCAACTTAACTTCTGCATTCTTTTACTCTAGTTCTCCGGATACAAAGGCCAGCATTTCATTAGCTTTCTTGACTACTTTCTGCAGCTACTTGAGGCATTTTAAAGATCCATGCATCGGAACCCCAAATCTGTTTGGATGATTTTGCTAACTTTGATGTAGCATGCTAACGTAGTCTGGAGGTACATGCATTTCTGAAAAGCAACATTTTATGTTATGTGCAAGAAGCTAATTCTATATTGTGTTCTGTGTTGACTATATCCGTGGTTCTAAGGTAGATTTCCTGCTGATTTATTAAATCTAACCCCTAAACGGTTCATTATTATTCATTTATTATTGTTTTCTGTGCTGAATATTGCCTAAACTTTCCATGAATGCAGGATCACAGTTATTACATGATAATGGTTATTAAATGATAATGGAAGTAATTAATTATGAACCTTCATTTAGTATTGAATCATTTGCAATGAACTTTGTATGCATCCGATTTATAAGTTAGGGATTAGGATATACACTCACCTTTAATTCTAATGGAATACTTGAAAAGTTCAAATATAAATCAAGGCTGAGGTGGAATGGAAATAAATGCAACTGAAAATTGTAGAAACCGTTCAGAATTAACTCAGATCCTGCTGTTCTCTTTTTACAAGAATTACACCAGACAGGGTTTTGGCTCTGTTCATATAGATATTGGTGGCCAGCAACATGGACAAGCTAGTGATGTTGGTCTTCAGTGGATCTATCCCATTTACAGATCACAATATGTTTACCTGCTTATAATAGCATGTACTGGATGTTAGCTAAGCAAACTCAGGCCTGCATAGTACTTGGAGGGGTGACTACCTGGCAAGGCCAGTATTGTAGGCTTTGGGCTCTTATGACGAATAAAGTCACCATTGTCCTACCAGAGAAAAGGGCTGCTATCTCATTACAGAGAGATGCCTAGAGGTGGTCTTACCTGAGGGTCACTACACCTCAGTCAAAGGGAGAGGTTGAAAATAGAAGTTCTTGATGATGCCTGCTGTTGCAAGAGTTGAGCACGTTAATGTTATTACTTTGCATCACTAATCATCTAACTGACTAGTCCACATTCAGGCTTGAATTTTAACGCTGCTGCCTCCTGCCACTTCGGCACACCCAGGAATCCTGTGACCTCTACTGTTAAGTGGCTACTGTGGAAAAAAGTAATGATCAAGTATAAAGTGACTGTGATCCTCCATCAGTGCTGTTTCCTGGTTATGAAGTAATTAAATCTTAGAATTTGAAGTTCTGCTTTTTGAGTTCTTCTCTCTCTTTGGGCATTATCCCCATCTATTATTTACTCCTTATCCTCTCCCCAGCCCTATCTTCTGCATACATGCAACATTTTCCTAGCTACCATCAGTTCTGAGGAAGGATCACTGGACCAAAAACTTTAGTTCTGCTTTCTCTCCACAGTCAGACCTACAAAGCTTTTCCAGCAATGTTTATTTTTGCTTCTGATTTACAGCATCATGTTTCTTCTGGTTTCTGTTTAGTATTTAACTGACTGCCACTTCTCTTCTAGGCATGCCCACCTTGAAGTCGTGCTGCTCCTCTTTCCGTCAGGAGTTCCATTCCAATCTTTTTCTAGTTCCACTCCTCTGCCTGTCTAAATGTTCTCTTTCTTTGAGCTCTGTCCCCATCTATTGTTTGCTACTTACACCCTCCCCCCACCCTAACCTGCGTAAAAAATGACCTTTTCCTATCTAATATCAATTCTGAGGAAGGGTCAGTGGACCTGAAATGTTAACTCTGATTTGTCTCCACAGATGCTGCTGGACCTACTGAGATTTTCCAGCAATTTCTGTTTTTGACTCTGGAACAATAACTTTATATTTTCATAGTTGCTTGGTAGTATATAACTTCAGTATTTCTGAAAAACAGGATGTTGTTGAAGCTTTTCATCTTGTACTTCTTAAAAATCTCAATATTTTGAACAGCAGATGAAACTAGTCATTTCACACTGCAACTATGCAATAGCAACATTAACGATATTCTGTACTAAAGAGATGCTGCTGTCAAGCTAAATGGACCTTATGCCAATCACACAACTGAATGGTGAGGTATATTAAATTCAGTTCTAGTGTGATGACAGGTATAGGCCATGCACTGTCACAAATATATCAAACAGTATAGCTGTTCACAATAGGTAGAGTACTAACCATACTCAACCAGCCCACGGTAACAAAAGCCAGAAGAGAACTATAAAAATGTGATTGTGAGATTGTTAGATACTCAAATGGTATGTCTAATAATGTGATTCTGTGATTGGACATCACTTGGTGAATAATTGGAAGTGTGTTAAGAATTACACTAACAACTGATTTAAAATTGTCAGCAGGGATTGCAAAATGCTTCACTTATGCCTACAAGAGCTATGTACGCAGGCACATGTCCTGTGCAGGAAGAAAGAACATGTCCAGGCATTGCAAGATAACAAAGTGTGAAGCTAGATGAACACAACAGGCCAAGCAGCATCTTAGGAGCACAAAAGCTGATGTTTCGGGCCTAGACCCTTCATCAGAGAGGGGGATGGGGAGAGGGTTCTGAAATAAATAGGGAGAGAGGGGGAGGCGGACCGAAGATGGATAGAGGAGAAGATAGGTGAAGAGGAGAGAATAGATGGGGAGGTGTGGAGGGGGTAGGCCAGTCAGGGGAGGACGGACAGGTCACGGAGGCGGGATGAGGTTAGTAGGTAGGTAATGGAGGTGCAGCTTGAGATGGGAGGAGGGGATAGGTGAGAGGAAAAACAGGTTAGGGAGGCGGGGATGAGCTGGGCTGGTTTTGGGATGCAGTGGGCGGAGGGGACGAGCTGGGCTGGTTTTGGCATGTAGTGGGGGAAGGGGAGATATTGAAGCTTGTGACGTCCACATTGATACCATTGGGCTGCAGGGTTCCCAAGAGGAATACGAGTTGCTGTTCCTGCAACTTTCGGGTGGCATCATTGTGGCACTGCAGGAGGCCCAGGATGGACATGTCATCTAAGGAATGGGAGGGGGAGTTAAAATGGTTCGTGACTGGGAGGTGCAGTTGTTTATTGCGAACTGAGTGGAGGTGTAGATTTTTTGAATTAATCAAAACATTGGGGGCACCTGTTCCTTGGTGCATTCACCATGGCAATACCTCAACCTTGGCACAGTAGCTCAGTGGTTAGCACTGCTGCCTCACAGGCCAGGGAGCCGGATTCAATTCCCAACCTCGGGTGACTGTCTGTATGGAGTTTCCAAACTCCACCCCACTGTGTCTGCGTGGGTTTCCTCCAGGTGCTCCAGTTTCCTCCACCATCCAAAGATGCGCAGGTTAGGTGGATTGACCATGCTAAATTGCCCATTGTGTTCAGGGTGGGAAATGCAGGGATGGGGTAGGGGGTGGGTTTGGGAGGGAAGCTCTTCAATGGGCCAAATGGCCTGCTTCCATACTGCAGGGATTCTATGATAATTAAGTCAGAGTGAATTCGCCAACCAATCAGCACCCTATTGCCATGCAGTATAAATTGTTGCTCCCTTTGAAATTTAGTATTCTTGTGTCTGTCCTGATGAAGGCAAGCTGAAAGGCTTTTAAACTATATGTAAAGCACATTCAGGAATGCACCGATTCAATGCCCTAATGTTATATAGGTAGTTCTGCTATAACCTGTGTTTTGACAATACGAATTGGCTGTGACATGATTGATGAATAGTGGATGCTGTTTGCATCATGCAAACATACTGTTATATAGGTCTGATGAAGGGTCTAGACCCGAAACGTCAGCTTTTGTGCTCCTGAGATGCTGCTTGGCCTGCTGTGTTCATCCAGCCTCACATTTTATTATCTTGGATTCTCCAGCATCTGCAGTTCCCATTATCTCTGTTATATAGGCATAGCAGTTTCCCTATAACATGATTTTCTATAGCACAAGGTCCAACAAGAATGCATCAATCGTGTTATGGGAGAACTACCTTTAAGACATCCTACAGTATTTCACAGCAGCATTATGAAACAAAATATGAAACTGAACCACATCAGAAGCTATTAGGTCAGATTATCAAAAACTTGGTCAAAATGTAAGTTTTCAGGTTGTTTTAAGGGAGGAAAACAATTTAGTAAGGGGTAAATACGTGGGAAGGGAATCCCAGAGTTTGGGTCTAGGCAAATACAGGAACTCCACTAATGAGAGAACAATTAAAATTGGGAATGTCGAGAGGTCAAAATTAGAGTATTTTGGAACATTATAAAGTTTATGGCCACACAAAGGTATGAAGGGGTGAGACCATGAAGGGATTTGAAAACAAGAATAAGAATTTTAAATGAAGTAGTTGAAAAGTATGAAGGTGATGGATGAAAGGGACTTGATGTGAGTTTTAAAAAATACAGGAGATAGCAGAGTTTTGGATGAATTGAGGTTCAAGGAAAATAGGATGTGGGGGCCCAGCCAGAAATGTGTTGGAATAGTCTAGTCTGGAGGAAACAAAGGTGTGGCCGTATGTTTCAGCAGCAGATGAGCTGGGTCAGGAGCAAATTTGGATGTTGCTAAGGAAAAGTAAATAAATGGTCTTAGTGGAATTGTGAATATGCAGTTGGAAACTTTCTCTTCCAGTGGTCAAATATTACACTAAGGTTGTTGCTGGGAAGAAGGAAGGAGCCTGTAGCTGGGAATTGTGTTTGGAGCAGGGATTGAAATCAATGGTTTCAATATTCCTAATATTTAATTGGAGGATGCATCTGCTTAACCCACTCTAGATATTAGGTAAACTGTCTGGTAATTTAGAAACACTGAGGGGATTCAGAGAAATGTCAGTAACCTTAAGCTGGATGTCATTAGCACAGCATCTAACCAGATATCCTCTTCCTAGGGTCTGATACTGTGCCCTCGCTCTCTATAAGCCCCAGCTTGCACAACGCTCTGTTGCAGTCATGTTGAACCGTGGTTCCACTTTGAATTTGCTTTTAACCTGTACCTCTCTAATGGCCCCATCTATCTCTGTTCCTCAGAAACCTACACAAAACCCTTCTCTGACCCAACTGCCGATAACACAGTCTATTCTCTTCAACCCTTGTTCAGTGACCATTCACCTTTTGTTTATCTGGTAAATCTCTTGAGTCCAGTTTTAACATTAAGGGTAGAATTTGGTATTGATTCTAATTGACCTGTTTCTTAGAATTTCACTCAATCTTATCAAAACTTGAATCACTCTAAATGTATCAAATAAGATCAGACCTGCTCACTTTGAATTTCTTAAAGTGCCACAAATCAGCAGAATGAATGCCTCTTAGCTAATATCAAGAATCAAATAATACAAGATTATTAAGATTATATAAGGGATTGGACACTCTGGAGGCAGGAAGCATGTTTCCGCTGATGGGTGAGTCCAGAACCAGAGGACACAGTTTAAAAATAAGGGGTAGGCCATTTAGAACAGAGTTGAGGAAAAACGTCTTCACCCAGAGAATGGTGGATATATGGAATGCTCTGCCCCAGAAGGCAGTGGAGGCCAACTCTCTGGATACTTTCAAGAAAGAGATGGATAGAGCTCTTAAAGATGGTGGAATCAAGGGTTATGGGGATAAGGCAGGAACAGGATACTGATTGTGGATGATCAGCCATGATCATAATGAATGGTGGTAATGGCTCGAAGGGCTGAATGGCCTACTCCTGCACCTATTGTCTATTGTCTAATCCCTGACTGCCACCAATACTTTACTTCCCATATCATTAGTGATGGCTACACTGATCTCCTCAGCCCTCCAAAGGGAGGCCAGCTCCATTGAGCTGGCGATCTTTGCACACAGTGGAGCCCAGTATATGGTGAGAAGTTTTGGTGATGCCACAAAGTTGTTCCTTATTGAGGCCTTAGCAACTGCAAGTGACTGACCACCTGCACAGAGAAGTCAGCCAAACCATTATTAGTCAGTCCTGGGAAAGTAATCAGGGAGGCGGCATTGTGCCATTGCACTACTGGTATGGACTTGCTGGCTCTCAGTCAGTCAGAAATGGAAAATATTGAGTTTAAAACAATGTCATAACTAGACCAAAAACCAGGCAACCAGCAAATTCAATTAAAGAAGAACTAAAAAATGAATCAAAACATGTGCTGCACTAAAACAAATTTCTGAAGGTGATAATAACAATCACTTTTGCAAGTGAAATCCCCGAAAAGACTTAATGTGTTTTCAAAGCAGCATCCTTTCTTATTGACTATTTAACAACTTCAATACATTGTTAATGAAATAAACCTGGAAAATGACACCAATGATATTTATATCCTGAAAGTTTGGAAGCTGCCACAATGAAATGTACACTGAAACCCAATGTGTTGCAACAGGCCTGGGATGAAAGTATAGCTGCTTCACTTTGGATGAAAAAGAGCTGAAAGACTTGTTTGCCCTTAGTCTCAGCATCCATCCACCCAACTGGGGTGTCTGTTTGGGAAATGTACCCTTTGCTTTCTCTTTAGGGTGAAGGTAGCAGTTCAATGAGAAACAAGAATAAATGTCTCATGTGTTCTTCCTTCAGGCTTGGTCTGTACTGACAAGAGGATTTAAGTTGTGCCCAGGTACAGATACCATACAGGAAAGGTACACGGGACCCAACTATGTCAGTTGAGCCCATGCCAAATGATAGCACAGAAATGATCCTGCCAGCTGTTTCGGACTGACCTGTGCTACAAAATGCATAATGGAGGTCATATTTAAGAAAATCAGTTTCTGTTTCTATGGAAGATTTGGAGATGAAGAAATGAACAAAGTTCTCCTTCAGCCTGTCTTTCCTATCCCTCTTAAAACAACAATGGAATCCTATTTTATTCCAATAATTTGCTCAAGGAAAATCAGGACATTTTTCTCTCTTGCAAAGTGAAGAGCGGACAATGGTCTGTGATAATGGGAACTGCAGATGCTGGAGAATCCAAGATAATAAAATGTGAGGCTGGATGAACACAGCAGGCCCAGCAGCATCTCAGGAGCACAAAAGCTGACGTTTCGGGCCTAGACCCTTCATCAGAGGGGTCTAGGCCCGAAACGTCAGCTTTTGTGCTCCTGAGATGCTGCTGGGCCTGCTGTGTTCATCCAGCCTCACATTTTATTATGAGAGGACAATGGTCTGACAGTTTGTGTCTAAAACATTGGTCTTGGGAAAAAGGTTCAAATACGATTTGGTCCTTTGCTACAAATTACCCGCTGACAGCAGCCCATCTGTACAATGTATGTTGATATATGGCAATGAGGACCAATGATAGCATGGTCTCAAAAATTTGGATTCTCCTTTCACTGTGCAGTTTGGGTAAGTTGGAATCATGAGGTGGTGTCACTGCTCGTCATTCATAACTACTGTCGCAAGGGAAGTTTCTTTTGGCATTCTATACTGCCTTGGATTTGCTTCACATAGTTTGAAACCATGGGAACATTCTAGAGTAAACAACTTTTATCCCATCCTTGCAAATAAAGCAACTCACCAAGTGGAATTTCAGGATGTAACTTGTTTAGTTTGTGGAGTAAAGGGAGCTCCTATAACATCAGTCACCAAGAATCAGGAACATAAGTTTTCCCTGTCTCAGGGGCACGGTTAACAAAAAGACTTCAGCCTTTCATGGACTTGGGTCAACCCACCAAGCTTCATGTCCAATGAAGTACTTTTTGAAATCACGGTTATGAAAAAGGACATGCTACCACAAATTTATGTTCAAGATCTCCCACATATGGCAATGAAAGAATGACCAGATATTTTAATCTAATGACAGTGATTAAACAATAAGTATTGGCCAGGACACTAGAGAACACTCCTGTGTTCTTCAAATTCACGTCATGGGATTTTTTTAGGGTAGAGAGGCTCTTGAATTATTGTCTCCCTGAAGGAAAGGACCTCTCAGAGTGCAGCACTCCCTCAGGACTACCTTGGCTTAGATTTTGCACTTGTAAAAATTGAACACATAGCTTTCAACTCAAGCATGAGAGAGAGCTACACCAATTGAGGTGGGTTCATTGTCCTCTCTCCTCTGCTGTCACCATATAACTTAAATTATCATTGATAGATGCAAATAAGTGCCAATTTTCACAACTGCGCCCTTATTGCAACTCTTGTGCAAAATGAATGGGAAAAAATGAATGACGTTGAATGCAGAGTATAAAGAAAGATTCTGTTTGTTATTATATTAGCTTTATTGTTATGAGGGGAATCTCAGGTAGGCCCAGGTGACAGCTTGGGACTAATAGTATTGGTCAGAAGAGAAAAATGTGAATATTTGTCCGAAATATTTAACTGTTTTATGTTTGAGTGTTGTTTGATTATTTACATTATCTAAGTTTTACAAACTTTTTTTAGCTCAGTTGGCTGGACAGTTGCTTTGAGATGTGGAGTAATGCTAACAGTATGGATTCAAATCCCATACCAGCCGAGGTCACTATAAAGGTTTTACCTTACTCAAAGCTCGGAAATCCTCAGGCTGCACCACCACCGTTATTTCTCTTTGTGGTCTTATGGGATTGTACAATTATCATCTTTACACATAAAATAGAAAACCAACTTTTCAACATATGTCAAGACTGATGAAAGGTCATCAACCTGAAATATTAACTGCTTTAATCTTCATTGATTTTGTCTGAACTATTCAGTGTTTCCAGCATTTTCTGTTTACGACAGGGCAGAATCTTCCTCTCCTAAGAAGCAGAGGGGAAGGTGGCAGGTGTGGAAGATAATCAGATGGTTTGATATTAGGAAGATGTCACAGAAATTAAGCCGTGAGTGAGAACGCCCAAGTTTGATGTTCTCACCCTGCTGCCAAGTAAGGGTCTAATGTGGTCAATTAACAATTGCCTAATAGCCTGTTCACGGCACTTCCATGGTGACTTCCACAAGTTTCCAGCATGCAGGAACAGTAGTGACATTCCCGATTGATAAACCTGTGGCTTGCTTGTTAGATCGTAGTGGGGTTGTTCTTGATCTCCCCCAATCTGGGAGTGATTTACGGCATGGATGGCAGCATACGAGCCTGGACATCATAAACATTGAACAAATGATCTAATGCGGCAGTGCCACAGAACATGAAAAGCCAGGTGAACCATTTGCCAGAACCTGTACAGGAGGTAAAGTCAGACCTAAGAAGAGGGAGCTTTCTGATCAAGTGTCAAGCAGGTTAATGGTGGTATCATACCTAGTGAAATTTTCCATTTTTGTTTAGAATTAGAAAGAATGAGGCATGTTGGTTGGAGCTGAATCTGATCTTAAGCAGATGTCCATAAATAGCTTGCATACAGCTGCTAGTAGTCATATACTAAAAATGTAAAACTATAACTTGTAGGAGCACGGAAAGATGATTGTGCCTGCCAACATTTTTCTTGAACAGACAAACTCCAGTTATTAGTTCCTCATAAACTACAGATGACTGTTATCACTTTGTAAGGTGTATTACAGTTTTGGGAAGTTTTATTGCATGTACGTTTATGTAACAGATGCGTTACAAAGATAACACTGGGACTAATCCCATCAACTAATACAAGGCACGAGCACCCCCTGCTTCGATTGACTTCCTAAAGCACACATAAATCAGACATTCCCCTCAGACCCATTGTTTCCCAACAGACACACCTACACACAAACTGGCCAAGGACCTACAACAGAGATTGAAACACTAGTTGACAGATCACCCCATTCCATCCACTCAACCCAAGATTTCCTTGGTATCCTTAGAGCATAAAAATCAGTGAGGATGAGATTATGGTATCCTTTGACATCGCAGCTTTATTCATATGAATTGACATGCCACTATCCAAAGAAACAGTGGCCACATTACTACAGGAAGCAGCAACGCAGGCCTACAGCTCCACCAACAATGACAAAACACATAAACTACTAGACCTTTGCCTCACCACACACTTCATCTTTAATGGTCAAGTATACAAATAGATCAACTGTACACCAATGGGGGCAACCATCTCAGGTCTCATTGCAGAAGCAGCCAAGCAAAGATCAGAACACACAACACTCCCCAGCATTCAATCTAAGCTGTGGATCTGGTATGTAGATGACACATATATCATTATTAAGCACAGCAAATTAGAAGAGATCCACCACCTTATCAAGAGCGTATTCATAAAGGAAGAAGGAAACAACAATCACCTTCCGTTTCTGGATGTTAAATTTGAGTGTATGATCAACAGGGAGTTCCAAACCTCACTGATCAAATCCTCAACTTCCACAGCAACCACCCCAACATCCACAAACAGAGCTGCATTAGGACACTATTTAAACAGGCCGGAACACACTGCAACACCCTGGAGCTACGCAGGAAATAGGAAGAGCACCTATATAAAATCCTCGCTTGAAACGGATATTCCTGCAACTTCATCCGCAGGTGCCTACTAAACAGGCAACAACAGGAGGACACAGTATGCTCTAACACACTGGCCACACTGTCCTACATCAAGAACAATTGGAACTGACAACAAGACTCTTAAGACCACTAGGAATCATCGTGGCCCACAAGCCCATAGCCACTGTGTGACAAACACTTACAAGGCTTATAGACCCCATTCCCACAAAACACAGAACCAACACAGTTTACAAAATACCATGCAATGACTGCCACAAGCACTGCATTGGGCAGACAGGAAGGAAACTAACCATGACATGAACATCAACTATCAGCTAAACAGCATGGTGAGCTTTCCCTAATATCGGTGCATTTAGACAATGAAGGCCATCAGTTTAACTGGGACAAAGTAACCGTAGTAGCCCAAGCCAAACTTAGGCTCGCATGGGAATTCCTAGAGGCATGGTTCTGCACCAGTAATGCAATCAACAAACATATAGAAGGGGGTCCCATATTCAAATCCATAGAGATCAAAACCGGAAATGACAGCACTCACCATAACGGACCAGACAGTATAAATTCCAAGCGGAGTAGAATAACATCACTTCATCAGAGGCTCCACTGATGATGCCACCTAACATGGTGATGAAACGTCTGAATAGAAACAAGCCAGTTTGGCGAGCAAGTCAACAACCTCATTATTGCTTAACAACACATGATGTCAAAGGCAAGAATTCTAGTGGACACTGAAGCAGTACAAAACATTCACATCTCCAAATGCATTATGCCCTTAAGAGCTACTCACACTGAGACACAGTCAACAGCTGAGCAGTCAAACAGCTGGCAGACAAAAATATGTGAATATCAACAAGGGAGAAAGGGCAGTGATAATGGGAACTGCAGATGCTGGAGAATCCAAGTTAATAAAGTGTGAAGCTGGATGAACACAGCAGGCCAAGCAGCATCAGATGAAGGGTCTAGGCCCGAAACGTCAGCTTTTGTGCTCCTGAGATGCTGCTTGGCCTGCTGTGTTCATCCAGCTTCACATTTTATTATAAGGGAGAAAGGGCACTTTAGTGGGAAAGCCTTTTATAGCAGATTTGGAAAGAGAAACACAGAAGCAAGTAAGGGCTAGAAGGTAGTCACGCAGATTCCATTAGGAAATGTGAATATGGAGGAGCCATCCCAGTTAGGGGTTCAGTTAAAAAGCAACCAGCTATTGGAGATGAGTGAGTAAATTTTAAAAATCCCAACGGGCAAGGGGACAATTTAATGGACTGAAAAGGGTAGAAGTTTAAGTTAAATACTTACAGTTCATAATGAGCATTGCCACCATTGTATTAGGCACAATGGAACACAGCTACAGCAGGTCAGAGGAGTAAGTTAAGCCAAGCCTTTAAGACAAGGAAAATCAAACAGTATTGCTATATGAAAGAAGTAAGAATATATTTCGGAAAGAGGTTGAAGAAACTTGAATATTCTGCAAGATTAAAAACTTTTAAATTGAGCACTGAAATACTGCAGTATGAAAAGCCTTAAAGGAAGAAGATAAAACAATTACAACAGGAAGAAAAAATGCTACCTGTCAGATTTAACATTAGAGTTGGGACAAGTAGAAGGCAGGATTGGATGTTATGGAAAAAACAGTTCTTAGTAAACAGAATTGTTTCCAAGCGTTCCACTAAATCACAGAAGGAAATAAGTAAACACATTATTCTGTTCAATAGGACTTAAGAGGATGATGTTATAGATCACCAAGGCATGTAAGAATGCATGGGTATATTTGATGAAATTCTACAAGCTTTTGACAAAATGTAAGAACTTATTAGGGATGGTCAACATGGCTTGGTGCATGCGAAATTGTGTTTCACTATGAGCTACAAAGAACTTTGATGAAGACAAAGCAGTAGATATTGTCTATAAGGTGTTTGACAAGGTTCCACATGGTCGACTGGTTACCAATGTTATACCACATGGAATCCATGGGGAGCTAGCCAATTGGTTATAAAATTGATTTGAAGGTAGAAGACAGAGGGCTGTGGTAGAAGTTGTGATCAGTGATAATGTGAACTGCAGATGCTGGAGAATGCAAGATAACAAAGTGTGAAGCTGGATGAACACAGTGGGCCAAGCAGCATCTCAGGAGCACAAAAGGTGATGTTCCGGGCCCAGACCCTTCATCAGAAAGGGGGATGTGGAGAGGGTTCTGGAATAAATAGGGAGAGAGGGGGAGGCAGACCGAAGATGGATAGAGGAGAAGATAGGTGGAGAGGAGAGTGTAGGTGGGGAGGTAGAGAGGGGATAGGTCAGTCTGGGGAGGATGGACAGGTCAAGGAGGCGGGATGAGGTTGGTAGGTGGGAAATGGAGGTGCGGCTTGAGGTGGGAGGAGGGGATAGGTGAGAGGAGGAACAGGTTAGGTAGGCGGAGATGAGCTGGGCTGGTTTTGTGATGCAGTGGGGGGATGGGACAAGCTGGACTGGTTTTGGGATGCAGTGGGGGAGGGGGAGATTTTGAAGCTGGTGAAGTCCACATTGATACCATTGGGCTGCAGGGTTCCCAAGCGGAATATGAGTTGCTGTTCCTGCAACTTTCGGGTGGCATCATTGTGGCACCGCAGGAGGCCCATGATGGACATGTCGTCTCACTAACCTGTTCCTCCTCTTACCTATCCCCTCCTCCCACCTCAAGCCGGACCTCTATTTCCCACCTACCAACCTCATCCCACCTCCTTGACCTGTCTGTCCTCCCTGGACTGACCTATCCCCTCCCCACCTCCCCACCTATACTCTCCTCTCCACCTATCTGCTTTTCTCTCCATCTTCGGTCCGCCTCCCCCTCTCTCCCTATTTATTCCAGTTCCCTCTCCCCATCCCCCTCTCTGATGAAGGGTCTAGGCCCGAAACATCAGCTTTTGTGCTCCTGAGATGCTACTTGGCCTGCTGTGTTCATCCAGCTCCACACTTTGTTATCTTGGGCTGTGGTAGAAGCTTGTATTTCATACTGCAAAACTTTGACCAGCAGCGTGCCACAAGGTTCGATGCTGGGTGTACTGTTTTTTGTCATTCATATAAATGATTTGGACATGAATATGAAGTTTGCAGATGATATTGAAATTAGTGTAGTGGATAGCAAAGAAGGTTACCTCTGAGTACAATGCGGCCTTGTTCAGATGGGCAGATGGGCTGAGGAGTAGTAGATGGTTTAATTTAGATAAATGTGAGGTGTTGCATTTTGGTAGGGCAAACCAGGGCAGGACTTGCACAGTTACTGCTAGAGCGCTGTGGAGTGTTGCTGAACAAAGAGACTTAGGGATTCCCGTGCATAGTTCCTTGAAAGTGAGTCATAGACCGAGTGGTGAAGAAGGTGTTTGATGCGCTTGCCTTCATTTATCAGTGCATTGAGTATAGGACTGGGGATGTCATGTTGTGGCTGTATAGGACATTGGTTAGGCCATTTTTTGGAATACTTGGTTCAATTCTAATTTCCCTTCCACAGGGAAGATGTTAATAAACTTGAAAGCCTTCTGAAAAAATTTACAAGAGTTTTGGTGGGATTGGAGGGGTTGAGCTAAAGGGAGAGGCTAAATAGGCTGAGACATTTTCCCTGGAGCGACACAGGCTGAGGAGTGACTTTATAGAGATTTGTAAAATCATGAGGGGCATGGATAGCCACGGTCTTCTTCCCAGAAGATGGACGTTCAAAACTAGAGGCCTTCTTCCCAGAAGATTGATGTCCAAAACTAGAGGCCATAGGTTTAAGGGTGAGGGGGAAAGGTATAAAAGGGAAGTAAGGGGCAACGTTTTCATGCAGAGGGTGGTGAGTGCATGGATTGACCTGCCGGAGGAAGTGATGGAGGCTGGTACAATTACAACATTGAAAAGGCATCTGGATGGGTACATGAAGTGGTTACATGAAGAGGGATACAGGCCAAATCTTGACGAATGGAACTGGATCAGTTTAGGATATTTGTTTGGCACAGACATGGTGGACTGAGGTGTGTATTTCAGTTCTGTATAACTCTATGACTATAATTATTTTAATATGAGAACAAGCATATTTTCTGAAAGAGTAGGACTCGACAAAGAGTTAAGCATACAGGAGAATCTGTAGATGAGTTCATTAATGATCTTTATGGAACGTATAGCTGTATAGCAAAGGAACATGCTCTTTGGCCCATGATACTGTGCTAAACATAACAGCAAATTAAGTTAATCCCTTCTGCCTGCTTTTGGTCCATGTTCTTCCACTCATTGCATACTCATGTCCTTATCTAAAAGTCTCTTAAATGCCCCTATTACACCTGCCTCCACAACCACTCCTGGCTGCACGTTCCACATTCCTACCACTGTCTGTATAAAAGAAAACTTTCCCCTCACATCTCCTTTAAACTTTCTCCCTCCCACCTTAAATGCACGCCCCCAGTTTTAGACACTAGTGGATTAATGGATAACTGTAACTAAGGAAATTTGAAATCAGAATTCATAGAAGACAGAATTGTTGAAATTACGATGAATTTTTGCCAGATTTATTAGAGTCCAAAGAAGACATCACTTTGGAGGAAACTATTCATTTTGTGCTAGAAGCAGGAAGTATCACAGATAAATCCTGAGAGGAGAATTACAACCATATCACAGAAAAGCAATAGATTCCTTTTGAGTTTTAAGGTATAAAAACATTACAAACACATGTGAGAAGCCAAAACATAGAGACGGCTACAGAGCAACAGTTAAGAGTGGAAACAATAACATGCAAAAAGGAAACCTCACAGTCTCAAGCAGTGTCCAGGTATTGAAAAGAATGCGATATCTGTAAACAATATGTTACTTTCAGAAGATGTGAGGTAGTGGGACAAGTTAGAGAACAACAGAATGTCAAACCATCATGCACACAAAGCAGTTAGTGAGGCAGAGACACCAGCATTAGAAAAGGTGCCCAATGCATTTCTAGGGGAAGTTGATAATTCAAACAGTTTGAATTTGACAAAAATCAACAGACCAGATGACATCCATGGAGACACAGTAAGCTAATGTTTCGAGTCTAGTTTACTCTTCTTCAAGCTGGGGTGAAGTATGGAGGGGGCAGCATTTATACCATAGTTGAGGTGGGGGTGTGACAGTAGTGGGGTTTAGAGTGCTGGTGGAGAAAAGATGTTGATAGTTCAGATTAAGTATTGGAATGTGAGAATGGCAGAACAGTGGTGTGTCTAACTTCCAGGCTTGAAAGAGAAGACGGTCCCAGTGGGGTGGGGACAGGGGAGAGAGGACATGGTGACAGAGAATTTAACAAGTAGAGCCAAAAGAAAGGGAAGAAATGGCAGAATATAAGAAGTAAAGCTGAAATAAATTGAAGAAATGGGAGTTGGTTCTCAATTTGAAGGTGTTGAACTCAATATTAAGCCCAGAAGGCTGTCAAGTGCCTAGTCTGAAGATGAGATGTTGTTCCTCCAGTTTGCGCAGTGATTCACTGGAAAGCTGCAACATGCCGAGGACAGACAAGTGGGCATGTGAGCAGGACACTATGTTAAAATGGTCAGCTGCGGGAAGGTTGGGGTTATGCTTGCTCACAGACCGGAGGCATTCTGCAAAGTGACCACCCAGTATGCATTTGTTTTCTCCAATGTAGAGTAGGCCACATTGGGTGCAGAGAATACAAAACATAAAAATGGAGGAGGTACAGGTGAAATGCTGCTTCGCCTGGAAAGACTATTTAGGCCCTTGGATGGTGAAAGGGGAGGACCAGGGAGGAATTTGACAGAATCTGTTATGTCAATAGATAAGTCATTCATTTTAAGCTTGACAAGATTGTGTCAGAGCAAGTTGCTGCAGATGCAGGAATCTGTACTGAAAACAACAAATTCTGGAGATCACAGCAGAACAGGGAGCATCTGTGGAGAGAGAGCAAGCTAATGTTTCAAGTCTAGATGACTCTTCATCAGAGCTGAAGTGAAGTGTGGAGGGGGTGGCATTTACGCAAAAGATTGATTGTCACTTATCAGATCAGTTCATCTGGGTGAACAACAACTGAAGTGACAACCTACAGAGATGAAATTACATTGCCCAGTTAGAACAGATCACAAGATTAAATATATGCTAAAAGCAACATCACTACCCAAGGCGTTTAAAATAGCACATAATCCAGAAACCCCACGCTTGAATGTGTAAGGTTGGCCAAAGACCAGCTAGTTAGAGAACCAGACCAAGAACAATCAGTTGTCGTACATTTGGGTTAGGGGCAACAGGTGGAAAATTATATTGGGCTTCCTAGACTCAAGGTCAAACCAAAGAACAAGAAATATTCTGTTGAGGAATTCTTTCATGCGTCTGAGAAGAATCAGTGGCCAGCAAGCCACATAGGCTCAAGCAAATTCAACAAGAACAAAAGCATTTTTGAGACTTTGCTGAAGGATGATCAAAAGTCCAGTGAGTTGGTTGAGAACATGTTCTTTGAGCACAAACAGCTATTCACAATCATAGATGGCTTACTAGTGTATGTCAAAAAACTAATAGAATCGACTTCAGTCTGGGAAGGTACTATGGAAAGGATACACCAGGGACACCCAGGGATCACTAGGTGTACAGCCAGGGCTTTGTAGCAGTGTGACTGTTATAGATGTCAGGAGAGACTGAAGTTCTCATAACTCATGGTCAAATCTGTAATTAGATTAGATATGATTGATTAATTAATTGGCATGTGTATTTATTACAAATGTAGTGAAGTGTTGTTTAGCGTTGCCACTCTCTAGAATCATCTTAAAACACAGAAAATAAGCCAAAACACAGAATATAAAGATAGAAAAATAGAACAACAAAGTTCTTCTTGTCGTCTTATCTCAGCTGGTCTTTTGAACACCTCTCACTATTAGCTCAGCCACGGGCCTTTGATCTGGGCTGCTCCACCCTGATGCCTTGAGTCCTTGCTGCTAAACCAAAGACACTGCTGCAATCCTGCTTTGCCACACTGCCGCTACTAGAACAAAGAAGAACAGTTATATAGGATTGTCAGGTGTCCTATTATCACTGGAGAAAATTCAGATGTCAGAATACAGCCAAGTTTCCAAGAAAATTTAAACAAGTTAAAAAAAAGAGAAATAAAATCTACTTCAGATCATTAATTAATTTTTAACTGAGGTTGTTCAGGCACCAACACAACATGATGATCAAAATGCAGTAGCAGATTCAAGTCTGGTGCCAGATGATGAAACAATACACATTCAGGAGGAGTATTTCGATTCATATCTTCCAAAGAAGAATTATCAGTCCCTGCGAAAGAGGTAAGGCTGCAACATTCCTCATCTGGCATGACTGATGACATAATTATGCTGGATCTATCTGTATGACAACCACAGAGAGTGAATGAAGACATTCAACCTGATCTATGAGTTGGAGTAAAGAGCTTATCTACTCAGAACAGATGAATCAGCAGATTAAGAATAAGAATTTGTTTGTACACATTGAAGATGGGCTGCATACTACTCCATCAGAGCCGACAGTGAGATGGAATGACAAACATTCACGATTCAAAACTTGATCAAGGGGAAATGCATGAAGAAATCCATGGTACTGCAACAAATAAATCACTGTTTGAACAGAGTAGCCAATTTCCATGAAGGATATTTAAGAAATTAAATGTTTCCCCCAGGTTCTAAAGGGGCAACTACCTGACTCCAAAGGAAGAATTCCTTTGTGAAAGAAATTCTTTCAAAAGGAATTCTTTCAGATTATAAGTCCTCCACGTAAGGGCCAAAACCTGGCCTAGGAGAATCAACACCCGCAGTGAACAACATCCAAGAGGTAAATGTCCTCCAGACACTTTAAAGATTACACAGGGTTAAGAACAGTATCAAGGTCAACAGTCCCCAAGCCAAAAATCTTCCAAATTCAAAAAAAGCATATTCTGGAAGATTTGTGAAACCTGCATACCTCTTGAATTTGTAATGTCAGAGACTCGGTCAGTGGTGGGGCGGGTGGAAGTGTTGGGCGGAGAGATGATCGGTGTTTAATATGTATGAATGTTTAATTGTTAATTATATAAGTAACGCTTTGTGGGGAATATGTACACGGTAATGGTTCTGAAAGAGTTAATGTTGGAGTTCACATTATGATCCACCTAGTCTGATGATATCACAAGGCCAGGTGGGGAAGAAATACAGAGATAATGGGAACTGCGGATGCTGGAGATTCCAAGATAATAAAATGTGAGGCTGGATGAACACAGCAGGCCAAGCAGCATCTCAGGAGCACAAAAGCTGACGTTTCGGGCCTAGACCCTTCATCAGAGAGGGGTATGGGGGGAGGGAACTGGAATAAATAGGGAGAGAGGGGGAGGCGGACCGAAGATGGAGAGTAAAGAAGATAGGTGGAGAGAGTGTAGGTGGGGAGGTAGGGAGGGGATAGGTCAGTCCAGGGAAGACGGACAGGTCAAGGAGGTGGGATGAGGTTAGTAGGTAGCTGGGGGTGCGGCTTGGGGTGGGAGGAAGGGATGGGTGAGAGGAAGAACCGGTTAGGGAGGCAGAGACAGGTTGGACTGGTTTTGGGATGCAGTGGGTGGGGGGGAAGAGCTGGGCTGGTTGTGTGGTGCAGTGGGGGGAGGGGATGAACTGGGCTGGTTTAGGGATGCAGTAGGGGAAGGGGAGATTTTGAAACTGGTGAAGTCCACATTGATACCATATGGCTGCAGGGTTCCCAGGCGGAATATGAGTTGCTGTTCCTGCAACCTTCGGGTGGCATCATTGTGGCACTGCAGGAGGCCCATGATGGACATGTCATCAAGAGAATGGGAGGGGGAGTGGAAATGGTTTGCGACTGGGACGTGCAGTTGTTTGTTGCGAACTGAGCGGAGGTGTTCTGCAAAGCGGTCCCCAAGCCTCCGCTTGGTTTCCCCAATGTAGAGGAAGCCGCACCGGGTACAGTGGATGCAGTATACCACATTGGCAGATGTGCAGGTGAACCTCTGCTTAATGTGGAATGTCATCTTGGGGCCTGGGATGGGGGTGAGGGAGGAGGTGTGGGGACAAGTGTAGCATTTCCTGCGGTTGCAGGGGAAGGTGCCGGGTGTGGTGGGGTTGGAGGGCAGTGTGGAGCGAACAAGGGAGTCACGGAGAGAGTGGTCTCTCCGGAAAGCAGACAGGGGAGGGGATGGAAAAATGTCTTGGGTGGTGGGGTCGGATTGTAAATGGCGGAAGTGTCGGAGGATAATGCGTTGTATCCGGAGGTTGGTAGGGTGGTGTGTGAGAACGAGGGGGATCCTCTTGGGGCGGTTGTGGCGGGGGCGGGGTGTGAGGGATGTGTCGCGGGAAATGCGGGAGACGCGGTCAAGGGCGTTCTCGATCACCATGGGGGGAAAGTTGCAGTCCTTAAAGAACTTGGACATCTGGGATGTGCGGGAGTGGAATGTCTTATCGTGGGAGCAGATGCGGCGGAGGCGGAGGAATTGGGAATAGGGGATGGAATTTTTGCAGGAGGGTGGGTGGGAGGAGGTGTATTCTAGGTAGCTGTGGGAGTCGGTGGGCTTGAAATGGACATCAGTTACAAGCTGGTTGCCTGAGATGGAGACTGAGAGGTCCAGGAAGGTGAGGGATGTGCTGGAGATGGCCCAGGTGAACTGAAGGTTGGGGTGGAAGGTGTTGGTGAAGTGGATGAACTGTTCGAGCTCCTCTGGGGAGCAAGAGGCGGCGCCGATACAGTCATCAATGTACCGGAGGAAGAGGTGGGGTTTGGGGCCTGTGTAGGTGCGGAAGAGGGACTGTTCCACGTAACCTACAAAGAGGCAGGCATAGCTGGTCGACCCATCGTCTCAGCCTGCTCCTGCCCCACTGAACTCATCTCCACCTATCTGGACTCCATTTTCTCCCCTTTGGTCCAGGAACTCCCCACCTATGTCCGTGACACCACCCACGCCCTCCACCTCCTCCAGGACTTCCAATTCCCTGGCCCCCAACACCTCATATTCACCATGGACGTCCAGTCCCTGTATACCTGCATTCCGCATGGAGATGGCCTCAAGGCCCTCCGCTTCTTCCTGTCCCGCAGGCCCGACCAGGCCCCCTCCACCGACACTCTCATCCGCGTAGCTGAACTCGTCCTCACACTCAACAACTTCTCTGTTGACTCCTCCCACTTCCTACAGACTAAGGGGGTGGCCATGGGCACCCGCATGGGCCCCAGCTATGCCTGCCTCTTTGTAGGTTACGTGGAACAGTCCCTCTTCCGCACCTACACAGGCCCCAAACCCCACCTCTTCCTCCGGTACATTGATGACTGTATTGGCGCCGCCTCTTGCTCCCCAGAGGAGCTCGAACAGTTCATCCACTTCACCAACACCTTCCACCCCAACCTTCAGTTCACCTGGGCCATCTCCAGCACATCCCTCACCTTCCTGGACCTCTCAGTCTCCATCTCAGGCAACCAGCTTGTAACTGATGTCCATTTCAAGCCCACCGACTCCCACAGCTACCTAGAATACACCTCCTCCCACCCACCCTCCTGCAAAAATTCCATCCCCTATTCCCAATTCCTCCGCCTCCGCCGCATCTGCTCCCACGATAAGACATTCCACTCCCGCACATCCCAGATGTCCAAGTTCTTTAAGGACTGCAACTTTCCCCCCACGGTGATCGAGAACGCCCTTGACCGCGTCTCCCGCATTTCCCGCGACACATCCCTCACACCCCGCCCCCGCCACAACCGCCCCAAGAGGATCCCCCTCGTTCTCACACACCACCCTACCAACCTCCGGATACAACGCATTATCCTCCGACACTTCCGCAATTTACAATCCGACCCCACCACCCAAGACATTTTTCCATCCCCTCCCCTGTCTACTTTCCGGAGAGACCACTCTCTCCGTGACTCCCTTGTTCGCTCCACACTGCCCTCCAACCCCACCACACCCGGCACCTTCCCCTGCAACCGCAGGAAATGCTACACTTGTCCCCACACCTCCTCCCTCACCCCCATCCCAGGCCCCAAGATGACATTCCACATTAAGCAGAGGTTCACCTGCACATCTGCCAATGTGGTATACTGCATCCACTGTACCCGGTGCGGCTTCCTCTACATTGGGGAAACCAAGCGGAGGCTTGGGGACCGCTTTGCAGAACACCTCCGCTCAGTTCGCAACTAACAACTGCACGTCCCAGTCGCAAACCATTTCCACTCCCCCTCGCATTCTCTAGATGACATGTCCATCATGGGCCTCCTGCAGTGCCACAATGATGCCACCCGAAGGTTGCAGGAACAGCAACTCATATTCCGCCTGGGAACCCTGCAACCATATGGTATCAATGTGGACTTCACCAGTTTCAAAATCTCCCCTTCCCCTACTGCATCCCTAAACCAGCCCAGTTCATCCCCTCCCCCCACTGCACCACACAACCAGCCCAGCTCTTCCCCCCCACCCACTGCATCCCAAAACCAGTCCAACCTGTCTCTGCCTCCCTAACCGGTTCTTCCTCTCACCCATCCCTTCCTCCCACCCCACGCCGCACCCCCAGCTACCTACTAACCTCATCCCACCTCCTTGACCTGTCCGTCTTCCCTGGACTGACCTATCCCCTCCCTACCTCCCCACCTACACTCTCTCCACCTATCTTCTTTACTCTCCATCTTCGGTCCGCCTCCCCCTCTCTCCCTATTTATTCCAGTTCCCTCCCCCCATCCCCCTCTCTGATGAAGGGTCTAGGCCCGAAACGTCAGCTTTTGTGCTCCTGAGATGCTGCTTGGCCTGCTGTGTTCATCCAGCCTCACATTTTATTATCGGGGAAGAAATACAACCTCTTTGGATATTAAAAGGAAAATCAACAGGTCTCCCAATAGCCTTAGTCATAATGTCTTAGCTGCTAATGTAAGTTGTACCTGGTTGCTATCACATAACAAGGTAAATATTATTTAAGACACAAACCTTGACTCATTAAGACTCATTGGTGGTTTCTCTCAACCACTGTTAACTGAATAGACCCTTACTACTGTCAAAGAGGATGGTGACAGGAAGCTACACCAATCACAAGCTGGCAATGGTTGGCATTACAACACATATAACACTGTCCCCTTCCACACCTTATCCCCTGTGTTGGAATTCAGGTTTTCTTTCATGAAGAAGTTTCATACTTTGCATTCCATCTGCTTTTCTTATACAAACAAAACACTTGTAAAATTGGAAGATTTGTTCCATAAAATTTGGACATTTATAAACATGTTGTCTTCTACACTTTGCGTAGGAACTAGTGATTTTATCTACCAATTAACAGATGTCACCCTAATACTGAAATCCCTGAAAGATGAGGGATCACATCAACAGTTTGGCTTTTAATAGGATTTTTAAGGTGTGAGTAGTTGCAGATATCAGAAACACTGTTGGGTCTATGCAAGCATAAATTGTTGTTCATGATAAGTAACTTCAAAGTTTCCAACATTATTTAGCTTACCTCTTTCTGTGATGTGTACATTTTCATTTCATGTTATTTGTTTATTGAACTGGCTATTTACCATATATTCTTCTTTGTACTGGTTGTGTCTGTGGAATGACCACCATGTCTACATATCTGATTAGTTTCTGAGCACATATGGTAACTAAGGAATTGGGAGTGTGTCGAAATCTGTATTCTGTACAAGTTTTATAGCGGTTTTGGAGCAGCTGCATTGAGCTGAATCGATAGACACACCCCATGTGAATAAAAGCCCAAACCTGCACTGTTAAGATAAATACAATGTGATTTTAAGCTTTAAGGTCTTACACTGCAACTAAAATATGCAATTATGCAACTCATGCACTCTGACTCATGGAACTGGAAGTGCTGGGTATGACAGTTGTATGCCCATTGCTATGAGTATGCGTGTGAAGTCTCACTCTGTCATCAGTGTCTGAACCTTTGCAGAGCTGGGCCAGCTCTAAGAGGCATTTAAAAATGATGGGTGAGAGTTGATTGTGGGATTCCTGTTCCCACGCCCAGCACCAGTAATTCTTGATGACCGGGAAAAGCCTGATTATCACATGCTTGGCCTGGCTGATTCCATTGTGGGCAAAAGCAGTTCATACATGGATCCCCTTCCACATGGAGAGGAGTGAAAGAATTTGAAAACTAGAGCAACCTAACAGATTTGACTCAACTAGGATGAAGGAGCAGAGACCCAATGTGGACCTTTGAACCAAACCAATCCAGTACTCACCCAACCTAGTGTCAACCTCCAAATTGCCTCTGAGGTCAGCAGGCCTAATGTGATCCTGAACCCAACTCCTCAAAGGTTGTGTGTGGCAAGTCCTTTTATATTGACAGAGCTGCTGAATTGACAAATTTCTGGCCATTACCATGGTGCTGTTTTGGAAGTTGTTGTTCGCTAATCAAATGCTTCATTTACTATCAAACAACAGTGATAATATTTCAGGAGTATATCGTTGGCTGTAAGGCACTTTGAGATGTTCGGAATTTGTGAAGGATCTGTGTGAAAGTAAATGGACATGTGGTTGGTCACAGGGGCTCTCTACCAAAGAGAATGCTATTCAAATGCTATACTGTTGGTCTCTTACTGATAGAATTCCAATTCAAATAGTACTCAACCCTTCTCAAATTAATTGGATTTTCCATCTTACATTATGCAGTAAATATGTAGCCTTAATAAAAACTGCAATTAAATCTGTTTTCTGCAAGAAAGCTTTTCATTAGCTTTCAGAGAGCCTATGTGATGAGATTTGAGAATGACTCAGTTACCTCCCAGATCCATTATCAAAAATGACATTGGGATGGGGAAAGATGGGGTCACAAACAGAGAACATTTTGAGTTGTCATCACTTTGCTAGACCATAGGGCAGCTCTTTCATTAGAGACAGACAACTGGTGGAGATTTAACTTGAGGACCACTATATCTCAGGCAGGGGGAGATATTGAAAAGCACAATCCTTCATGATGGGGATTGAAACCATGCTGTTGACATCACTCTGCTTCATAAACCAACCATTCAGCCAACTGAGCAAAACTGACCACCCAGTCCTATTAGAATCTGTGTATCTGATAAAGGAACAGAATCTGAACAGTGATTATCCCAAAACTAACCCTAACCAGCCCAAAACCAGCCCAGCTTGTCTCTGCCTCCCTAACCTGTTCTTCCTCTCACCCATCCCCTCTTCCCACCCCAAGCCACACCTCCATTTCCTACCTACTAACCTCATCCCGCCTCCTTGACATGTCTGTCTTCCCTGGACTGACCTATCTCCTCCCTACCTCCCCACCTACACTCTCCTCTCCACCTATCTTCTTTTCTCTCCGTCTTCAGTTCGCCTCCCCCTCTCTCCCTATTTATTCCAGAACCCTCACCCCATCCCCCTCTCTGATGAAGGGTCTAGGCCCGAAACGTCAGCTTTTGTGCTCCTGAGATGCTGCTGGGCCTGCTGTGTTCATCCAGCTCCACACTTTATTATCTTGGATTCCCATTGCAGTTCCCATTATCTCAGAATCTGAACAGTGATGGCCTCTGCCCATGTTCCAGTCCCTCTTGTTGAAATGTTTGCCTGAAAATGATGCATAAGCTCTAGTTAGCATTTTGTAAATAAACTGACAGGTATTAAATGACATGTAAATAAGAAAATCTTTATTTAGTTTGCAGCCAAACTAAAATATACTGTAAGTGTCTGCATTGTAGAGCTGATGGGACTCGTTATCTTGAAGAAGAAAAGAGTTACAAAATGTTCACAGTAAAGTTTAATTTACTTTACAAGCTCACTCGAATAAAAGCATAGTTAATGTTGATTTGTGCTTTTATTAAACATTCGCTTTGGACCATAGAACATTACAGCGCAGTACAGGCCCTTTGGACCTTGATGTTGCACCGACCTGTGAAACCAATCTGAAGCCCATCTAACCTACACTATTCCATTATCATCCATATGTTTATCTAATGACCATTTAAATGCCCTTAAAGTTAGCGAGTCTACTACTGTTGTAGGCAGGGCATTCCACGCCGTTACTACTCTCTGAGTAAAGAACCTACCTCTGACATCTGTCCTATATCTATCACCCCTCAATTTAAAGCTATGTCCCCTCATGCTAGCCATCACCATCCGAGGAAAAAGGATCTCACTGTCTACACTATCTAATCCTCTGCATGTCTCTATTAAGTCACCTCTTAAACTTCTCTCTAACGAAAACAGCCTCAAGTCCCTCAGCCTTTCCTCATAAGACCTTCCCTCCAAGCCAGGCAACATCCTGGTAAATCTCCTCTGCACCTTTTCCAATGCTTCCACATCCTTCCTATAATGTGGCGATCAGAACTGTACGCTATACTCCAAGTGCGGCCACACCAGAGTTTTGTACAGCTGCAACATGATCTCATCTCCGAAACTCAATCCCTCTGTCAATAAAACCTAACACACCGTATGCCTTCCTAACGACCCTACCAACCTGGGTAGCAAATTTCAGGGATCTATGCACACGGACACTGAGATCTCTCTGCTCATCCACACTACCAAGAATCTTACCATTAGCTCTGTACTCTGTATTCCTGTTACTCCTTCCAAAGTGAATCGCCTCACACTTTTCCGCATTAAACTCCAATTGCCACCTCTCAGCCCAGCTCTGCAGCATATCTGTGTCTCTCTGTAACTTGCAACATCCTTCTGCATTATCCACAACTCCACTGACTTTAATGTCATCCACAAATTTACTAACCCATCCTTCTATACCTTCTTCCAGGATGTTTATAAAAATGACGAACAGCAGTGGCCCCAAAACAAATCCTTGTGGTACAACACTCATAACTGAACTCCAGGATGAACATTTCCCATCAACGACCACCCTCTGTCTTCTTACAGCAAGCCAATTTCCGATCCAAACCGCTAAATCACCTTCAATCCCATGCCTCCGTATTTTCTGCAATAGCCTACCGTGGGGAACCTTATCAAACACTTTACTGAAATCCATATACACCACATCAACCGCTTTACCCTCATCGACCAGTTTGGTCACCTTCTCAAAGAACTCAATAAGGTTTGTGGGGCCTGACCTACCCTTCACAAAACCATGTTGACTACCTCTAATCAAATTACCCACAACTGAAGTAAGGCTCACTGGTCTATAATTACCAGGGTTGGATCTACTCCCCTTCTTGAACAAGGGGACAACATTTGCCATCCTCCAGTCTTCTGACACTATTCCTGTAGACAATGGTGACATAAAGTTCAAAGCCAAAGGCTCTGCAATCTCATCCCTAGCTTCCCAGAGAAGCCTGGGATAATTGCATCCAGCCCAGGGGACTTACCTATTTTCACACTTTCCAGAATTGCTAACACCTCCTTATGAACCTCAATTCTAGTCTACTAGCCTGTATCTCAGTAATCTCCTCGACAAAATTGTCTTTTTCATGTGTGAATACTGACAAAAAAATATTCATTTAGCACCTCTCCTATCTCTTCAGATTCCATGCATAACTTCCCATTACTGTCCTTGACTGACCCTAATATTACTCTAGTCATTCTTTTGTTCCTGACATACCTATGGAAAGTTTTAGGGTTTTCCTTGATCCTACCTGCCAAAGACTTCTCACGTTCCCTCCTGGCTCTTCTTAGCTCTCTCTTTAGGTCCTTCCTGGCTAACCTGTAGCTCTCAAGCGCCCTAACTGAGCCTTCACACCTCATCTTTACATAAGCCTCCCTCTTCCTCTTGACAAGAGATTCAACTTCTTTAGTAAACTACGATTCCCTCGCTCGACCACTTCCTCCCTGCCTGACAGGTACATACTTATCAAGGACATGCATTAGCTGTTCCTTGAATAAGCTCCACATTTCAATTGTGCCCAACCCCTGCAGTTTTCTTCCCCATCCTCTGCATCCTAAATCTTGCCGAATCGCCTCATAATTGCCTTGCCCCCAGCTATCACTCTTGCCCAGCGGTATATATCCATACCTTCCCATCGCTAAAGTAAATGTGAATTCTTTCAATGGGTTGCTTAATACACATCTCAGGTGAAGGCAAGTTCAAGACAAACACATTTAGAAAAGTTCCTTTTGCTGTCCAAAATCCATTCAATTTCTGCCAGTCTCTTCAGTATAATCTTAACACATTTCTAAATCATTACTCAGCCATTTGCTGCAATCTCTCTTTGTTTTCAGATGGTCATTATCACAACTGCAAGCCTTTAGCTGCTAGACAGAATAATAAATTTGGAAATATTTTTCATACTTTGACCTTTGTGAATCTTTAAAACTTGCATGAATTTCAAATTATAATAGCTCATTAATGCCATTTCACTTTCCAGTGGTCCCTCTGGAAACGAGGAGCTTGAAAAGTTCATCCACTTCCCTAACACCTTGCACCCTAACCTTAAATTCAACTGGACAATCTCTGACACCCCTCTCTCTTTTCTGGGCCTCTCTGATTCCATCTCTGGAAACCACCTGGAAACCAATGTCCATTTCAAGCTCACCGACTCCCACAGCTACCTAGAATACAACCCCTCCCACCTACCTTCCTGCAAAATGCCATCCCCTATTTCCAATTCCTTCGCCTCTGCTGCATTTTCTCCAGGGATGAGGCATTCCACTCCTGGACATCCCAGATATCTTTGTTTTTCAAGGACCGCAACTTACCCTCCAGAGTGGTCGAAAACGCCTTTGACTGTGTCTCCTGCATTTCCTGCAACACATCCCTCACACCTCCTCCACGCAAAAATAACCAAAACAGGATCCCCCTCATCCTCACGTAACCCCACCAACCCTCGGATTCAACACGTCATCCTCTGGCACTTCTGCCATCTGCAATCTGATCCCACTGCCAAAGACATTTTTCCCTCCCCACCCTTATCTGCTTTCTGGAGGGACCACTCTCTCTGTGACTCCTTCATCTGCTCTGAACTCCCCACCTGCCCCACCACCCCCCGGCACTATTCCCTGCAACAGCAGGGAAGTGCTATACCTGCCACTACACCTCCCCCATCACCCACATCCCAGGCCCCCAGAAGACCATCCACATCAAACAGATGTTCACCTGTACATCTGCTAATGTGGTATACTGTATCCATTGCTCCCAATGTGGCCTCCTCTATATCAGGAAAACCAAGCTGAGTCTTGGGGACCGCTTCGTGGAACACCTACACGCAGTTCGCAACAAACAACTGCACCTCCCAGTCGCAAACCATTTCAACTCCCCCTCCCACTCCTTAGATGACATGTCCACCCTGGGGCTCCTCCAGTGCCACAACAATGCCACCCGAAGGTTGCAGGAACAGCATTTCGCTTGGGAACCCTGCAGCCCAATGGTATCAATGTGGGCTCCACAAGCTTCAAAATCTCCCCTCCCTGACCGCATACCAAAACCAGCCCAACTTGTCCCCGCCTCCCTAACCTGTCCTTCCTCCCACGTATACCCTCCTCCCACCTCAAGCCCCAGCCCCATCTCCTACCTACTAACCTCATCCTGCCCCGTTGACCTGTCCTTCCTTCCTGGACCGACCTAGCCCCTCCAACTCCCCACCTACACTCACCTCTACTGGCTCCACCCCTGCCTCTTTGACCTGTCTGTCTTTTCTCCACCTATCTTCTCCTTTATTCAACTTCTACCTGCCTCCCCCTCTCTCCCAATTTATTTCAGAATCCCCCTCCCGTCTCCCATTTCTGAAGAAGGGCTCGACCCAAAATGTCAGCTTTCCTGCTCCTCTGATGTTGCTTGGCCTGCTGTGTTCATCCAGTTCTACATCTTGTTATCTCAGATTCTCCAGCATCTGCTGTTCTTCCAGCCTGCATTGAGCTTTGCTGGAAAAATGCAGCCAGCCTGAGACAGAGATGTTAACCAGGGAGCAGGTGGTGCATTGAAGTGGCAGGCGACGGGTAGTTCAGGGTCTTTTTTGCAAGCAGAGCGTAGATGTTCTACAAAGCGGTCATCCAGTCTAAGCTTCATTTCCACAATGTAGAGGAGACCACAATGTGAGCAGCAAATGCAGTAGACTAGATTCTGGGAAGTGCGCGTGAAGTGTTGCTTCACCGGGAACGTATGTTTGGGCCCATGGATATTGAGGAGGGAGGAGGTAAAGGGGCAGGTGTTGCACCTTCGCCAGTTACAGGGGAAGGTGCCATATGGCTGTAGGGAGTTGTTGGGGATAAAGGAAATATTGTCCAGGGTGTCCTGGAGGGAATGGTCCCTGCGGAAGGTGGACAAGGGAGGGGAAGGGGATATGTGTCTGGTGGTGGCATCTTGCTGGAGGTGGCAGAAATGGCGTCAGATGATCTTCTGGATGTGGATGCTGGTGGGATGCTGCAAGAGGGAAGAGAGGGGGTGAGGGCGGAAGTGCGGGCGGTGGGCCAGACCTTGTTGAGGGCCCTGTCAACAACGGAGCTGGGGTATCCTCAGTTGAGGAAGAAGGTGGACATTTCAGAAACTCCCTTCTTGAAGTTGGCCTTGTCTTAACATAATATTAACTTTGTTTTTCTCTCTCTAGAGATACATTCAGACCTGCTGAGTTTTTCCAGCAATTTTTCTTTTTATAACCATTACTACTGATTGTGCCTTTTGTTCCATATACCTCTGATCTTTCATCTCTCTTGGACATTAACCTTTTCCTAGCCTTTGTTTTGTTCCGCTTACCCCTCTTCCTTTACCAATAGCAGAAAGTCTATGACATTTCTAACATCTCCCACGGCCCCACGACACCTTTTCATACAATCTAAGAAGGATAACCTCTATCCGTCTACTTCCTTGCTCCTCACTACCCATCACCCCTGATGAAGCGACAACATTGCTCAATTTAGTCTTCTGTATTTGCAGCTTGCAATGTGGTCAGCTCTACACTGGGGAGGTGAAACACAGACTAGGCGACTGCTTTGCAGAATATGTATGTTCTGTCTGCAAAAATGACCCTGAGATTTCAGCTGCCTGCCATATGAACACACCAGAATGTTCCTTGGCCAAAATTTCTATTTCAGGCTTGCTGCAATGTTCCAGGGAAGCTAAGTGCAAATTGGAAGAGCCGCACCTCATTTTCCACTTGGGAACTTGAGTGGGAACTCAGGCCTTTTGGACTCAATATCAAGTTCAACAATTTTAGGGCTCGAGCACCTCCCAAACCTTCCCCCAACCCCCACATACCAGACCTTGTCATTAAATGGGCTGCTGCCACAAACAACCCATTGTCAGCTATTACTTATACCAATTACCAGCTATTCATTCCCCTGGCTGAACTTTACTCATTCCTTTGTCTGCCCAACTTTTACACTGACCTCCATCTGTATCTATCGTTTGCTCCTTCATTCTCCCCCACTCCATCGTCAACATATACACCAATGTTTCCCACCTACAATCAATTCTGAAGAAGGTTCACTGGAGCTAAAATGTTAACTCTGCTTTCTCTCCACAGATGCTGCCAGACCTGCCATGTTTCTCCAGAAATTTCTGGGCTTTTTTGAATTTCCAACATCCACGTTCTTTTTTTAACATTTCCAACTTCCTTTAAGAACAAAGAAAAAAAGAACAAAGAAAATTACAGCACAGGAACAGGCCCTTCGGCCCTCCAAAGCTGTGCTGATCAAGATCCTCTGTCTAACCTGTCATCTATTTTCTCAGGGTCTGTGTCCAGTTAGTTCTGAAGAAGAGTCATGCTGGACTTTCAGCGTCTGTTTCCCTCTCCACAGAACCTGCAAGTGCCATGTTTCTCCAGCATTTTCTGTTTTCACTCATTTTCATTTTATTTGCACTTGTATAGGGAGGTACAGGAAGATCCCAATTTTAAAAAAGTGCAGATTTCAGTTTCTTTTCGATGGCGTCAAAGTATGATCGCATCTTCCATGTCATTTATCAATATTAGCTCTTGTTAAGGGAGGTAATAAAAACATTAATGTAAACTTGATGTTAGCAGTTGGTGGAAAGATCATTGAAGAATTGGGCAGATAACACAAGGTGATGTTTCCCTCATTGTCCCATTTCTTAGAATTGTGCAGCCCCAACTCTCTATTTTCCATCAACTTCAGAATATCGGACTGAAAAATCATCTTATAACGGACACCATATTGAGTCTCAAGAGGCCACACCCATCTTGCTTCTTTTTAAAATTGTTTATGCAAGAGCCAATGTAGGTGCATGGGTAGAAGGGTGATAGGTCAATGGGATTTTAATGTGAATCAGAACACAGATAGCAAAGTTTTGGCTGACCACAAATTTACAGAGAATAGAATTTGGAATGTGTCCAGGAATGCATTAGAATATCAAATGTTTCAAGGTAACTCAGGCACAGAAGAGGGTTTTGGCTTCAGAAGAGCTGAAGCAAATATGGAGACCAGCAACATTTCAGAGGTAGAACTTGGCAGTATTTATGATAGCATACATGTGCGGTTGATTTAGGAACAAATGCAGCATCAGAATTACAGATAACAGGTGTAGAACTGGATGGACACAGCAGGCCAAGCAGCATCAGAGGAGCAGGAAAGCTGACATTTTGGGCCTAGACCCTTCTTCAGTTTTTCTGAAGAAGGGTCTAGGCCCGAAACATCAGCCTTCCTGCTCCTCTGATTCTGCTTGGCCTGCTGTGTTCATCCAGCTGTACACCTTGTTATCTCAAATTCTCCAGCATCTGCAGTTCCTACTATATCAGAATTAGAGTTAGATTTTATAGTCACATGTGCTTAAGTATAGGAATACCTGAGTACAATGAAAACTGTACAAAGTCGCCATTCTCCAGCACTATCTTGGTTACAAAACCAGAATCTCAAATCAAAAAGGCAGCAGGAATAAAAGAAAACCAAAAGGTAAGAAAAATGTCCAGATCTGAAAGTGTAACTCTTAAGTCCATAAAGGTTTTAGGAAGCACCGATGCTGGCACCCGGGGCCTGGCCACAGCCTGAAGTCTCGCTCAGCCTGCGAGTCTCGCATCGAACGGTGGGAGAAACAGTGTTCTTGCTACCGCTGATGCTACTGCCGTTTCCTCCAATCACAGGAGGAGCTTTGCCACCGCCGCCGCCATTGGTCCAAAATGCCAGGAGGATGGCCTTGCCACCGTCTCTAATCGTTGGGAAGAGCCGAGTCTGCTGCTGCCTCAGACTGTTGCTTGGGTGAGAGAAGAATTCAGTGCTTAGGGCAGAGTTAGTGGTGTGAACTGAAGGCATCATTTTCAGAGTTCCCAATATTTTATTGGAAAAAGTATTTGTTTTCAGTACTGAATTTGCAGAAGCAGGGTGATAATTTAGACTCAGGAGATGTGTTGAGGGAATGGTGGGGACATGGTGCTGGAATGACATCACCATACATATGAAAACTGCTCCAAGAATAAATCCCTCAGGAAACCAGAAGTGACTCTGGGAATTGTAAGGAAAACCATTGATGGCAATTCTCTGACCAGCATTAGGTAGATAGAATGAAATCACACAAGTGCAATTTCACCTAAACTGGAGAACATTCTACATGAGGTGGATAATGTTATCAGTTGTGTCAAAGACTGTAAACATATCGAGAAGGATAAATGAGGGGCAGTTTACCTTTGCCATAGTCTAATGGGATATTGTTTGTCACTTTCAGTAATGTATATCTGGTACTGGGCCAGAGACAGAAACCTGACTGGACATATTCAAGCCAAGCAGCATCTCAGGAGCACAAAAGCTGACGTTTCGGGCCTAGACCCTTCATCAGAGAGGGGGATGGGGGGAGGGAACTGGAATAAATAGGGAGAGAGGGGGAGGCGGACCAAAGATGGAGAGTAAAGAAGATAGGTGGAGAGAGTGTAGGTGGGGAGGTAGGGAGGGGATAGGTCAGTCCAGGGAAGACGGACAGGTCAAGGAGGTGGGATGAGGTTAGTAGGTAGTGGGGGGTGCGGCTTGGGGTGGGAGGAAGGGATGGGTGAGAGGAAGAACCGGTTAGGGAGGCAGAGACAGGTTGGACTGGTTTTGGGATGCAGTGGGTGGGGGGGAAGAGCTGGGCTGGTTGTGTGGTGCAGTGGGGGGAGGGGACGAACTGGGCTGGTTTAGGGATGCAGTAGGGGAAGGGGAGATTTTGAAACTGGTGAAGTCCACATTGATACCATATGGCTGCAGGGTTCCCAGGCGGAATATGAGTTGCTGTTCCTGCAACCTTCGGGTGGCATCATTGTGGCAGTGCAGGAGGCCCATGATGGACATGTCATCAAGAGAATGGGAGGGGGAGTGGAAATGGTTTGCGACTGGGAGGTGCAGTTGTTTTTTGCGAACTGAGCGGAGGCGTTCTGCAAAGCGGTCCCCAAACCTCCGCTTGGTTTCCCCAATGTAGAGGAAGCCGCACCGGGTACAGTGGATGCAGTATACCACATTGGCAGATGTGCAGGTGAACCTCTGCTTGATGTGGAATGTCATCTTGGGGCCTGGGATGGGGGTGAGGGAGGAGGTGTGGAGACAAGTGTAGCATTTCCTGCGGTTGCAGGGGAAGGAGCCGGGTGTGGTGGGGTTGGAGGGCAGTGTGGAGCGAACAAGGGAGTCACGGAGAGAGTGGTCTCTCCGGAAAGCAGACAGGGGAGGGGATGGAAAAATGTCTTGGGTGGTGGGGTCGGATTGTAAATGGTGGAAGTGTCGGAGGATAATGCGTTGTATCCGGAGGTTGGTAGGGTGGTGTGTGAGAACGAGGGGGATCCTCTTTGGGCGGTTGTGGCGGGGGCGGGGTGTGAGGGATGTGTCGCGGGAAATGCGGGAGACGCGGTCAAGGGCGTTCTCGATCACCGTGGGGGGAAAGTTGCGGTCCTTAAAGAACTTGGACATCTGGGATGTGCGGGAGTGGAATGTCTTGTCGTGGGAGCAGATGCGGCGGAGGCGGAGGAATTGGGAATAGGGGATGGAATTTTTGCAGGAGGGTGGGTGGGAGGAGGTGTATTCTAGGTAGCTGTGGGAGTCGGTGGGCTTGAAATGGACATCAGTTACAAGCTGGTTGCCTGAGATGGAGACTGAGAGGTCCAGGAAGGTGAGGGATGTGCTGGAGATGGCCCAGGTGAACTGAAGGTTGGGGTGGAAGGTGTTGGTGAAGTGGATGAACTGTTCGAGCTCCTCTGGGGAGCAAGAGGCGGCGCCGATACAGTCATCAATGTACCGGAGGAAGAGGTGGGGTTTGGGGCCTGTGTAGGTGCGGAAGAGGGACTGTTTCACGTAACCTACAAAGAGGCAGGCATAGCTGGGGCCCATGCGGGTGCCCATGGCCACCCCCTTAGTCTGTAGGAAGTGGGAGGAGTCAAAAGAGAAATTGTTGAGTGTGAGGACGAGTTCAGCTAGGCGGATGAGAGTGTCGGTGGAGGGGGACTGGTCGGGCCTGCGGGACAGGAAGAAGCTGAGGGCCTTGAGGCCATCTCCATGCGGAATGCAGGTGTACAGGGACTGGACGTCCATTAGCCTCTTGCTCCCCAGAGGAGCTCGAACAGTTCATCCACTTCACCAACACCTTCCACCCCAACCTTCAGTTCACCTGGGCCATCTCCAGCACATCCCTCACCTTCCTGGACCTCTCAGTCTCCATCTCAGGCAACCAGCTTGTAACTGATGTCCATTTCAAGCCCACCGACTCCCACAGCTACCTAGAATACACCTCCTCCCACCCACCCTCCTGCAAAAATTCCATCCCCTATTCCCGATTCCTCCGCCTCCGCCGCATCTGCTCCCACGACAAGACATTCCACTCCCGCACATCCCAGATGTCCAAGTTCTTTAAGGACCGCAACTTTCCCCCCACGGTGATCGAGAACGCCCTTGACCGCGTCTCCCGCATTTCCCGCGACACATCCCTCACACCCCGCCCCCGCCACAACCGCCCCAAGAGGATCCCCCTCGTTCTCACACACCACCCTACCAACCTCCGGATACAACGCATTATCCTCCGACACTTCCGCCATTTACAATCCGACCCCACCACCCAAGACATTTTTCCATCCCCTCCCCTGTCTGCTTTCCGGAGAGACCACTCTCTCCGTGACTCCCTTGTTCGCTCCACACTGCCCTCCAACCCCACCACACCCGGCACCTTCCCCTGCAACCGCAGGAAATGCTACACTTGTCCCCACACCTCCTCCCTCACCCCCATCCCAGGCCCCAAGATGACATTCCACATCAAGCAGAGGTTCACCTGCACATCTGCCAATGTGGTATACTGCATCCACTGTACCCGGTGCGGCTTCCTCTACATTGGGGAAACCAAGCGGAGGCTTGGGGACCGCTTTGCAGAACACCTCCGCTCAGTTCGCAAAAAACAACTGCACCTCCCAGTCGCAAACCATTTCCACTCCCCCTCCCATTCTCTTGATGACATGTCCATCATGGGCCTCCTGCACTGCCACAATGATGCCACCCGAAGGTTGCAGGAACAGCAACTCATATTTCGCCTGGGAACCCTGCAGCCATATGGTATCAATGTGGACTTCACCAGTTTCAAAATCTCCCCTTCCCCTACTGCATCCCTCAACCAGCCCGGTTCGTCCCCTCCCCCCACTGCACCACACAACCAGCCCAGCTCTTCCCCCCCACCCACTCCATCCCAAAACCAGTCCAACCTGTCTCTGCCTCCCTAACCGGTTCTTCCTCTCACCCATCCCTTCCTCCCACCCCAAGCCGCACCCCCCGCTACCTACTAACCTCATCCCACCTCCTTGACCTGTCCGTCTTCCCTGGACTGACCTATCCCCTCCCTACCTCCCCACCTACACTCTCTCCACCTATCTTCTTTACTCCCCATCTTTGGTCCGCCTCCCCCTCTCTTCCTATTTATTCCAGTTCCCTCTCGCCATCCCCCTGTCTGATGAAGGGTCTAGGCCCGAAACGTCAGCTTTTGTGCTCCTGAGATGCTGCTTGGCCTGCTGTGTTCATCCAGCCTCACATTTTATTATCTTGGAATCTCCAGCATCTGCAGTTCCCATTATCTCTGGACATATTCAAGTGCAGATTTCAGGGAAACAATGACATAAATCTGAAAGGTGACAAGCATTCCCGGACTTTGGAAAGGGAAGAGAGATTTGAGATGGGGCTGAAGATAGGGAGATCAAGGGGTGGTCATTGAAGAGGAGGCAGATGACACAATTGAAGGACAGAGGGTCAGATCCTAAAGAGAAAATGTGAAGGGTGTCAGAGGTGGAGGTGAGCGTATGGTGGTGCTGATCAATAACTGCAGGAGTGTTGTGCTGAAGGAAGGACTAAAGGCTGGAACATATCATTTTGAGAGTGTAGTCAGCACTCAGCAAACCACGCAGCAAGTAAGTCAGCAATTGCAGACAGAACAGGTCAGCTAATAATTCAGACGTATGCCCTTCATACAAGTTGCAGCATCTGTTTAGGTGGAGGTGAATTTTCAACAATAGCTTATAAATGCATGAAATCCTGAGTCTGTGATATGACTGTTTCTGCAAAAATTGCTGCGTGTTTGCAATCAATACATTCCTTTGGTGTAAACATACCAATTGATGAGACTACCCTGGCACACGTTCAAAATACAAGTTCAAAAATGGTGTACAGTCACTGTATGAGATAAACATGCCTTGTTATCTACGCGTGAAGTTATTTATTAAGTGAATCATTTGTTTCTCATAACCACTTCCTGTCTTTGATCTTCGTCAGTTCTGTTTCTAATCTATGTCTCTCACCTTAAGAATGTAGTAAAAGAAATCACCTTTACTGAGAAAAACAGATGTTGGAAACCACTCACAAGTAGTATACAGCCAGAATTAATTTATTGTAACTAATTTATTCAAGCTATACAGATGATATGTCGAGGGCCACCATTATATTATCAACTTTACAACTTTAAATTTGTGCTTTAGTCCGTTAGTACTGTAAGTAAAGCTAGATCAACCTTAACGAACAGTTGTTCACCTGCTAACTATTGACCTAAATACTCATCAGAAAGAAAATAAATCTTCAGTTCCATTCCTAGAATTTTTACTAACCATTAAAAGATCATAGAATGGTTACAGCACAGAAGGAAAAAAATCACCCCATTGCTTCAGTGCTAGCTTTCTGTCAGAGCACCTCAGTTTATCTAAGTTCCCCATCCTTTGCTTTGAAACGCTGGAATTTTGTCTTTGGATAACCAGCTTTAGCTGTTTTTGAATGACCTTCCTTCCTTCATAATGTCAGAAGAGGAGATGTTTCAGATGAGTGCACAATGTTCAGCACCATATTTGCAGCTCCTCAGATACCAGACCAGTCCATGTCCAGATGTAGCAAGACCTGGACAATATTCAGGTTTGGGCTTACAAGTGATGAGTAAGATTGGCACCACATAAGTAACAGGCAATGACCGTGTCTAACAAGAAAGAATCTAACCATTGTCTCTTATATTGAATCTCATTACCATCATTGAATACCTCACTATCGGCATGCTGGTTGTTGCCATTGACCAAAATCTCAACTGGACTAGCCAAATAAGTACTGTGGCTACAAGAGCTTTTCAGAGACTAGGAAATCTGCGGCTAGTAACTCACTACAATGTAACTTCCCAAAGTAAGCCCATTATTTACAATGGCATAAGTCAGGAGTCTGAAGGGATTCTCAGGAAAGAAAGATTTGTTTTGGAGTGCCGATTCACCAGAATAAAACAAGGGCTTAATGACCTTAAAGAACAAAATTAGGTGGGCACAATGCATAAATGTTTATTGCATTCTGGATGAATGCAGTTTCAACAAGACTTAAGAATCTTGACCACATCCAGAAGAGAGTAGCTGTTTGATTGGCATCACTTCCACCTCCTCCATCACAAAAGCTCAGTAGCGGCAGTATGTGCTATCTACAAGATACACTGCAGAACGTCAACATCCTTAGGCATCATCTTCCAAACCCATGACCACTTCCATCTGGAAGAACAGCACAGCAGATATATGGGAACACCACCACCTGTAAGCTCCCTCCAAGCCACACCATCCTAACTTGGAAATATATCACTGTTCTTTCAGTGTTGCAAAGTCAAAATAGTAGCAACATTCCCCTTAATGGCATTGTGGAGTGAACTACAGTAAAACAACTGTTTGTGTGGCAAATTTTTGTCAGTATTTTGGAGGACGAGTGGGTATTATAGTCATTGACATGAGAAGTTGGAATACGACTCTTACAGACTAAGTGACCAGACAAATTGTAACATGTGAATATACTGTAGGAAAGGCATGAGGTCATCTATCCAGGAGGACCAATTGGAATACTTTCTTAATTCATCTCAAGTAAGTATGGTAAGGCAAAGGGATTTCTGTATAAATGCTGGCCTTATTTCAAGTGACTTGGAATTCAAAGTGAAGAAGTGATGCTTCAATCCAATGTTTTGTTTGGAAACAACATTCAGCTTTGGGCCCCATACCTCAGGAGAGAAGGATTTGTTTTGGAGTACAGATTCACCTGAATAAAATTGGGGTTTAATGACCTTGAAGAACAAAATTAGATGGACTGGATGCATAAGTGTTTTTTGCATTCTCTTAAATTTAGAAGTGGTGGGGGTGTGAGTGCGTTCATCTAATCGAGGTGTTTAAAATGAATAAGGGAATCAATAGGATAGATATACAATATCCATATGCATTAATTTATATCCCTTCTTACTTTCTTTCCCATAGTTAACATTTGTACATGCATGTAGATAATTACATTACTGTTTACCACTATCACATCACTCATCTCAGCCCCCTCCAAGTCTTTGACTTCACAAATTCAGCAGATCTGGGGTTTCTACAATACTTCAGGAAGGCATTCAGGAAGGATGTTTGGCAATGCTTTGCCTTGAGCACTGTTGACTTTGATTCAGCTCTTGACCTTGGTTGATTTGTAAATTGTTTCTCCACTGGAGGATATCTTATATTTTGGATGTACTTTGCAGAGGATTTTGGTCCTTCTAAACTTGATAGTAATCTATTACTTTAGCTGGAGGATACAGGGCTTAGATATGATTCATTGGCTGTGGGACAACTTTGATCTGTCTATCTCTTGCTGCTTATGCAGTTTGGTATGCAAGTGATTGTGTTTTGTAGCTTCACCAAGTTGACACCTCAATTTTAGGTATACCTGATTCTGCTCCTGGCATGCCTTCCTGCAGTCTTGCTTGAACCAAGGATAATCTCTCAGCTTAGTGGTAGAGTTGGAGATATACCAAGCTATGAGCTTGAAAATTATGTTGAAGTATGATTCTGCTTTTGCTGATGGTCCACAAATTCTATCTTGTTTCAGACGGTCATTGGCTGTCACTGGTTTGGTGTGAATGTTAATTGTCAGGCAGTAAAATTGCTGAAGATGATGTCAAGTACATTTGTCCTTTTTGCTTGTTCCTTTACCATCAGTCATAGACCCTGTCCTGTAGCTAGGTCCTTTAGGATTCAACCAGCACAGTAAATATTGCTACTGCTGAGCCACTATTGGTGGTGGATATTGAAATCCCTCGCCTAGAGTACATTCTGATTTAACTCCACAAATTTGTGTTTGGGCTGTGCTAATATTTCATTCAGTTTATACAGACCATGAAGATCAGTTTCTGTTAATGGTGAGTTACTTTATCTGAGTTCATAGGATCATATGGCATAGGAGCAGAAGTAGGTCCTTCAGCCCAACAAGTCTGCTCTGCCATTCAGTGAGATCATGACTGGCCAGAATCCTCAGTTCCACTTTCCCACATTTTTCCGCATAACCCTGGCTTCCCTGGCTCATGTCTTGACATGAAGACAGTTACAATTGGTCTCATTACCTTTGGGTTACAAAGTGGAAAAGGTGGAGCTGTCCTGTAATTCTGCTGAAAGGTGAAGATCCTAGGTTTGGACAATAGACTTGAATGTGAGCTTCTCTTTCACTATCGAACTGGCAGCCAACATTGACTGTCAAAATCACCAATGAACAGCTACCTCTCTGATTAGTGTCTCAGGAAGTTTATCCTCGTGAAGAGTAAACACGTTTGGAAAGGGAGGAATGAAACTGGTGTTAAAACAGCTTGAATTAACTTACGAACAATGAAATCAGCATGAAAATAGAGTATTTACTTCCTCAGTCTAATTCATTAGATAATCAGTATCACGAGGGCATAAAAATAAGATGTCCAATCAATAAAGAAAACAGGTGAGAAAACTGGATATCTTCCAAAGGAGAATGAGCAATTTTAATAATTAGCAATAATCCATCATTACACCAACCCTTCATTACTCTGACCAACCAGTGTCCCAGCACACAGGATATAATCAGGTCAGGGAGTTGGCTTATGGAACAACTGTAGAGAGATAAGGAAGAAAGATTTTGAAACAACATGCAGGTTATGTAAAGATGCCAATAAAGTAAAAAGACATTAAAAAATGTTTTAGCATCAATAATTTAGGGATATTATTGAAAGCAGATGGGTTAATTATTTTGCCCTTTTGCAGAGTGCAAAGAATTTTGGGATCCTTTCCTGATCTGCCTGTTGGACACTTAGAGGTGGCATAAGGCATATAGTTCTCTCGCTGCATTTGAAGAAAGAGGAAGTGGATAAAGTAAAAATTTGTAAATATCAGAAAGCTTAAGCAACTTCAAAGGAGGAAAGATCTATTCAAACTACAGTATCGGTCATCTCAAAACAACGAGCCGGATCTGACTGAGATATTAAGGGGGTAATTTTAAGCCCAACATTAGAAATCAGGCAAATAAGCAGTCAAAATCACCCAGGTTCCTTGATAAACTGAGAATAACCAGCAAATGACCATTCCCAGATTTAGCGTGTACAAAGAGGACAACAGGTTGCAAGGCTGTTTGTCTAAAGCCAGTTGAATCCTTTTGTTGCATTGGCCTGATGAAGTCACGAGGCTTCTACTGAAGTTTTAACTGGATGGCTTGACTGCAGCTTGAAGATATCCAAAATTGACAAGATTGCTAAGTCCAAAGGAACTAAACTGCTATATCCCTACTTCCTATCGGAAAATTTAGAGCTTCCTGCCAAAGAGTCACTCACCTCTGTCAAAATCAGAAATCCACAATCATAGCCCCAACAACCGATCTGTCATCCTCATAGTGTTGCCTAGATGTCTCCATAAAGCAAAATAGGCTACTGTTTCCCACCAGTAGGATTTAATTGATGTTTGGCCACTACAATTGCCAAGTCTCTTTCTGCTTGCTGGCGTTGCTCATCAAGGAGGCAATGTTGGAGCTGTCTAATGTGCTGCTGGAGGCCTTTCATCCTAAAACTTTGGACACCTTCCAAGATAACAACAGGAAAGTTAGTCAGTTTATAATTGATGATTGTCTGACAAAGATTAAGGCCAAGTGTACAGGCATGAGTGTGGCCAAATATCTTACCAACCTCTTGCACAACTCCGAGTTTATTCAGTGCAAAAGGCTTCCTGTGTACTAATAGTTCTGAATGCATTGGGAGAATTTTTCTTTGAATATTAATTGCTTTACACAGTTGATAATTGGAAAAAATGTAGTAGGTCAGTCTATTACAGTAAATATTTGCCTAGAAGGAAACTTTATGATGATATCTTGTTAGGCATCTGCTGAGATCAAGAGCAGCTGAATTTTGAAACACTTATTTTGTTTGTATGGTACAAAGTATTTTGGTATCTGACTCCTAATGTAAGAGTATTAACATATTTTAGTATTTCTATTTCGTATGATTTTGGAAAAAAGGATTTCTTGTTTTTGTGTGATTCTTTTAGCAAAGCAAAAAAAATTAAAGTGATAGGAATGTTTTGCTTTGTGTATTGCTTGGACTAAATGTTAAACTATTGTATAGGTCAATTGGTCTTTCTCACGATTTCATTCAACGCAATGAGACAGAGTGAGTACTTGGGGAATTTGACTCAAAGTGGGAATTTGCACCGGGGGAAAGATATGCTTTGAGTAAAATTTATTACAAGAAGTTTACTGGGTATGGAGTTCAGTGAACTGAGGATTGAGAGGGCATTCCCTTATTGGCAGCTCCTGTTGGGGACTGTCTCTCAATAATGATTTTGAAAATCGTATTTTCTTCAATCAACATAGCACAAGAAAAGTAAGCTTATAGTCAATAGTACAAAAGTAAAACGAGGTCTAGTAGCACAGCTTAGCAAAGCAAAATGTCCATCCAGTTGTAGGTGGGAAGCCATTTGATCTGACCTAGGCAAGCATGTTTGCAGGAAGACGCACTGGCTGCGCAATCTTGAGATTTCAGAGCTCAAACGGCGGCTGGAGTCACTGTGATGAATCAGCGAGACAGAGAAATCTGTTGTTAGGGCACACTTGGAGATGTGATCACATCTCACAGTAGGGGCGTGGTCAGTGCATGTAAGTTTTCTACAGCAGTACCTGGCAGTCTAATTTAAAACAAAAGGAGGCGTTACTAGACCTGGTTCTTGGAAATGAGGTGGGCGAAGTAGTGTTAGTGTCAATGGGGAAGCATTTAGGGGACAGTGACCCATGTAACATAAGGTTTAGGATGATATGGAAAAGAAAGAAGGTCAATCCAGAGTAAGAACAATTTACCAGGGGAGACCTGCCTTCAATAGACAAAAATGGAGTTGGACTAGCATCGAAGACTGGCAGGAAAACACACTACCTTCGAAGAAGAGATAGATTGGCCACCGTTGAGATATTTTCACTCAAAAGGGAAAAACAGGACAAACAAGCTCAGCTGGATGAAAAAAGAACATTAATTAAAGTGAAGATGAAAATGTGTGCTTTTGATAGGTGTCGAGTAGAACTTACAATTGGGAACTGAGTACAGAAAGTTCAGAGGGGAGGTGAAAAAGCAAATCAGATGAGCAATAAAGAAATGCATATTTAAAAAAAACCTAGCAGCTATCTTAAAGGGGAATCCAAAATCTTTTATAGTAATAATAGTAAAAGGACAGCATAAGGAGGAATCGAACCAATTAGGGCTTAAAAAGGGGAATTCACAAATAGAGGCAGGGGTCATGGCTGCTGAGCATGTACAGAAGGAATTATGCCATGGTAAGTTCATACCTGAATCAGTAGAGTTCTAGAGATGTCGTCCCATTCCAGCTCCTGTATATAGGTTATACTTAATGAAGGCGTGAGTGTGGATCACCTTCTATTAAGAATTGAGACCTGATCTAACTGCAAATATCTGGTAGAGATGGAAGGGTGTGTGTTTCAGCAATAATACCAGCCCACCTAATTAAATGCCTTACCCACCTCCAAGCTTGCTAAAGACTCCAGCTTATATATTTGTTTGAAAAGATTGTACCCTGGTCTGTGTTCCTCATGTTGCTTCACAAGGTGAGAAGCGTTGAATCAGCTCAAGCTGTTGCAACATCCATGGCCAGCAGACAAAAACTAAAATAATTTGAGTACAACTGACAGAGGGAGAATGTTTCCAGCCTGTGTTCAATGCTGCATCCTCAGTTTCATCTCCAATCTCTGCTAGGAACAAGTCTTTGAAATACCGTCTCGTTTGTGCATTCTGTGCCTGCAGGAAATGAGTTTCCATCTCCAACATGTGAAAATTCTCATAAAAGTACAAATCAAATGAGGGGATGAGGGCCTTTTTGCTCTTCTCTAGGAGGTGACGAGTTTCATTGCCTTTGAATAAAATGTTTATTTTGGCCCAGTTGTCTGATGTTCATTCCCCATTGGTTTTTCTGAAGCATGGCCACTTCTGTGGCCATTATAATTCAGTGGTTTCGGTGCCTTCTTAAAACTTTTTCAGTCCAGGAAAGCCCTAGGTATTAGATTGGACATTTGAATTTGAAAATATGTACTTCATATTTTATGTCTCTGCGATATTATTCAAAACCTATATCAGATAAAGCACAATCTGGATACTGTACTTATGTGGGACCCAAAAGTTTTACAATTTATTTCATGTGAATTACATTCTTAAGACCAACTTATTAATTGTTGGCAACCCATTTGAGTTTTGTGCACTGGTTTTATGAATTGGACTGTAAGTTTCTTTTAAAAAAACGCTGTTATATCAATTCTTACTTTCTGAATACACAAATTTCCCTTTGTGCTTCTTTAAAGTTAGGTATTAAATCATTGTCAGGATATTCCCCACTGAACTACTTTGTTCAGATTCTAACTATTGATCTCAATTTTGCTTATTTTTACTGATTTGAGAAGGGTCTGAGTTTTGAACTTCTCCCTTTTGTCAGGCAGGCCTCACCTCTTCTTGTCAACCACCTTCCTCTCAGTATAATTTCTCTGGAAAGTTTCAAAGTGAGCCTATCATCTTGTAAGTTAGCTTATAATCATTGACCAATACCAAAGCTTTCATAATTTGTCAAACTTTGTAGTCTTCTGTGAAAACCTTCTCCCAAAGGGGATTATTTTTGAAATTCTCCATCAACGTCATGTCCTAAAGATTATCAAAGATCTGTTCCACCTTCATTAATCTACAACACCTATCTAACACCATTTATTTTGTTCTGCTAAGAACTTCCCTTTTTATGAATTTCAGCATACAAGTCTCTGGGTCCAACTCACAAGCTTCTTGTACACCACATCTACCTGACGTACAAAACATAAAAAGTAGGAGGACAAATAAGCTTTTTGGTTCTTTGAGCCTACTCCACCTCTTAATATGATCATGGTTGATCATCCAACTAGTGCTTTGTTCCCTCGTTCTTCCCAGACCCTTTGATCCCATTAGCTTTAGGAACTGTATCTACTTCCTCCTAGAAAACATTTAATGTTTTGCCCTCTGATGGCCAGAGAATTTTCTGCACTACCCACACTCCAACTCATCCTTGGACTTTGACTCCTGGTTCTGAAATCCTTAGTCACTGGGAACATTCATCCTGCATATATCTTGGCTAGTCCTGTGAGAATTTTTGGGTCTTTTTTGTGCGATCTCTCCTCATTCTCCTAAACTCCAGTGAATATAGAACATAGAACAATACAGCGCAGAACAGGCCATTCGGCCTTCGATGTTGCGCCAAACTGTGAGCTAATCTAAGCCCATCCCCCTACACTATCCCATCATCATCCATATGCTTATCCAAGGACTGTTTAAATGCCCCAAATGTGGCTGAGTTAACTACATTGGCAGGCAGGGCATTCCACACCCTCACATCTCTCTGAGTAAAGAACCTGCCTCTGACATCTGTCTTAAACCTATCACCCCTCAATTTGTAGCTATGCCCCCTTGTACAAGCTGACGTCATCATTCCCGGAAAAAGACTCACTGTCCACCCTAAAACCACTACTAGACAACTTTTCCAGAGACCAAAGTAATGTTCTGGACATCTGGATTTGAGTCTTCAAATGGCAGACAGTGGAATTTGAAGTCAATAAAAAATCTGGAATTGAGAGTCTAATAAGTTCTAATCCATCCCTTCTATGTTTATAGTCAGTCCCACCATTCTAAGAATCAGTCTGGAAATACCAGAGGTTTGAAGTCATTCTCAAATTAATTTCTTCATTTATTTGTATGTTTTTGCTCCTTATTATTTTTAAACTGCTTAAACTAAAACACATCTTCATTTTCAACCTATGCATCAATAAACAGATGTATGAGAATCCCACCCAGTAACAGAAATTTAGCCAATGTTTTTGGCTCTTCATAGAAATCCATGGTGATTTTTTTTTCCTTCCCAGGGCTTTTTTCTATATCACCCAAATTCCCACAATGGATTTTCTCTACCAGTTTCATTTCCTCTGGAATTTTTCTGTGAAGCTCTCAGTTCCTTCAGGAGCTTGCTGCAAAATCTAATTTCCCTTAACATTGCCTATGATACCTTAATAATTAGTCTAATTTCTTGCTCCAGTGCTCCCTTCCTCTTCTATACTTTGCAGCGATTCTATCTTGTCTCCCACTGTCATTCTTTCTTACTCACTCGGACACTTTGATTTTTATAATGACATGACCTACTTTGCCTGATTGAGAAGGAGAGTCCTTTATGTTAACCTTCGGTGGTGTGGGAATTGAATCTTTGCTGTTGGCATCAGTCTGCATCACAAACTAGACATCTAGCCGACTTTCAGTTGTTTCCATGAATCTTTACAGGCACAGAAATTAAGTCCACAGTTTTTTCCAATGGAATAAAGAAATTCAGCTGCATATTTGCACAAAAACCAGTTCGAGGGCATCAGTCTTAGGAATCTACTCTAGTGAGTCTTTCCTCAAATAGTTTATCATCTTTTATATATATTTGTGTCAGCATTTGCTGGGTAGTGATCCGGGCTCACCCTGGCAGGGAAGTCTGGGTTTTCTGCTCCCAAAGCAGAAAGTTGGCGTTATATTTTGTTGGGGCGTGTACACATGGCAATCAGTCTTTCAGGTTGCCATTGACAATTGAAAACTCATCTGAAATTATTCAGCAAGGTCCTGAAGCAACAGAGTCATAGTAAAGGTTACAGGTAAAATTCATGAAACACAAATGCTAGGCAATGGCTATCTCCACGAACAAAAATCTAACCATTGCCTCTTGGCATAAAGTGACATTACCATCATTGAATCCCCCACTATCAACATCCTGGAAGTTACCGCTAACCAGCACTCAACTGGACTAGTCATATAAAAACAATGGTTACAATAGTAGGTCAGACGTTAGGAATCCTACTGCAAATAACTCACCTCCTTATTCCCTAAAGCCTGCCTGTTTATAATGTACAAGTCAGGAGTGTGATAAGATACTACCAATGTGTGTTGAAACTCCAACAACATTCTAGAAATCTGATACTATCCAGGATAAAGCAAACCATTTGATTGGCACCACATCCATAAACATTTAGTCCCTTCGCCATCGATGCTCAGTAGCTGCTGTGAGTACCATCTACAAGATGTGCTACGGAAAATTATCAAGGCTCTCTGAACAGCACTTTTCAAACCCAATAGTACTTCCACCTAGAAGGACAAGGGCAGAAAATACATACAAACTGCAAGTTCCCCTCCAAGCCACTCACCATCCGCACTTTGAAATATATCATTGTAACTTCTGTCTGACTTAGTTAAAATTCTGACACTCCCTCTCTCAGGACATTGTGCGTGTACGCACAGCACATTGATTGCAGTGATTTAAGAAGGCAGCTCACCACCACATCTCAAGGGCAACTAGGTTTGGGCAACAAATGCTGGCTTAGCCCCAGCAACGCCCACGCCCCATGAATAAATTTTTAAAAGGTCAAAGGAGGAAAAATAACAATGCTTCTTATAGCGATATGTAATGATTAACTAAAGCTTTCTAATTTATCATTTCCTTACAGCCTCAATTTTTTAGGTGAACTGGCCAACATACCAAGGTAATGTGAGCTCTAAAATTAGTTTAAGAAAAAAATAGCCACAATTTTCTTGTCTACCCAAAAGTTGCTACAACACAGTTGTAGAGAATCCTGCCACAACTTTCCCATTCATTGTTTTGTTCTAGTGTGTTGTGCTTTTGCTCCTGCAAAAACTCACTGAGAAGCTGAATTTTCCTAAGGTTCAAAAGCACCTCACAATATCTCCTGTAAACTACTATTTCTTACTGGTGACGTTTCAGAATTCAAGGAACAAATATTTTTCTTTTGCTTGTCAATTTCTTTCCAGTGTTGCTTTATTCTGGTAGTTCTCCACAGGTGCCAAGAGTTATCAAATAATAGTCATGGAGTTATACAGCACAACAAGAGACCCTCCAGTCCAACACATCCATGCCAACCAAATATTCTAAAATAGCCTAATCCCATTTCCTAGCATTTGGTCTAATCCCTCTAAACTCTTCCTGTATATGTACCTTTCCAAATGCTTTTTAAATGTTGTTATTTCCTAATGAACCTTCCAATATCTCTCCCAAGAGGGTAGTTTTTAAATTTGTTAATTCTGACTTCAGGGCATCCCAACAAAGTTAAATTCTGTCTCCATCCTAATGTGTACAGATGAACATTTCCCGAATTGGTCATTGGATAACAATGCTTTGTCGGAATGTGTGTGGGCTTTTCTCTTGAGGACAATGTCATTAATGAAGCATTCAGGACAATCCAGATCTTGTTTTCACTCCATGTTGCTTTGCTGCACAATTCTATGTCCTTTTTAATTAGTGCTGTTGCACTGCTGGTATTTACAGATGTCATTTTATTCCCTGAGAGTTGAAAGGCTCGTAGTTCTTAATACTTACTCCTGACTGTTTACAAATCTCAAAGATTTGTTTCAAAGAAACATGATTTTGAAAGTCAAATAAAACAAAGAACAGCAGATGTTGGAGATCTGAAACAAAAACAGAAATTGCTGGAGAAATTCAGCAGGTATGACATCATCCACGGACAGAAGGCAGAGTTAACATTTTGGGTCTGAAGATGAAGATGAAGAGTCACCGGGCTTGAAAGATTGACTCTGTTTTCTTCCCAAAGATGTTGCCAGGACCTGCTGAGTTTCGCCAGCAATTTCTAGTTTTGATTTTGTAATCACCTAGAGGTAAGGAATCCAATATAGCACCAAGCTGTGTAACTATCTCTATCATAAACATAAGTGGTAGCAAATCTCAGTATGCAACTCATAGGTTGGCAGACTTTGTTTTTGATCTGATAATTATTTCTATTTCAAGTTCTTTTGTTACCTTGTGCAAAAACCATATCGTTGTTCTAGATTTCAAAATTTCTTTCCTAGTACATCTGTATATCTGTAGATATACTGTGTGCAGTAACCAATAATAATTAGTTAATAGGAGCTATAGTTAATTTAGATACTAATTATTTCAAAATATACAGTAGCGTCAATGTTTTACAGTGACTACAGAGTAGAATTTATATTGTTATTCCATTTCTTGAATTTTTGAGTTTTGTGGGTTAAATTTGATGACTGCTTCCATTTTCAGATTCTGGCCTTGCAAAACATTGGCATCACAAACATATGCTTACTTCAGCATTATATGTTCTGACTTTCAGTTTAAATAACTAGAAAGTATGCACACATCAATTAAATATGTCATTAAAACATGATTGTCAAATTGAGCAACTGAAAAGATAAAACTTTTGCTTTAAGAAGCAAATATAATCAAATGGGAATAGATTTTAAACTCTGTGCAACAAAAAGAGGAACTTGACAAAATTCATACTTTGACACTTGAGATTTTTGGCCACTTTGTTGAGAATAAACTGCACAGAACAGTGTTTCAGATTAATGAAGTGCCTCAGAATGAGCACATAGTAGGCACATAGACTGGACCTCACTGTATTGTTCACAGTTTAATACTCTGCATAGTTACTGGATGTAACTGGCTGCATGGTTTCTCACAATACATCTATTGTATATGTATTTGGAATCTGGAAATAGAGGCAAAATATGTAGCCAGCTCTTGATCTGGAAAAAAGATACGAAATTTCTCAGCATGAAATTGGTCCTTTAAAAAGAAACAGGAGTTTTATACATAATGTACTGTTTGTTCTGGGATTTGTTTTTTTCATTCAAATGGCATGTTCATTGCATTTGGACTGAAGCAAAGACAAATTGGAGTGGGGCGGGGTTAATGGCGTGACTGGAAACTGGTTGAATTTCAACCCTGTATTCGAAGAATATTGATATTAGAGAGAATTTACATTCACATAACCCATTATCATACTCGACAACTGATCTTTAAAGTGCAAATATGAAAATAGAAAATATTGAAAATACTCACCACACCTGACATTATCTGTAATGGGAGAAACAGAGAAAACATTTCAGGTCAATGATCTTTCATCAAAACTGGGCAAAGTTAGTGATATAACAGGTTTTCAGCAATTATAGAAAGGGAAAGATGGTAGAGAACAAAAAACAAAAGGGATATTCTGAAACAGAGTCAAAGGCACAAGAGTATAAAAGACAAAGAGGGGTGATGTCCAAGGCAACAAGGGTTGATATTGAATCAAGTAATATAAACAGGAATCACCAAGAACTGAAGCCCAAAACAAAAGAAATGAAAAAAGAAGAAAATTGGAGAAATGGTTATGATCTTTTATCAGTTCATGATAATTGAGTCTCATTTCCTGCTTTCAACACAAACTGAAAAGTCTGATTAACTTTGCTTCCAATTTATACATTTGCCTTCGCATGTTCCTTCTCCAGTTTTTATCTTCCATTCACTTCCTGGATTTCCACGTCTCCATTTCTAGGGATATACTATTGTGTAATATCCACTAAAAGCCCTAACCCTACAGCTGCCAAGACTACACTTCCTAATCCTTCTTCCTATGGGAACTTTATCTGCGCTCTCAGTTTCTCTGTCTTCAGCACATCTGTTTGGAAGGTGAAACTAGTGTTTCCAAAATGTTTTTTTTTGTAAACCCTACCACTCAGGGATAACACAGCCTTCAACTGTATTATAGCAAATACCAAGATTTTGTAAGGATATTGTGCTTAAACTGTCTCTTTAATTGAAGATAGAAAGGAACAACGAAGTCATGTGATCCACTATAAGCTCTAATGGGCTACAACCTGTGTGGCTTGGTTACCATTGAGACAGTGGGAGTAGGGGCCATGTTGAGTGCTATTGAAAATGTCATGTTTATACCTGAAAATAAAAGAAGTGGCAAATGCTCTTGTTATTGCAGACTTTCAGTTTCAGAGATTTTGAACAAAAAAAAGAGGTAGACAGAAAAGCTGCAGCTGTTGCAAGCAGATGACAGAAGCTGTTCAACATTCGTGGTCAGGAATGCTGAAAGCAGCTGATTACCTAGTTAAGAAGACAAAACTGGCAGGAATTTACAATCTCTGAAAGATTCATCCTGGTTCTGCCATTGAAAAGAAACATCAGGTGAACTATGCAGTTTGGTATTTCTTAGAAAACTGTGGGAAATGGCTTTTGGTGGAATCTGGATACTTCATTCCTTGAAAAAGAATCATTTGCTTTCAGTGTCCCTCGCCTTTCCATTATACCATTTCACACATGGGCAAGAAATACAACAACTGCCATTTTACTTCCTCCCTCTCACCATCACAGACCCCAGCTTTCCTTCCAGGTGAAATGACAGGATTGTACTCCATCATAATCTGTAGCCACATGGCCTGGCAGATACCTCATGCTAGCAATACCATCAAATCAAATAGAAACATAGGAATAGGAGTAGGCCATTCAGCCTGTCAAGCTTGCTCTGTCACTTGATACAAGCATGGCAGATTGAATATTTCAATGTCGTTTATCCATAGTATCCCCATAACTCTTTAGGCCATTGACATTCAAAAATTTATCAATTTCGACTTTAAACATACTCAGAGTCTGAGCTTCCACAACCCTCACAGGTAAAGAATCGCAAAGATTCAACACCCCCGAGCAAAAAGCATTCTCCCCATCTTGGTCCTAAAATGGCCTGCCCCTTATTTTTAAATTGCGCTCGCAGCTCTAGTCTCCATCTTTCCTTGTATCTGCCTTGTTTCTCCGTTCGAGCATTTTGCAAGTTTTAGTGAGATTGCTTCGCATTCCTCAAAACTCTCAAGATAACAGGCCCAGATTGGCAAATCTTTTTTCATAGGACAGACCCACCATCCGCTGAACCTCACTACACTCCCTCTATAGCAAGAATATCTTTCCTGAAATAAGGAGACTAAATCTAGACACAGTGCTCCTGCTCAACCCTGCTCAATTCCTACACTATTGAAGCAAGACTTCACCTTTTCTGTACTCAAATCCACTTGCAACAATTGTTCCATGATAACATCAATGACATTCCATTAGCCTTCCTAATAGCTTAATGAACCTCCATGTTAGCTTTCGGCGACTTACTGGCGATGACACCCAATTCCTTTTGGACATCTACACTTTCCAATCTCTCAGCTTTTGAGAAATACTCTCTGTATCTGTTCTTCCTGCAAGTGCATAGCTTCTGATTTCTCCACATTTTATCCTATCTGCAATGTTCTTTCCCAACATCGAAGCCTTTATGAATCCTCCTGAAAACATTTTACATCTTTCTTAAGTGACTAACTCCTGCTTAGCTTGGTATCATCAGCAAATTTAGAAATATTGCATTTGGTCCCCACATCCAAATCATTGCCATTTGTTATAAAGAGCTGGAGTCTCAAGTAATGGTGTTTGTGGGAACCTCATGTATCATCTTCTGCCAACACAAGATAACCCATTTATACCTTCTCCCTGTTTTCTGTCTGTTAACCAATCTTTAATCCATGCCAGTGCATTATCTCCTATACTATGCCCTTTAATTTTGCCAGTTGCCATGGTTGGAGAGTTTGAGCTATAGGGAGAGGCTGAATAGACTGCGGCACTTTTCCCTGGCGTGTCGGAGGCTGAGGGTTGACCTGACAGAGATTTATAAAATCATGAGGGCCAAGGATATAGTTCTTTTCCCAGGGTTGTGGGAGTCTAAAACTAGAGGCCATAGGTTTACGATGAGGGGGGGAAAGACATAAAAGGGAACCAAGTGGCAACTTTTTCATGCAGAGGGTGGTGCACATATGGAATGAGCTGCCAGAGGAAGTGGTGGAGGCTGGCACAATTCCAACATTCAGAATGTATCTGGATGGGTATATGATTAGGAAGGACTTGGAAGAGTATGGACCAAATGCTGGCAAATGGGACTAGATTAATTTGGCATGTCTGGTCGGCATGGATGAGTTGGACTGAATGTTCTATTTCTGTGCTGTATATCTCTATGACTGTATGACCAATCTCAGATAGTCAACCTGGATCAATGAGGAGTTGCATCACCTACTCTATTACCTGCTGCCTTCCTATTATCCAAGGCCTTAAACACTCTTGCGCAATAAAACTGCAATTTCCTTGTACTTTGATTGATTTATTGTTTGATACTATTATTCACAATGCAATCTGTTCTGTGCTGGGGAGACCGAGTGTAGTTTTAGTAACCACTTTGCAGAATACATCCATTCTACCCTCGAGTGTGACTCTATACTTTAATTGCCTGTCATTAAATTCATTATCCCACTCCCAAGCTGTTCTCAGCTATATCAACTTAGCTCAAATAACGGCACCTTATCTTTTGATTAGGTACTTTACAGTATTGTGGACTCAGCAATAAATTCAACAACAGCAGATCATAACCTTTATCCCAGCGGTAGATGTTGATGATGACTTTGGTTTTCTTGTTTATACTTCTTTTCAATCTATTCCTTGTTTCATTATTTGATCCATTCTATTAGTTTCCCTTTTGTACCTGTCCCAGCTGACCCCTTCCATACCTCAGCACTTGCCTAAAACTTGTAACATCACTGTCAATTCAGATGAAAGGTGATTAACCTGAATCATTAATTCTATTTCTGTCTCTAAATGTACTGCCAGATTTCTATCATCTTCAGTTTTCATTTCCAGCATCAGTGATATTTTGCTTTTGAAGTATTGCTACTGTTGTTCTGTAGGTGAATGAAGCAGCAAATGCAAATTCAGCTCAATCTAATAAAAACTTACCATTGAATCAACAGATGAAGTATTTGTGGTGGGGTTGTTTGGGGGAATGCTGGCCTGATCTTCTCTACTTGAAAATGTCCTTGTTAAAAACATTACAGAATTCTAGTTGCTATTGATCAGTTGGATACTAAAGATTGCTTGGCACTGCTTGAACAGTGGTGTATTCTGGTGCCTGAGCTAATTACTTTCCGAGACAACCAGAAGCAAAAAGAGGTATTAGTCACTCTGTTAATAGTTCAGTACATACAAAGGTTGTTGCAAGTGGCCATACATCTGAGTACTTCATTGTATGTGAAGAATTTTGTGGTGTTTGAGAGATGGCATTTTATAATTTTATACCGTGATGTGATAATGTGATTCTGCTAAATATGAACAAAAGAAATATTTTTTTCAAAAGAAAACTGGCAATCTTGATTTTTGGTATATATTTGAACACGATAATAATTTCACGGAGAAGCAAATATTTCAAATTTTGTTTAATCTGTAGCAAAATAATTTATCAGGTGAAATGGGTTTAATTATTCATAATTTTTCAAGTGAATATTAAGAGTTGTATGTTTAGCAAGTCTGAAGAGGTTAGACTGGGTAGCTATTGACAAATTGTTTTCCCCTGGTAGGGAATGTAGAACATCAGCAATGACTGAATGATGGAGCAGGCTCAGACCACCTAATGATGTAATCCTATTCTTTGTGTTGTAATGCTAAATACAAACCATTTTGGCCAATTCACTTTGTAGAGTAGTTCATGAAAATTCACGAAGAAAGTTGTGCCTAAAATTACCTCACTTGCCTACTTAAAATTGCATCATTGTTGGAGAAACAGACATGATGATGTGAAATAACATAAACAGCTGTCTGAACGGTAAAACTAGAGAAACAATTTTCATTTCCCTATTGTCCTCTTGTGATTTAATACACTGTGATATTTTCCCAACTGTATGATACAACAAAGGGCTGCATTAAAAAAGAACATGGTTCCCTGAGATCAATCAAGTAATTGCACTGAGAAGAACATCCCTAAAGGTACAAACTAGTTAGCAACATATGATGTGTCTTCAGCACCAACTGAAATAAAACTGCATTCTTTGAGAAGCTAGTTCTTGTTTATGCATGAGATAAATCCATGAGTTAGTTCAGCACTCGTGTGAACAGTATGTTTATGGAGCAAGCATACACCAATGCAAGCTGAAATCAAATATAACATGATTGAGCGGTGAGTGAATGTTCAGAATGTAATGTTCGGGCACACCTTGAAATGACTCATCATAGCAGAAATATTAATAAGAAACATCTCCAGTCAGTTGCAAACCTCAATTGAAGCTGTCAGCTGTGAACTGTTTGGAATTAAAAGACAAGTTCATACACTGGACAGCCCTGGGAGTGAAATATTTCTTTTATCCAATCATTTTCAGGAACAATATTAAAAGTTTGTGTGTGAAACTAGTATCCTCTATATGTTCAGGAATTGAATGCTCCTTCCAAATCCACTGGCTTATTGAACTAGCTGTAACTGATATATTTGCATCAGTAAAGATCCACTTTTAATCCCTTTTGTTTTAAAGCACCCATCAACAAAACAAACACTTTCAATGTCTATTTTGATATATACCTAATTAGGAATATTTTTACATGCCTCTAAGCAAGTAGGACTTGAACCTGTGCTGCCTGGCCTTAGAGGTAGGTATGCTACCACTACATCAGAAGAGTCTTCCAACACAGGTAATCTCTTGTCTCTCAGAGATAATGGGAACTGCAGACACTGGAGAATCCAAGATAAGAAAGTGTGGAGCTGGATGAACACAGCAGGCCAAGCAGCATCTCAGGAGCACAAAAGCTGACGTTTCAGGCCTAGACCCTTCATCAGAGAGGGGGATGGGGAGAGGGTTCTGAAATAAATGGGGAGAGAGGGGGAGGCAGACTGAAGATGGATAGAGGAGAAGATAGGTGGAGAGGAGAGTATAGGTGGGGAGGTAGGGAGGGGATAGGTCAGTCCGGAGAGGACGGACAGGTCAAGGAGGCGGGATGAGGTAGTAGGTGGGAAATGGCGGTGTGGCTTGATGTGGGAGGAGGGGATAGGTGAGAGGAAGAACAGGTTAGGGAAGTGGGGCCGAGCTAGGCTGGTTTTGGGATGCAGTGAGGGAAGGGGAGATTTTGAATCTAGTGAAGTCCACATTGATACCATTGGGCTGCAGGGTTCCCAAGCGGAATGTGAGTTGCTGTTCCTGCAACCTTCGGGTGGCATCATTGTGGCACAACAGGAGGCCCATGATGGACATGTCGTCTGAGGAATGGGAGGGGGAGTTAAAATGGTTTGTGACTGGGAGGTGCAGTTGTCTGTTGCAAACCGAGCGGAGGTGTTCTGCAAAGCGGACCCCAAGCCTCCACTTGGTTTCCCCAATGTAGAGGAAGCCACAATGGGTACAGTGGATACACTATACCCCTTCCAACCCCACCACACCCGGCATCTTCCCCTGCAACCGCAGGAAGTGCTACACTGGCCCCACATCTCCTCCCTCACCCCCATCCCAGGCCCCAAGATGACTTTCCATATCAAGCAGATGTTCACCTGCACATCTGCCAGTGTGGTATACTGTAAACAAACATCTGCACCTCCCAGTCGCGAACCATTTTAACTCCCCCTCCCATTCCTTAGACGACATGTCCATCCTGGGCCTCCTGCAGTGCCACAATGATGCCACCCGAAGGTTACAGGAACAGCAACTCATATTCCGCCTGGGAACCCTGCAGCCCAATGGTATCAATGTGGACTTCACAAGCTTCGAAATCTCCCCTTTCCCCACTGCATCCCAAAACCAGCCCAGCTCATCCCCTCCCCACACTGGATCCCAAAACCAGTCTAGCTCGTCCCCACCTCCCTAGCCTGTTCTTCATCTCACCTATCCCCTCCTCCCACCTCAAGCCGCACCTCCATTTCCCACCTACTAACCTCATCCCGCCTCCTTGACCAGTCCATCCTCCCGGACTGACCTATCCCCTCCCTGCCTCGCACCTACACTCTCCTCTCCACCTATCTTCTCCTCTATCCATCTTTGATCCGCCTCCCCCTCTCTCCCTATTTATTTCAGAACCCTCTCCCATTCCCCTCTCTGACAAAGGGTCTCGTCCCGAAACGTCAGCTTTTGTGCTCCTAAGATGCTGCTTGGCCTGCTGTGTTCATCCAGCTCCACACTTTGTAATCTCTTGTCTCTGCTGGATAATTAGTCTTAGTTGAGTCAGTAATCATGAAGAAAGTAAAATTGGCCATGATCCAGACTCTTGCTAGAGGTCTTATGTGTGGACAGTGGTGAACATAGCATTGGACTCAGCAGGAAATGTCCAAAATAACTGGTGATGGTTAGAGTATCAGGGGATAAGAGAATGTTGGTGGGAGGTTAAGGGAAGAAGAAACTTGATTATTTCATCAACAGACTGACATTATTCGATGCAATTTGGTAAAATTAACTTCTTAGTTTATTGGGTAAGAAAACAGGTGGAAAACCTGATTAGTCACGCAGGCTGTACTTTATTAATTTATACAAAGGCCATGTTTGACACGATAGTGCTACTTTTAACTGTATTAATCCATCATGTGTCAGTTCTGTTGCTGTCTGAGTGAAGCTGTTTCCTGTTGGTGCCAGTTAACTGGTCTTTGAATGTTCTCCTGGGATGAAGAGGTTGCACTGGGCTGTGTAAATGCCAGCAACTGAGTCTCATAACAGTCAAATTAAACTGTTGCCAATATAAAATCCAATTTTGACTGAAGCATTGCAGGGTCAGCACAGACACTCCTGGACAAGACTGCCCTCTTCACACAACTGTAGCTGCTATATTCAGATATATTTTTAAAGGTTCAAAGTACTGATTTTTGTTCCCAGGAAAGGCAGGGAGGAAGCTGTAGAGTGCGGGAGCCGTGGTTTACAAAGGAGGTGGAATCTCTGGTCAAGAGGAAGAAGAAGGCTTATGTTAGGATGAGATGTGAAGGCTCAGTTAGGACACTTGAGGGCTACGAGGTAGCCAGGAAAGACCTAAAGAGAGAGCTCAGAAGAGCCAGGAGGAGACATGAGAAGTTGTTGGTGGATAAGATCAGGGTAAAACCTAAGGCTTTCTATAGGTATTTAAGGAATAAAAGAATGACAAAAGTAAGATTAGGCCCAATCAAGGATAGTAGTGGTAAGTTGTGTGTGGAGTCAGATGAGATAGGGGAAGCGCTAAATGAATATTTTTCAACAGTATTCACTCTAGAAAACGACAATGTTGTCGAGGAGAATACTGAGATACAAGCTACTAGACTAGGTGGGATTGAGGTTCAGAAGGAAGAGGTATTAGAAATCTTTCAGAAGGTGAAGATAGATAAGTCCCCTGGGCCGGATGGGATTTATCCTCGGATCCTCTGGGAAGCCAGGGAGGAGATTGTTGAGCCTTTGGCATTGATCTTTAACTCGTCATTGTCTACAGGAATAGTGCCAGATGACTGGAGGATAGCAAATGTGGTTCCGCTGTTCAACAAGAAACTGGTAATTATAGACCAGTAAGCCTTACCTCAGTTGTTGGCAAAGTGTTGGAAAAGGTTATAAGGGATAGGATTTATAATCATCTAGAAAAGAATAAATTGATTAGGGATAGTCAGCACGGTTTTGTGAAGGGATGGTCGTGCCTCACAAACCTTATTGAGTTCTTTGAGAAGGTGACCAAACAGGTAGATGAGAGTAAACTGGTTGATGTGGTGTATATGGATTTCAGCAAGGCGTTCGATAAGGTTCCCCACAATAGGCTATTATACAAAATGCGGAGGAATGGAATTGTGGGAGATATAGCAGTTTGGATCAGAAATTGGCTTGCTGAAAGAAGACAGAGGGTGGTAGTTGATGGGAAATGTTCATCCTGGAGACCAGTTACTCGTGGTGTACTGCAAGGGTCAGTGTTGGGTCCACTGCTGTTTGTCATTTTTATAAATGACCTGGATGAGGGCGTAGAAGGATGGGTTAGTAAATTTACAGATGACACTAAGGTCAGTGGAGTTGTGGATAGTGACGAAGGATGCTGTAGGTTGCAGAGAGACATAGATAAGCTGCAGAGCTAGGCGGAGAGGTGGCAAATGGAGTTGAATACAGACAAGTGTGAGGTGATGCACTTTGGTAGGAGTAACCGGAAGGCAAAGTACAGGGCTAATGGTAAGATTCTTAGCAGTGTAGATGAGCAGAGAGATCTCGGTGTCCATGTACACAGATCCTTGAAAGTTGCCACCCAGGTTGACAGGACTGTTAAGAAGGCATACAGTGTTTTAGCTTTTATTAATAGAGGGATCGAGTTCCAGAACTAAGAGGTTATGGTGAAGCTGTACAAAACTCTGGTGCGGCCGCACTTGGAGTATTGTGTACAGTTCTGGTCACCGCATTATAAGAAGGATGTGGAAGCTTTGGAAAGGGTGCAGAGGAGATTTACTAGGATGTTGCCTGGTATGGAGGGAAGGTCTTGTGAGGAAAGGCTGAGGGACTTGAGGCTGTTTTCATTAGAGAGAAGAAGGTTGAGAGGTGACTTAATTGAAACATATAAAATAATCAGAGGGTTAGATAGGGTGGATAGGGAGAGCCTTTTTCCTAGGATGGTGACGGCGAGCACGAGGGGGCATAGCTTTAAATTGAGGGGTGAAAGATATAGGACAGATGTCAGAGGTAGTTTCTTTACTCAGAGAGTAGTAAGGGAATGGAACGCTTTCCTGCAACGGTAGTAGATTCGCCAACTTTAGGTACATTTAAGTCGTCACTGGACAAGCATATGGACATACATGGAATAGTGTAGGTTAGATGGGCTTGAGATCGGTATGACAGGTCGGCACAACATCGAGGGCCAAAGGGCCTGTACTGTGCTGTAATGTTCTATGTTCTATGTGTAGAGGTGGGAAACTCCAGGCTCTGCAAACACAGCCTCAAAATATAGCTGTTGGCACTTGTTACTTTCCCTCGTTGGGATTACAGACAGGAATGAAGATTAAACGGCTGACCCTGGAATTGGCGAGTTTTCGAATTGCTCAGGCCACATAAAAGTGCTACCTGACTGTTTCAATATTCTAAAATCTCATATAATTGTTAACTGACCGTGGAGTAGACTTCCCCTATGGGAGAATTATCATTATTGCTGCAGGCTTAAACCACGGTTTACTGAACCACATAAATCACGGAATCTTAAGGCTCAGCCATGGAATTGGCATCATCTTGACACCACTCCCTGCTGCAGAGACTATGCAGTCAAGCTGTTCCTCCCAAGACACAAAAGGTGGATGAATTGTGACCAGGACAATGATCATTATTCCATTCAACTATTTTTTTTTTGCTACCTGTCGACTTGGAATCACACACACCGGGTTCCCTGGACCATGAATCTTACAGGTGCACTGTCAGGGCATGCAATATAGTAAAGAAGAAGGAAACTAATTGGCCCTGGGCCTGGAGTGCAGAATGCCACTGGGTATCAGTTCTGCCACATGGGTAGCAGTACGTACGTGTGCAAGACCAATTTCTCTACCAAACCTTACTAGTAATCAAAATTACGAAAAACGTCAATACATATAAATGCCAAAAAGTGACTTAGAGCATTTAACTTCAGAATGGTCCTGAATCACACAGGTATAGAGATCTACAGCACAGAAAAAGTCCCTTCAGTCCATTCCATCCATGTCAGTCAAAAACAGCCACTGAATGACTTTAGTCCGACTTTCCAGCACTTGGCCCACAGCCTTGTATACCTTGGCATCACAATTACACATGTAAGTACTTCCTAAATGTCAAGAGGGTTTCTGCTTTGACCACCCTGTCAACCATTGAGTTCCAGATTTCCACCACATGCTCGGTGAAAAGGTTTTTCCTCATATCTCCTCTAAAGCTTCTACGCTCATTTAAATCTATGGCTCCTTGTCACTGATCCCTCCATCAAGAGGAAAAGTCCTTTTAGCATTTCATGATTTTTCTTAGAATTTCACACGAAAGGGACAGAACAGGCCCAGAGACCCCAGAATTTATCAATGAGGTTCTTTAAAGTTAATTCTTAAAATGCTAATGCCCACTTGCTCGTGCTCATGGTGGCAACATAGCTGGTGATTTAGTTGATCTCTGCATCCAATTGTTATTTCCTCAATGGCATCATTAGCAAAGTTGTAAACAGGTAGGCTTTGTCTCCTGAAAGCCAATCCCAAATCTATGTTGGTGACTGAAATAAACATAGAAATTGAGATCTCCTACATCTAAAGGAGCCATAGCAGGTGCCTGAGAATCTTGTGTGCAGATGGAAAAATATTGATTGCTCGTGGATTGACTGAAGTGAGTCCCTTTTGAGAAAAATATCTGTACTTGGTGCAGGAGCCCTAATGGAGCATGTGGCCTAAACCTAAAGAACATCTACAATGTGTGTGACGTCTGTAGCTATCTAAGTTTGAACAGTCAAATCCTAAGGGAAATTGATGTGTTTCTCACAGGAGCAACTGGGCGTTAGACCCATCCTTTATGCAGCTTTATGATGGTGACTGGAAAATGCCAATCAGGTTGCCTACTGATTCCTGGGAAGAGCCTGAAGCAAAGACTTCTGATGAAATGTACCCACGTAGACACTAGCAAGGAATCGGGGTTGGGAGATTGGGGCTCCACTTGGTGCTGCACCATATGACAGATGTCAGTCACAAACTCTTAGCTCAACCTGCATCCTCAAAGTTCAGTTTCCCATCAGTTTAAGGTAGGATGTCCTATAACTGCAGACCCTCCTCACAGGCAGAACCTGATTGCCTCCTTTTCATCCTCTTCTCTCTGGGGGTATTACTGGCACTGATTTTTTCCTCCTGACCTCCAGCTCTCCCTCTGGCTGCCCAATGTCAGTGAAAGGGACCATTCCCCATGAACTACTCTTGTCACATGGAGAATAATGTGGCCGCCAAAATAAAGAATAAATTTCCTTTCATTTGGGTGCAATAATCAGTGGGGGCAACAGATGGTTGCCTCACAGATTGCCAGCACCATCCTGGATCAATATAATGCACAGTGATTAAAGTTCCTGCTACTTCTTAATTAGTAAATGCTAAGAATAACTCCACAACACTGTTTCTGCTTTCTGAAGGGTACCCTTGCTATCCAAAAGAAATTCCCTGAAACAGACCTGCTCTGACCTAACCAGCTCTGCTAACACTGGATCCCAAATAGCAGAAGTAGATATCTTTCATCAAACTGCTCAGACATGTTATAACACAACTCTGAAGAAGGTGGAATAACAAGGTGTAGAGCTGGATGAACACAGCACACCAAACAGCATCAGAGGAGCAGGAAGGCTGACGTTTTGAGCCTAGGCCCTTCTTCAGAAAACTTGAACCCAGGCCTCCTGGCTCAGAGGTAAGGATACTACCCCAACAGCTTAAAAGCCTTCCGGCAGTGGAGATGCAAAATGACATTTAAATGCTGGCTGTCTTTGGAATTATACACAAGTAAAGCCCAGCATGGTGGCTCAGTGGTTAGCACTGCTGCCTCACAGTGCCAGGGACCTGGGTTCAATTATAGCCTCAGGCAACTGTCTGTGTAGGGTTTGCATGTCCTCTCTGTGTCTGTGTGGGTTTCCACTGGGTGCTCTGGTTTCCCTCCACAGGTCAAAGGTATGCAAGTTAGTGGATTGGCTATGCTAAATTACCCATAGTGTTCAGGGACGTGCATGTTAGGTGTGTCAGCCATGGGAAATGCTGGGTTAGCGGGTAGGGGAATGGGTCTCGGTTGGATACTCTTCAGAGGGTTAGTGTGAACTTGTTGGGCCGAATGACCCGCTTCCACCACTGTTTGGATTCTATCCTATATATCTATTATATATCCACAAACCTATCCCTGTGAAAATCAAAAATGACAAAGGCTGAGATGCGACCTGTAATTCTCAGGGATTTTCCAAATTTCCTCTGTGATAGGGTGCTCTCTGTCATGTGAAAATGTGAGTTCCAATAAAGTTTTCAATAATTAAGTGAGTTAGTGAATGATGCGGTTGGATGTGGTTAGTTTGGTCAAGTCAGAGGATTGTGAGGTATGGCTAGTCTATCAAATTCAATAAAAAAAGCAGGAGGGGAGAAAATCCATTTCTTATGTGTCTATGTTAGTGTATAGCAGGTTGCTACTGAGAATGTTTGTGTACACGGGTCATAATTCCATGATGTTGCAATTAAAAATCACTGTCTTTTTGAGAGTTCTGTTGTAAACTTCTAATGCATTTATGTACAGCTCTACAAAAAAAGCCACATGAATTTCATCCCACCATGTTACCTGGTATAGGAGAACTATTGTCCGCAGTAAGTCCGCCAAACACTAACCTGTTCTGGCACTTTCCCACAGACAAAAGAGGAGTGTTGAATCTCCCAGTATTTAGTTACATAGATGACAGAGTGCTCAACACAAATCACTGAATGCCACAAATCCTGGTAGTGGGATGAGGGATGGAGGTGGAGCTAAAGTGGATAAATAATACGAGGGAAGATTTTCTAAAATATTTCATTGAAGTGTCATGTTGCAGCTATACAAGACATTGATGAGGCCACTTTTGGAATACTGCATTGAATTCTGTTTTCCCCGCTATAGGAAAGATGTTGGGAAACTTGAAGGATTTCAGAAAAGATTTACAAGAATTTTGCCCAGGATTTGATGGCTTGATCTGTAGGGAGAGGATGAATACACTGGGGCATTTTTCCTTGGAGATTGAGGGGTAACCTTATTGAGGTTCATAACATCATGGTGGGGGGCAGCATGGGTAGCATGGCTGAGGTCTATTTCCCAGGGTACAGGTTTCCAAAACCAGGGGACATAGGTTAAGGTAAGATGGGAAAGATTTAAAAAGGACCTGAGGGACAACTTTTTCATGCAGAGCATCCTGTGTGTGTGGAACTAGCTGCCAGAGGAGGTGGTGGAGGCAGGTGCAATTACAATATTTAAAAGGCATCTGGATGGATACAAGAATAGGAAACGTTGAGAGGGATATGGGCTAAATTAATAATTACAATGGCAGCTTGTCAAAATGATCCCATAAAACATTCCTTTTTAAATTAAATTTAAGCAACATCATAAGGAGGCTAAGTGTGAAGCTGGATGAACACAGCAGGCCAAGCAGCATCTCAGGAGCACAAAAGCTGACATTTCGGGCCTAGACCCTTCATCAGAGAGGGGGATGGGGTGAAGGTTCTGGAATAAATAGGGAGAGAGGGGGAGGCAGACCGAAGATGGAGAGAAAAGAAGATAGGTGGAGAGGAGAGTATAGGTGGGGAGGTAGGGAGGGGATAGGTCAGTCCAGGGAAGATGGACAGGTCAAGGAGGTGGGGTGAGGTTAATAGGTAGGAAATGGAGGTGCAGCTTGAGGTGGGAGGAAGGGATGGGTGGAGGAAGAACAGGTTGGGGAAGCAGAGACAGGCTGGGCTGGTTTTGGGAAGCAGTGGGGGGAGGGGATGAGCTGCGCTGGTTGTGTGATGCATTCGGGGGAGGGGACGAACTGGGCTGGTTTTGGGATGCGGTGGGGGAAGGGGAGATTTTGAAGCTGGTGAAGTCCATATTGATACCATTGGGCAGCAGGGTTCCCAAGTGGAATATGAGTTGCTGTTCCTGCAACCTTCGGGTGGCATCATTGTGGCACTGCAGGAGGCCCATGATGGTCATGTCATCTAAAGAGTGGGAGGGGGAGTTGAAATGGTTTGTGACTCGGAGGTGCAGTTGTTTATTGTGAACCGAGCGGAGGTGTTCTGCAAAGCGGTCCCCAAACCTCCACTTGGTTTCCCCAATGTAGAGGAAGCCACACCGGGTACAATGGATACAATATACCACTTTGGCAGATGTGCAGGTGAACCTCTGCTTGATATGGAAAGTCATCTTGGGGCCTGGGATGAGGGTGAGGGAGGAGGTGTGGGGGCAAGTGTAGCATTTCCTGCGGTTTCAGGGGAAGGTGCCGGGTGTGTTGGGGTTGGAGGGCAGCGTGGAGCGAATAAGGGAGTCACGGAGAGAGTGGTCTCTCCGGAAAGCAGACAAGGGTGGGGATGGAAAAATGTCTTAGGTGGAGGGGTCGGATTGTAGATGGCGGAAGTGTCAGAGGATGATGTGTTGTATCCGGAGGTTGGTGGGGTGGTGTGTGAGAACGAGGGGGCTCCTCTTTGGGCGGTTGTGGCGGGGGCGGGGTGTGAGGGATGTGTTGCGGGAGATGCGGTCAAGGGCGTTCTCAACCACTGTGGGGGGAAAGTTGCGGTCCTTGAAGAACGCGGACATCTGGGATGTGCGGGAATGGAATGCCTCATCCTGGGAGCAGATGCGGCGGAGGCAGAGGAATTGGGAATAGGGAATGGAATTTTTGCAGGAGGGTGGGTGGGAGGAGGTGTATTCTAGGTAGCTGTGGGAGTCGGTGGGCTTGAAATGGACATCAGTTGCAAGCTGGTTGCCTGAGATGGAGACTGAGAGGTCCAGGAAGGTGAGGGATGTATTGGAGATGGCTCAGGTGAACTTGAGGCTGGGGTGGAAGGTGTTGGTGAAGTGGATGAACTGTTCGAGCTCCTCTGGGAAGCGAGAGGCGGCGCCGATACAGTCATCAATGTACCGGAGGAAGAGGTGGGGTTTGGGGCCTGTGTAGGTGCGGAAGAGGGACTGTTCCACTTAACCTACAAAGAGGCAGGCATAGCTGAGGCCCATGTGGGTGCCCATGGCCACCCCCTTAGTCTGTAGGAAGTGGGAGGAATCGAAAGAGAAGTTGTTGAGGATGAGGACAAGTTCGGCTAGGCGGATGAGGGTGTCGGTGGAGGCGGACTGGTCAGGCCTGCGGGACAGGAAGAAGCGGAGGGCCTTGAGGCCATCTGCATGCGGAATACAGGTATATAGGTGGACGTCCATGGTGAAAATGAGGTATTGGGGGCCAGGGAATTGGAAGTTCTGGAGGAGGTGGAGGGCGTGGGTGGTGTCACAGACGTAGGTAGGGAGTTCCTGGACCAAAGGGGAGAAAATGGTCCAGATCAAGCCCACCAACTCCCACAGCTACCTAGAATACACCTCCTCCCACCCATTCCTGCAAAAATTCCATCCCTATTCCTAATTCCTCCACCTCCGCTGCATCTGCTCCCAGGATGAGGCATTCCATTCCCGCACATCCCAGATGTCTGCGTTCTTCAAGGACCGCAACTTTCCCCCCACAGTGGTCGAGAACACCCTTGACCGCGTCTCCCACATTTCCCACAACACATCCCTCACACCCCGCCCCCGCCACAACCGCCCAAAGAGGAGCCCCCTCATTCTCACACACCACCCCACCAACCTCCAGATACAACACATCATCCTCCGACACTTCCGCCATCTACAATCCGACCCCACCACCCAAGACATTTTTCCATCCCCACCCTTGTCTGCTTACCGGAGAGACCACTCTCTCCGTGACTCCCTTGTTCGCTCCACACTGCCCTCCAACCCCACCATACCCGGCACCTTCCCCTGCAACCGCAAGAAGTGCTACACTTGCCCCCACACCTCCTCCCTCACCCCCATCCCAGGCCCCAAGATGACTTTCCATATTAAGCAGAGGATAACCTGCACATCTGCCAATGTGGTATACTGTATCCATTGTACCCGCTGTGGCTTCCTCTACATGGGGAAACCATGTGGAGGCTTGGGGACCGCTTTGCAGAACACCTCCACTCGGTTCGCAATAAACAACTGCACCTCCCAGTTGCGAGCCATTTCAACTCCCCCTCCCACTCTTTCGATGACATGACCATCATGGGCTTCCTGCACTGCCACAATGATGCCACCCGAAGGTTGCAGGAACAGCAACTCATATTCCGCTTGGGAACCCTGCAGCCCAATGGTATCAATATGGACTTCACCAGCTTCAAAATCTCCCCTTCCCCCACCGCATCCCAAAACCAGCCCAGCCTGTCTCTGCTTCCCTAACCTGTTCTTCCTCCCACCCATCCCTTCCTCCCACCTCAAGCCGCACCTCCATTTCCTACCTATTAACCTCATCCCACCTCCTTGACCTGTCCATCTTCCCTGGACTGACCTATCCCCTCCCTACCATCCCACCTATACTCTCCTCTCCACCTATCTTCTTTTCTCTCCATCCTCGGTCCACCTCCCCCTCTCTCCCTCTTTATTCCAGAACCCTCACCCCACACCCCTCTCTGATGAAGGGTCTAGGCCCGAAACGTCAGCTTTTGTGCTCCTGAGATGCTGCTTGGCCTGCTGTGTTCATCCAGCTTCACACTTTATTATCTTGGATTCTCCAGCATCTGCAGTTCCCATTATCTCTATCATAAAGAGGCATTTTTCTGGAACATGTCAAGGAGAAATGGAACTGTGAACTTGGTCAGATGATAGCCATGATCACATTAAAGGTGGGGCAGTTCATAAGGCTGAATGGCCTACTACTGCTCCTATTTTCTATGTTTGTGTATCACATGGGGAGGACATGTGGTGTGTACATGCAGTAACTTAATCAGGTATGATATGAAATTTTGACATCCCAACGACAGGTTGTAATGCAAATCAGTGGTGTGTTTGTGGCACTGGCCTGTGGCAGAAGTCATATTTCTGATATATTTACATCTTATGACTATTCATTAATGTGAAACTGTCTTCTATTAAGCCCGACCTTCAAAATAAATTTAGCGTTACATTAGAATTATGTAGCATCTGATTAACCATCATTTGAGAGTGAGTTATCCTTTTGACTTTATGCAGTGGTATGTGTGAACTCAGCAGATTCTTTACAGTGTTTTGATTCACGTGCAACATTTCAGTTACCCTTGAGGTTGCTGTTGGACAACATCCTTTACGAAGGGAAGGCCAACTAAACCTGTTAAGTATAACCATGTTAATGAAATGTGAGGCTGGATGAACACAGCAGGCCCAGCAGCATCCGAGATGCTGCTGGGCCTGCTGTGTTCATCCAGCCTCACATTTCATTATCTTGGATTCTCCAGCATCTGCAGTTCCCATTATCACAAGTATAACCATGTCTTAGGTGTGTAAGACACTGGGTATTAACATGAACATTCAATAAAGAGTGAACATTACCATTGTTTCTTCTACAAGAAAGGAAATGTTCTAACTCCCTTGCAACCATTATTATGTACCAATCACGATGCATGCCAGCACAAGGGATCCCTGATTTACAAGCGTCCAACTTAGGAACTTACGAACGTGATCTTATACTGGGGCGTAATTTTAAAGAATCGTTAATGAATACTTCCTGTTCTTATGAATAGCTCCTTTTTATTGTCCTGCACTGTGTTCAGAATTGCATTCAAATCAACTTGTGAATAGACTCCAGAGCAGAATCTGTTTGGAACCAAGGGGTGTTTGTACATTTAACTCTTTGATTAAGCTTTAACAGATAATGATGAGGCACACAGGAATAGAGTGAATGTGCTGAGTTTTTTGCCAAAGCAAATACCTTAACCCACAGTGTGAAAGACGTAAATTTTTGGAGTTATTCATAAATGTTATTGAAGGGCTGTTGAGGTCATGAAGTGAAGTTATATAAATGCTTGGCTGCTTTCTTAGCTTGACTGAATGAATGTTTCTCTTTGTGGAAACCACCAGAAATAGGGCTCACCTATCATTTAAAATAAGATGTCTCCCATTTAAATTGAAATTCAGAGAAATGTTTCCTCTTAGAGCGTCTTGGGTCTCTGAAACTCTTTTCCCTACAGAGAGGAGGACACAGGATCATGGAATATTTTTAAGGCTGAGGTAAATAGATTCTTGACTAACAAGAGAGCAAGGGTATCAGTGTGGGCAGGAATGTGACATTAGGATGATAGTTCAATGAGCCATGATCTTTTTGAAAGGCAGAGCATGCGCAAAGAGTAGAATGGCCTGCTCCTGTTCTTATGTTCTGTGTATATGCACATACCATTGTTATCACTTTGGGTGGGGGACCCCTAGTTTCACAGTTTGATGATACTTTAAAAAGATTATTGAATGGTTGGCTATTTTTAGTTGGGGGGGTTATGAAAGTGAAGTTTGTCTTTATAAGGGGCGAAACACTTGAGATTTAAGAACTTTGAATGAGCCCTGTTGAATGGGAAGATTTCTTTTTCAATATAGTGAATGAAATTTTACACATTTTTATCATTTTATCCTAATGTGCTCCTAAAATCTGTCCATGGTGGCTTCTGAATTATTGGGATGTGTAAGGGCCTAGAATGATGATAGGCATGGCAGGACATTGCCAAGGGAGCAATAAGGTGCCATGAGGTGGCTGTGGGCATGGGTTTGAATTAAGCTGGTATGAAGGAATGGAGATGGCATGGTGATTGGTTAGGAGGACATGATACAGTGCAAGAGGTGAGGTCCAAAGGGATGAAAGATTGACAAAACAAGTGGGACAAAATCCGGGAGAACTAAGGCAGTCTTTAACCAGCTTGCCTTGGTACTTGACAGCTCCTGTGGCTATCTTTGATCTCCATCCAGGGATGAGGGGCCTGACTCCATTCCACAATTGCTCCTTACCCATTAAACACTACCCATCTTAGGAATGAAAACCCAGGCCTGAGAATGTTAGCATTGAAAACAACACCAATTATTTATGCCTTTTACATTTTGTCTCTGAATATTGCCATTGAAAATTCAATTTCCTCAGCTGCTGAACTATTGCCATTCTCCCAACAATATATTCTATACTCATTCTGAAACAAAATACAATGTACTCACCATTGATTCATTGATTGACTCAGCCTTTTAAGCTCAAAAGCATCAATCGGCTCACATAAATGGGTCCATTTAATTGTAATGAAACATTTGTTATGAATGAAATCAAAGGAATATACTATAATGACAAGACCTTCGAGCAAAGCAATGAAACCTAAATGTAACATTCCATGTTAAGTCTGTAACAGAAAGGAGATACAATGACTGCTTGTACAAATGAGTAAGTTTGCTGTGTTAAATGATTGTAATGTACAGAATATTGATTTAACAGCCTCTGAAATTTGTGTAACGGAAAGTTTGTTAGTTATAGTTCAGGAGAAGCAATTCTGACACGTGCCATTCATTTTAGGTTTGATTCTTTGAAACTACAGAATATCATCCTCTTTCAGTGCTTCAATTTGTCTTTTATTGATTCCCAGTTGTACTTACAACAGTTTGACCTGGAATAGACAAGGACATATCAAACTGGATTTTCTAACACATATCATGTTGATCTGAAGTAGGGTGCCAAGACTGGCTGTAATGGTATGCCATGCTTGTTTGCCTTGTACCATCCTCACTGCAGTTCATCTGAAAGTTTTGGGTGACTTCTGTTATTCATCTTCAACTTTGTTGTCTCGAGAAGATTTCTGCAGCTGTTCAGCTCTGACAGAATGGCCAAATTTATGACATTTTCTTTCTGAAAGTCACTTTTTAGAGTTCTCTTTTAATCTTGTGATTTGAGTACCTTTTAATTTGTTTTATAATCTATAAATGGAATTTTAAGGATGCATCTTAGCATCCACATTTCAAATATATCTACCACCAATCTTTATTTATTGTTCAAGCTTACAGAGCCTAGACCTCAAACAGTTGTCATAAACATTCTGCAAATGCAAATAGAGGGCATTTCTCAGTGCAGATAAAGCATTCAGGTCACTCCCTACCAGAATACTGGCAGATCTGCTCTTCTTTCCAAAATGTTATATTATATGACAGAAAAATTAAAAAATGAAGGCATTTAAAGAACAAAAAATGTTAAAATTAACTGTTAAAAAATACTTGATGCTTCCATTTTCAGAGATATTCAAATTGTCTACCAAAGCACAAGAACTTTCAAATAATTTTAATACATCAGATGCCAGGGACAATCTAATGTGAAAGCAGAAAAAGTAAAAACAGAACTTCTGCTAGTGAAAACAGAAAGGACTAACAACCATCTGTATATACAGCAAGGCCAAGAGCAGCTGAAGTAAAATAAGTTGCATTGAAACCTTGGGAAACAGCAGTAAAGAAAGGCAGGTGAAAAAAATCTGCATATAATAGTTAAAACACAAAGCACATTGAATAGAAATTCAATGGAAGAGAAGATTTTTGAGGAGGAATTTCTTCTCTCAGAGGATAGTGAATCTGTGGATTTTTTTTACCGCAGAGGGCTGTCTCGGCTGGCTCATTAAATATATTGAAGCTGAGTTAGAAAAATTTTTAATCAGTCAGGGAAATCAAGGGTTGTGGGGAAATGGCATGAAGGTGGAGTTGAGGAGTTGAGAGTTATCAGATCAGCTATGATCTCATTGAATGGCAGAGCAGACCCGACGGGCTGAATGGCCTACTTCTGCTCCTATATTTTACAGCCTTTTGTTAAAAGTACATTGACAGCCTTTTATGAATATTTGCAATGACTGATCTGTACAGCAAACAAAAAGAAAAATCATATCGCCTATCAAGTCAAGATTCACTGTGGGATTTTACTTGTCCTTAATTATTACCTGTTAAAACTATAACTTTAGTTTGTCTTGCCAACAATTTTTATTTAAAGTAGTTAATTAGTTTACAGTAATGGAGAAGACGAGGATCTCATTGCTATGTCAATATTTAACAAATTTAGAACACAGAATAACATACTTTGGCAATTAAATGAATTAGTTTCCTTTGTAACTACAAAATATAATTGGAGGGCCATTGTAGGCAACACTGGACAACGTACAGTCACTTTTCTTTCAACAAGCACAGACAGATTTGGCAATGCAGATTTGGGCGTTTGCATCTTTCTCCCAGATTGGTGTAATTTCCTGCACTGATAGATAGAACATAATTTATAACCTTAGGTCATAAAATTTTACTGATGTTGCAACTAAGTGCGAGCTTGCAAGTGACTGTTTGCATCCTGCATGAGAATCTGCTTAAGTTTTGGTTTGACCGGACATGGAAAGTTAATTTTCTCTCACTTGATGCAAGTGTATTCTTTACTAGTGTGCAGCAACAATCCTGAAATGGTCTCTTGTCTTCTGTAAATATATTTTTCATAAAATTGTTCCACCACAGGTACTCCATAATGACTTTGAACGTGTTCTCTTCAACTTCAACCTCCTGGTAATGGTCAGCAGCAAAACGTTTGCCTGTGTTTTACCTCTGTATAATTTATGCATATTTCTTTATCTTCTTGTGTTGCTAAATGTTCCCTTACCACAATTCCCCAAATGATCTGGTTAAAAAGTTAAAGACCTTCAGGTCTTCAGGGCTGCTGGTTTTTAGTACTGGAGGCCATTCTCGGAGATATTTCATGTTTATGGAACTTTACTGTGGTCACGGTCAATGGGATTCATGTGGCAGCATCTGACTTCTACACAAGAGCTTTGCCGCACCCTTCATGTAGAATCATAGAGTTATACAATACCGGATCAGACCCTTCAGTCCAAGTTGTCCACGCCAAGATATCCCAATCTGACCTGGTTCCTTTTGCCAGCTTTTGGCCCATATCCTTCCAAACACTTCCTATTCATGTACCCATTCAGAAACCTTTTATATGTTGCAATTGTACTCACCTCCGCCACTTCCTCTGGCAGCTCACTGTATGCACACACCATCCTCAGTGTGAAAACATTGCCCCTCAGGTCTTTTTTAAATCTTTCCGCTCCCACCTTAAGACTGTGCCCTCTAATTTTGGACAACCCCACCCTAGGAAAAAGGCCTTGGCTGTTTGCCTTATCCATATCCCTCATGATTTTATAAACCTCTGCAAGGTCACCAATCAGCCTTTGATGTTCCAGGGGAGAAAAAAACCTATTCGGCCTCTCCCTATATTCAAATCTTTCAATCCCGGCAACACCCTTTTAAATCTGAAATAAAACCTGAAAGAATTGTGGATGCTGTAAATCAGGAATCAAAACAAAGTTGCTCAGAACTGAGGAAGGGCCACGGACCCAAAATGTTAATTCTGTTTTCTTCCTTCATAGATGCTGCCAGACCTGCTGAACTTTTACAGCACCTTTGTTTTTGTTCCTGATTTACAGCATCCGCAGTTCTTTTGGTTTTTATTAAGGAAAAAATGGAGTCCAAGTCAGGATTACAATACATGTTTGCAAATATAGTCAATACAATTGGTGCATTATAGATGCAGATTGCCACATGGAATTATGATGTTGTGACAATAACAGAGGTACGGCTCAAGAAAGGGCAGGACTGGGTGTTAAATATTCATTATTATAAACTCTTCAGAAAAGATAGGAATGGGGAGAAAACGAGGAGTGGTGTCAGTATTCGCTAAGGAGAGCATTGCAGTGCAGCAGATAGAGAATGTTCAAGGGCAGAATCGATTTCGGCAGATTCTAGGAACAAAAAGGGTGGAATTACATTGTCCAGTGTAATCTACAGAACACCTACTAGTGAACGCTGCAAGGATATTATGGAGATGTATAAACATCATGGAGTTGTAATGGGGCACTTTAATTACCCAAATATAGACTCGGATACTGGTAGTGTAAGTAGCAGTGAGGAGCAAGTCAGCACAAATTTCTAAAGGGAAAATCATGTTTTAACTAATTTACTGTAATTGTTCGCTGGAGAAAAGTTTGTTTTGGAGTTCCCAGGATGAATTTCAAAATTTGTAGATGACACAAAACTTGGAAGAAATGTTAATTGTGAGAAGGTCAGTATAGAACTCTAGATGAACGTAAACATGTTGGTGGAATGGGCAGATGGGTGGCAGATACATTCTGAGGTGATGCATTTTAATGGAAAGAATGTTGAAAGACAATATATACATGCGGTACAATTCTAATGGGGGGTGCAAGAGCAGAGGGTCCTGATGTATATGTGCACAGATCATTGAAAGTGGCAGGACAGATAGAAAGAGCAGTAAGTAAAGCATACGGTATTCTCAGCTTTATTAATAAGGACATTAAGTACTAAAGCAAGGATGTTGAACTTGAATAAGTCACGAGTTAAACTTCAAAAGCGGAAATTGCTGGAAAGTCTCAATAGATCAGGCAGCATCTGTTGACAGAAATCAGAGTTAACATTTCAGGCCTATAGACCCTTCTTCAAATTTGATGGTAGCCAGGAAAATGTTGGTTTTCTTGCAGAAGATAGAGTTGTGGGAAAGGGTAAAGAGTAGATGATAGGTAGAGATAGAGCCAAAGAGGGAGAAGACAGTTGGAAGGAAAATGGAGTGGATAATGACTAGTCTAGGAGAATGAATAGCTGCTAATGGGGTCTATCAGTGGCTAACAATGGGTCGTGTGTAATAGCAGACAATGTGATAACAAGGTATGGTGCATGGGGTGACAACATGGGAGAAGGTACCTGAGACCCTAAAGTTGTTGAGCTCGATATTGAGCCCAGAAGACTGTGGGGTTCCCAAGCGGAAAATAAGGTGCTGTTCTTCCAGCTTGTGCCAAGTTTCGCTGGAGCACAGCAGCAAGCCTGAGATTGGTTGGCTATGGGACAAGATGATGTGTTGAAGGCTTGAGGGTCCTTCCTACACATGACCCATTGTTAACCACTAATAGTCCCCATTAGCAGCAATTCATTCTCCTAGGCTGACCATTATTCAATTCTTTGTCTGTCCAACTGTTCTTCTCTCTCTTTGGACTCTATCTCCACCAATCATTTTCTCCTTGACCCGTCCCCCAACCCTATGTTTGTTTCAGAACTCCAGCATCCACAGTTCTTTTAGTTTTTCAATTAGTTAGACAATAGGTGGAGTACTGTATATAGTTCTGGGAGCCATGTTATAAGAAGAATGTGAACATTTTAGAGAGGCTGTAAAAACAATTTACAATAATGATTCCTGAAATGAGAAACTTGGGATAGGACAATAGCAAGAGCTGCTTTGCATACCCCTGTAAAAGATAAACATAATTTGGGCCTGTGTATTTGCCTACAACATCTTTTATATGGAGAATGTTAGACAAGAGAGAACAACTGACTAACCAAGTGGAGGAGGGTGGTAGTGGTTTGGGACTTTCAGGTCTTCATTCAAGAAGTGGAGACCTCATGAACTGTCCTGCCACCATAACGAAGAGAGAACCGTTCACTTAGGAAGCTAGAAATTATTGAAATAATTTACGGTGTCTGAAGAAGCAAAGATGTATGTTAGAAGAGGTTGGACAAGGGGGCGAAAAAAATGGCACCAACATCAGAAGAATTAAGTGGAGCAGAAACAGTCTAAAATGACAGGTCAACTAGGATACACCTGTCTACAAATTTTGGAAATGAGGAAGAAATGACTTTTTGGATTGTGAGGTGGGAAGCTCTGGATCAAGGGAAAATCTCCAGAGGAGATGAGGTCAGTAAGCGTATTGAAAACAATGATGTGATGTTCAATGGTAGGGTCATAATTCAGGGGGAAGTGATCCAGTAGCTGAAAGTTGGCATTCTGCCAACAAAAGACTAATTCCCCTGTCATTTACACTCTCTCTGGGACAATACTCTTTCTTTACAACAACCATTCCCACTCCCTTTGCCTTTTGTTCCACGACATATTTACTATTTAATCTCTCCCTCCCTCTAACTGAGATAACAAGTTGTAGAACTGTATGAACACAGCAGGCCATGCAGCATCTGAACAGGAAGGCTGGCGTTTCGGGCCTAAACCCTTCTGATGCTGCTTGGCCTGCTGTGTTCATCCAGCTCTACACCTTGTTATCTCAGATTCTCCAGCATCTGCAGTTCCTATTATCTCTGAAACACCCTCTAACTGAGCCCAGATCTTCACTTTGTTCTGCATTCCCCTCCCCACTTTTAACACTTAAACTCCTTGTACTCTTTTCTGCACATAAGACCCTATCACATTTCTACTCTCTTTAGTTCAAGAGAAGTCCTTCAATTTGAAATGTTAACTTTGTTTCACAAATGCTGCCAAACCTCCTGAGTTCTTCCAACAGTTTCTGATTTTATTTCACATTTTCAGCATCTGCCATTTTTTCCTTTTATATTTCTATGAGAATGTAGAGATGATTATTTATATGTAATAAGACTATTTTTAGGTTTAGAATGTTTTCCTTATTTTTTCTTTTTGCATTGTAACCAGAGGCAATGCTGGTCATTAACAGAAGGAAGGTAAATTTTGTGAGAGTTGATACATAAGAAATAAGGGTTGAATTTCATGCTATTGTAATTAGATTACTTTATGGATAGGCCAACTAGATAAGAGCTGTTGCCTGTTTTCATGAATTGAAAAAAGATTCCACTCTGTCAATATGCTGACTATCTGCGCAGTAAGACATGACTCCTTTGTTTTGTAGCAGTCTTTTGTGCCATTTGTATTTGACTCACTAGGGCAAGTCAAAGATTGATTCCTCACTGACAAGGGCTACTTACTTATAACATTACTCATGTTTCAAGTCTGGAACCTATATACACATACAACACACCTACAATGAGAGCTATTCTCCACAGTGAACATTATGAAAAACACCAGCAACATTCTCAAGTCATGCTGCTGCTATGGGCGGTGCAGGGATGCTGTCATCTAAGAGGGGTAACAGGTCAATGCTCCATGGAGGCATGGCCAGTCTCCTGGGCTGACCCTGAGAAATCTTCCTCACTTTTGGAGAAAAGATTAATTAACTGTTGCGATGCCTTGGAAACCTCTTTCAATGGTGTTGTCTACAGTCATGACAGTAATAGTTTGGATTTCCACTGTAACTCTCAGATCTGCGATGGAAGTTTTGTTTAAGGCAATGGAAGCTCTGACATTAATAATGAGATGTTATGTCACGATGGGTTCCATGGTGTGTTAATGGCGGTGACAACCCATTCCAATATTGGACAGTATGAGTCCAAGGTGTGGACAAAACTTAATGCCAAGTTAGTATTCTCTGCTCATTGGTTTTGACTTTACAAATCGGCTTTCTAGCGCACCTAGCATTTGATTATGTTCATCCAACAGATTTCTTCTGGATCTTCGTCCATCAGAATCCCTGTCTGACTCTTTGGAAACAACAGGCATACAACTTCACTTTCCAGTGAGGTGGCAGCTGCACTGTGTTTTCTCCCTGCTCTGTCTCCGGGGCAACTCAGCCTGTGTCTCACCAAAGTCCTTCCTCTATCCTAGCCTCTAATTTACATAAAGTTTCAGTCTTTGAGCTGTGGCTGTACGTCTCTTCATCCTCATTGTCTTCTTCCTCTTCTTCCATTGAGAGTGAAGGTTTCAGTTCTTGGATGTCAGAAATATAAAAAACGACAAGGGTTGGGTTGTGGTGTGAAGAGAGGAGAAGGTAAGAATTGCTTGCTTACACCACCTACGACTTTAGAGTTTGTGGTATGAGGGACAAGTGGGATCAGAGGAGGAGTAGGTAAGCAGATATGTTCATCATTGAACTTCGTAGCCCCACCCATTGCCATGGCCTCAGTAACAGTCGACCCAATGATGACAAGCAGTATTTCGTCTTCCGAGATTCAAACATATCCATATCCTTTGGTTCTTTCCTACTGTTTGGTGATTATGCCACTTCAAACTGCAAGAAACAAACAATGTATCACTGAGTATCCTGGCTACAATTTGATGATATTGTTGACTGCCTGCCAGCATGCACAAGCTGTGAAATTTAAGTATGGAGTGTATATCAGAGCTAAATATGTGATAGTAAAATAAAGGACATTAATTTTATGCCTGAGTGCTACTTCAGCTAACAAAGTGTGGAGCTGGATGAACACAGCAGGCCAAGCAGCATCAGAGGAACAGGAAAACTGATGTTTCGGGCCTAGCTTTCCAAATGCTATGATGCTGCTTGGCCTGCTGTGTTCATCCAGCTCTACACCTTGTTGTCTCAGATTCTCCAGCATCTGCAGTTCCTACTATCTCTGCTACTTCAGATTAAAGCCTTTTATTGCGTTGGCTCATGTACCTGGCTCTGAGCCAGAAATGCCACGTTTAAATTCTACCTCAGAGCTTACTGGTCAAGAGAAATGATTTTGTAATACGGCCAAACAGGTTAGGAATCTGCTTCCCATTCCATCCAGTACATACCAATTGCAGTCAGTAGGAGTAGGAGAGATTCTTGGTCAGCCACTTGTTAGAAAGAGTATGTGGTCTTTCTGAGCGAATAGCGACTTAGCACCACCACAGATTAATACAACAGTTTGGAAAGCGAATGACAGGAGAGTAATAAATTGAGCAGTGCATGAGGCTAGTGATGCAGTTGGTAGAAAATGCTATTTGAAGATAACCTACTCACCTTCACAGCTTTTGTGAATTCATTAGACATGTTCTGCATTGTATCCATATTGTTAGGCCAACACTCCTGGCATTGATCTCCATCACAATTGTGTTTCTTTCGCCACTTCAACATAAATCCTGATGTTCTCCTCCCCTGCTGCAGATTCATTCATATCTCCTATATCTCACGCACTAAGATCTCCAGTGTACAGTCTTGGTGTTCCCTCTTGTATATTCAGCCACAGCTCAAATCATCTCAGCCCAAGTGACATATAAAGAAGTTCCCATAACTTCATGCAGCAAAACACATCTCCCTTTTTAGAGTTGCAATCTATTTTAAAGCACTGCTGGCCACTCAATATTTAGCATCCTGCTGATGGGTACAGCCAGTGAAAAGAATGGGAAGCACTAGTTGCACATTGCAATAACTTAAAAGTGCAAGTAATTTATTATCCTACTAACAGCCCAATGATTAATTGTCATATCACAATCTGTGTGTACGATTTTGGGTGTTATCTAATCTCTCCCTCATATTACGGTATTTAAATGTTATAAATTGTCAATTTTACAAATGCAGTGTTTGGAATTTAGTTTATGTCTTACAATTGAGGAAGGGTTTGACAATCTATACTACTGATTTCAAAATTAAAAAAGATCATTTCAAATATAATTTTTCTCATTACCCGTACTGACTAGTTTAATATATAGTATAGAAGCTAATGTGGTATAGAACAAATGCATGCAATGGTTTTTAATTAATACTTCTTATTTTGTTGCAGTGTAGCTAGGTCTTTTGGATTATGGAGATTGTTCAAAGTGATTGGTGAGATTAGCATCACTGGTCTAAGAATGTCTGACACTCAGTTCACAGGCCTGTTGCATTTTATGAATTCATGTTACTTGGCCATTGAATTTTGATGTCCTAATCTTTCATCAGCTTGAATGTGCTTATAATTTTCTATTCAACCTGCTTTCTTCAGCTTGCTATACTGGCTTCAGCTGTTTTATTCTTCCACCCACACCCCATCCTCTTCTAAACTCTCCTCTTCCTTCTTTCTTCACTTCCCTTAATTCAGTATAATTAGAAATATTCAAGGAGTCACATCATATTTGTCTCTATTTACCAATTTGTTTATTTAAAATTCTATGTTTGGTATACAATTATACAAATATATTTTCTGTTAGTTTTTTACTCAGAAGTAAATTCACAATGAAACACCCCCTTTGCAACAATGGATTTTTTTTCAGGAAATACTGTGCTTAGAATTGACCCTCTTGGCAGTCCTTAGCATTTCAACTTATACAGTGTTTTCTCACCCTTCTTTCATTGTAAATCAAATACGATACATCACCATCCTGCCTATCTAGGTAGGTACCAATAAATAATACTTGCAGTTTCTTTTTCATGTGCTCATGGAATATGGACATTCCAAGCATTTATTGTCCATCTCCAATTGATCTGAAGAATGTGATGGTGAGCTGCAGTCCTTGAGATGTAAAGCTACCCACCATGCTGTTAGGGAGTTCCAAGCCTTTGAACCAGTGACAATGAACAAACAGTGATATCCTTCCAAGTGAGGATGGTGTACAACTTGGAAGGGAACTTGCACTCATAAATCTCCTCTCCTTGTGCTTACAGATGACAAGGGTCACAGGTTTGGAAAGTGCGGTCAGAAAAGCCTTGCTGAATTATTGCAGTGCATCTTGTAGATGGTTCAAAATGCTGCCAGTGTGCATGGTTGGTGAAGAGATTGAATATTGATAGTGGTGGATGGGATGCCAATCAATTGGGCTATTTTGCTTTAGTAGGAATCAAGCTTCTTAAGTATTTTCAGAACTGCACTCATCCAGTTGTGCCTTGTAGGTGGTGGACAGGCTTTGCAGAGACAGAAAGTGAGTTATTTGCTATTGAATTCCCAGCCTCAGATCTGCTTTTTAGATTAAATTAGATTCCCTACAGAGTGGAAACAGGCCCTTTGGCCCAACAAATCCACACTGCCCCTTGGAACATCCCACCCAGACCCATCCCCCTATAACCCACACATGAACACTATAACCTGAACACTATGGGCAATTTAGTGTGGCCGATCCACCTAACCTGCACATCTTTGGAATGTGTTAGGAAACCGGAGCACCCAGAGGAAATCCACACAGACATGAGGAGAATGTGTAAACTCCACACAGACAGTTGCCTGAGGCTAGAATTGAACCCGGGTCCCTGAAGCTGTGAGGCTGCAGTGCTAACCACTGAGCCACCATGCCACACAATAAATACTGTAGCTTTTATAGCTACAGTACTTATTTGGTTGATACAATTCAGTATCTGGTCAATGACAACTTCCAGGATGTTAACAGAGGGTTATTCGGCAATGATATTGCCATTGAACTTCAAGGGGTGATGATCCAATTGCTCTTGTTGGCAATTGTCATTAAATGCCAGCTGTGTACCATAAATATTATGTGCCGCTTATGATCACAAGTTTGAATGTTGTCCAGTTTGTGATGTTTGTGGACACGGACTGCTTCAGAATCCAAAATGTAGCGAGTGATGCTGAACATGATGCAACCATCAGTGATAATCCCTAATTCTGACACTATGATGGAAGGAATGTTATTAATACAGGTTGAAGACATCTGGGTTTAGGACACAACTGCGAGGATCTCCTGTAATTAAATCAAAAGGTTGAGTTAATTAACTTTCAAAAACCACAATCAATTTCCTTTGCGTTAGGTATAAATTCGACCAGCAGAGAGTTACCCCCCTGATTCCCACTGACCCCGATTTTGCTAGGGGCCTTGTGCCATATTTGTTGCTCTGATGTCAAGGGCAATCAGTTTCACCTCATCTTTGGAGTACAGCGCTTTTGTCAATATTTGGACCAAGGGTATCAGGGGATGAGTGACGCTGGCAGAACCTAAACTGTCAGTGAGCAGGTTATTCCTTCTGCAAATGCTATTTTGATGACACTCTCAATGACCCCTTCCATCACTTTGCTGATCAGTGACAGTGGGCTGATGGGCAGTAATTGATGGGGTTGGGTTTGCCTGTGTTTTGGGAACAGGACATACCTAGGCAATTTTCCACACTGCTGGATCAATGTCACTGGTGCAGTTGTACTGGAGCAGCTTCAATGGGAGATTGTTAGTGCTGGAATACAAATGTTTAATGTTATTGCTGGAATATTTTCAGGACTCGTATCCAGTGCCATCTGCTATTTCTTATGATATACGGAATTGAATAGGCTGAAGACTGGCATTTATGATCACCATTTGGCACTTATGGCTGTAGGCGAAAACAAATACTTCAGCGTTGCCTTTTGCACCAATATGCTGTGGTCCCCCCAATAATTTGCAATAGGGATAACCTCCTACTCCAGTGAGTTTTAAATTACCAACCACTATTCATGACTGGGTGTGACAGGACTCTTTAGCTTAAATCTGATCAGTTGGTTGGGAGATCACTCAGCTCTATCTATTGCTTATTACTTGCTTTTACTGTTTGGCCTGCAAGTTGTCCTGTGCTACAGCTTCTTCAGGTCATACCTCATTTTTAGGGATGTGTGATGCCACTTCTGGCATGCTATCCAACACTCTTCATTGATTTCCCCGATTGATGGTGGAAGTAATGAGGGATATGCTGGACCATGAAATTATAGACTATCATTGAAAATAATTTGCAGCTGCTGAATGCACATTACCTCAAATTTGTCCAATTTAGAGTTGATAGCTGTGTTCATAGTCCACCCTATTTAGCACAGTGGTAGTGCCACACAGTAGGATGCATGGTATCTTCACTGTGAAGGGTAGACTTTTTCTTCATGCGAACTGTGCAGAGATTTTCTTTCAATTTGCTTGTGGGACTACTCTTACTGATCTTCATGGATGGACACATCCATAAGAGCATACGTTGTTTCCTCTTGTTGGTTTCAATACCAGCTGTTGCAGACCCAGGCTAGCAGCTATGTCCTTTAGGACACAATCCGCTTAATGATACTAATGAGCCACCCTTGGCGATGAACATTGACATCCTCCACACAAGAGTACATTCCGTACTTTTGCTATTCTCAGTGTTTCATTCTACATTGATGAGTACTGATTCATTTGCCTCAGTAGAGGAGGTATGGGGAGGTAGGTGCTAGTGAGCAGTAGATTTCCTTGCCCATCTTTGAACTGATACCAAGAGATTTCATAAAGTCTACAATGAATTTTGAGGACTCCCAGGGTTACTCCTTCCAAACTGTGTACCACAGTGCTGCCACATGAGATGGGTCAGAGGTTGTGATGGTGTTGTTTGGGACATTATCTGCCAAATATAATTGTGTGCTTGTTCATGGGACAATTGTCCAAATTTTAGTATAGCTCCCTGATGTTATTAAAGAGGGCTTTGCAAGGTTGACACTGCTGTGTTTGCTTATGTCATTTCTGGTGCCTAGGTGGTCTATCCGGTTTCATTTGTTTCTTTCGAATTTTTAGCAATGATACAACTAAGTGTCATGGGAGGCTATTTCGGAGGGCAGTAAAAGTTGGCCTAATCAGTGACACCCACATCCGGTGAATGAATTTTTGAAAAGTCCAATGTACGGATGGTAAATTTCATTTAAAGGACATTATTGAACCAGATGGATTTTTACAACAATGGTTATGTGAATGTCATTAAGTCAATTTCCTAGTTCCAAACTTTATTGAATTCAAATTTCACAATCTGCTTAGGTGACATTCAAACTCATTCAATCCTCAGAATATTAGCCAGGGGTCCTGGATTAATCGCCTAATGACAGTTTCACTGCACCACCTCTCACGTCACTAATATTTATATTTTTAACTAAGGGACTGACTAGCTCAGTTGTCGAGGTGCTAGTTGATCCAACACATCATCCTCTGACACTTCCGCCATCTGCAATCTGACCCCACCACCAAAGACATTTTTCCCTCCCCACCCTTATCTGCTTTCTCGCGGGACCACTATCTGTGACTCCCTTGTCTGCTCCACACTCCCCTCCAGAACCACAACACCCAGCATTTTTCCCTGCAACAGCAGGAAGTGCTACACCTGCCCCTACACCTCCCCCCTCACCCCCATCCCAGGCCCCAAGAAGGCCTTCCACATCAAGCTGATGTTCACTTGCACATCTGCTAATGCGGTATACGGTATCTGCTGTTCCAGACGTGGCCTCCGCTACATTGGGGAAACCAAGCAGAGGCTTGGGACCACTTTGCGGAACACCTACGCTCGGTTCGCAACAAACAACTGCATCTCCCAGTCACGAACTATGTTAACGCTCCCTCCCATTCCTTAAACGACATGTCCATCCTGGCCCTCCTGCCATGCCACAACGATGCCACCCGAAGGTTGCAGGAACAACATCTCATATTCCGCTCGGGAACCCTGCAGCCCAACAGTATTGATGTGGACTTCACCAGCTTGAAAATCTCCCCTCTCCCAACTGCATCCCAAAACTAGCCCAGCTTGTCCCTGCCTATCCTGTCCTCCCACCTCCATCTCCTACCTTGACCTGTCCGTCCTCCTCGACTAACCTATCCCCTCCCTACCTCCCCACCTATACTCACCTTTACTGGCTCCATCCCCACCTCTTTGACCTGTCTGTCTCCTCTCCACCTATCTTTTCCTTTATCCATCTTCTATCCCCCTCCCCCTCTCTCCCTATTTATTTCAGAATCCTCTTCCCCTCCCCCATTTCTGAAGAAGGGTCTAGGCCCGAAACGTCAGCTTTCCTGCTTCTGTGATGCTGCTCGGCCTGCTATGTTCATCCAGCTCTACACCTTGTTCTCTCCCTGCATCGATTCTTGTTCTGGTTGAGGTAGTGCTGGGATCTGCCTCCTTGACCTGCCCTCAGAGTGGAAGACAATAGCAAATTACCATTTGAAAAACTGCCAAAGAAACAACTTTGGATAAAATATCAGCAAACAATAATCCAAGGACCGGCCTCTACACGGTGCACATATTCGTCATATATCAAATATTGTTTTGAGAATTTAAATCGAAAACAGTGGGCCACCACCAAATGCGACAGATCAAACCATTCTAGGTAGAGTCCAAAAACCAAGCAGGAAAATATCAAGGCATACTTGTTTTGTTTGGTGCTGCTCATTCCATTATGGCTGACTGGATGGATGAAAGTTTCACCGAAATTACAAGATTGAGATTTCAGTTCTCACTCTGGAGATTTAAGCTCAGAATCTAGGTTTTGTACTCCAGTACACTAATGGATCGGTGTTGATTGACACAGCTGCTAACTTTTGGATGAGACATTAAATCAAAACATAGCTGGCTTTCAAAACTGAACGTAAAATATCCTTGACACTATTTCATAGGAGAGCAGGGTATTCATCCTTCCTCTCCTGGCGATACATTATCGTGGAGTCAACATTACAAAAGGATTATCTTGCCATTATTCTCCGCAGAGCTTGACTGCCACATTTCCTACATTACAAGGACTACATTTCAATGCAAGGTGGTTGTATCACACTTTAAAGTTCTGAGGTTGCGAAATTTTAAAAAAAGTATTCCGTTTTCGTATGAGATGGCAAGAACTGCAGATATATGGAGTCACAGACAACAGTGTGGAGCTGGAGGAACACAGCAGGCCGGGCAGCATCAGACGAGCTGGAAAGTTGACGTTTGGGGGCGGGAACCTCCTTCAGAAAAATGAAGAAAATATTCTGAAGAACGGTCCCGACCCGAAACGTCAACTTTCCCGCTCCTCTGATGCTGCCCGGCCTTTCCCATTTGTATCTCGCCCCTCCCCCACATCTGTTCCATTACCCACCCATTGTGGCTGTACTTGAAAAGTTCAATGAATATTCATTACTTGTGCATTAATGCGTTTAGTATTCTGAGATAATAGGAACTGCAGATGCTGGAGAATTCCAAGATAATAAAGTGAGGCTGGATGAACACAGCAGGCCAAGCAGCATCTCAGGAGCACAAAAGCTGACGTTTCGGGCCTAGACCCTTCATCAGAGGGTCTAGGCCCATCTGATGAAGGGTCTAGGCCCGAAACGTCAGCTTTTGTGCTCCTGAGATGCTGCTTGGCCTGCTGTGTTCATCCAGCCTCACATTTTATTATCTTGCGTTTAGTATTCTGTTTGCAACAATTAGATCGGCAGGTCACAGACTTGTATACATTGCTACAAAGTAGTCAATAATAATCCAATGGTTTCCACAATAAATACTGACTGCAGTTGCCTCTATGAAAATTGCAAAGTAAAACAGTTAAAACTTCCAAAGGCATGATCTCTATGATAGCTGGCAGACTGGACTGCTGGTTCGTGCTTTTGAAATACCTGTAAAGCAGACCGTTTGAGAGCTCGTTTCTGCTGAACTGAGACAAGTTTGAGCAGCGCCTGCAGTAGACGGCAGAGACCGAGGTTGAACTGAGGTGGGGTGGGAGGGGAGGGGAGGGGTGAAGAGACAAACGCTCCAGGCTGGGGTCAGGTTACTTGCGGCGAGCTGCTGATGGTGGCTGGGAGGGGCGGAGTGAGGCGAGGCCAGGCGTTCACCGTCACTTTATAATCTCATCTTCAACACAAGGCAGCCACTCAGAAATAACAGCCCGAGATCAGACAAAACATTAGCAAGCACTTTCCGACAGATCAGGAGGCATTTCCGATATGGCGGCCCTGGAGCAATGGTTTCTTATCTACTTGTCCTTGTTTTCCCTCAACAAATGGACTTTAGCTTTTAACTTGGATACCGAAAATTTCATTAAGAAAACCGGAAAGCCGTCAAGCTTGTTTGGGTTTTCTCTTGCTATGCACAGGCAGCTCACGCCGAGAGATCAAAAAATGTAAGTATTTGTAGACTGGATTTATTATTAGGTGAAGAAATCGCTATTGCCAAAGTGGAAGAACGGTCGGGAAAATTCCTCTGTGTTGTTACGCTTTAACGCGGGAGATCTCTTGCACACTTCGGCTGCAGTGATTCCAAAACGGCTTGAGCGAACTTTTGTTTTGGACTTTGTGCGAAGTGTTCGGGTACTCGCTGCAGCCGCGCGACCTGTTCGCAGCGGCTGGTGCAGGAAGGTCACGTGCGCCCTCCCCACCGGGAGGAACATAACGACCGCCCGGGGGGTGGTCATCCCCATGGCCACCCCGCTGTTTCTCCGCTCTGCAACCTCCACTGGTTTATGCCAGCACGCCACCCCTCCACCCCCCTTTTCTTTTAGTGCTGATTCCAAAGCTTTTCAATTTAGGGCAATCCTGTTTGGAATCTATAAAGTGAGGGTTTCTGAAGAAGGGTCCCTACCCGAAACGTCGACTCTCCTACTTGCCTGATGCTACCCGACCTGCTGTGTTCCTCCAGCCCCACACTGTGCTGACTTAAAAGGGCACGGGGGTTGTTTGGATTGAGCAGTGTGTCTACTCGGTCAGCGGTAGTTTCAGGGATCACTGATATTTAGGGCAGTGTTGTCGACTCCGTTCCCTGCTCCAGGGAATCTGATCACAGCGTTACATTACAGCCCCGAGTTGTCCCCAGTGAAAGGAATCAGAGCTTTATTACCCGTTCGACTGCCGGCCCTTTAACCAAAGAAGCAGGTTGTTTTCTGAGAAAATGTGATAGGTTTTTCTTTATCTTTTTATTTAAAAAAAGTCTTGCGGTGGTTGGAATCTTAGTTTTAATTACTGGGACTTTTTGCCCAGGACAATGCAGCGATTGTTCGGGTGATCCCAAGTTTGGTGTACAAACTTTTGAGAATGTGTGTTTGGTGTTGGTTTTGGGGTGGGGGTGGCGAGAGCTGCCTGCTTCACCGTACCATTGGCTGCACCTCTCCGGCTCCTCCCTTGCTGCCGGGCCCTGGTTACTGTGGTGCACGGAAATCCCGGAGCCTCACCCCACACCCACACCCCCGTGCATCGTGCTACACATAGTGGCAGGGGACCCAAACGAAATCCAAGCAAAAAACGACAAGAATGTTCTTTCTCTCCTTTTGGAATGAATGACCCTCTTACAAATAGCATGCCTTTAAAACCGAGTCTCAGAATGTCATCAGCAAATATTTTTCGCTTCAGCCGCTCACCATCGACAAACCCAATATATTCTATTTATTCCACGAAGTGCATGCAATTTTTAAAAACTTTGTCAATATACAGTAGCTGTGGAGCCACTTGTCGTTTAGTGTCGTCCTGTTTCTGGCGTAATTGGAATTGATATCTTCTCACAAGGGTTGCATCTTTGTACAGCCTTTTAACAGGAGAAAGAAACTATCCGAAAGGTAAAAGCGAAAAAGAACGACAGTGAAGATCTTAAAGGATCATTTTGAAAATGGGCCAGGAGATAACCAGGCCTAGACATGGAAAACATTTCAGAATAATCAAAACATTTGAAATCTCTGCAAGCCCAGGGTAGATCAGAGCACATGCAATTCAGAGCGGAGTCCGAAAAGTGAGGGATGACTGCATGCATATAGGGTTGTAGGAGGTTCCGGAATGGAGGAATATCGAAGTTTTGGAAGGACTTAACAGTATAGGTTTTGAATGCAGCGTATTAAGAAGTGAAAGGACGGGGATGATTGAAGTCGGAACATAAGGTGGGATGAAATTAAGGTTTCTAACCAGAATGCCGAGGCAGTTTGGAGGAGTGGGATGGGTTTCAGTGGTTGTGGAGGTAAGGAATGAGCAATGTTGCAGTAGAGCAAATAGCTTCACTGGCTACAACACTGAGATTTCACACGCTCCCGCTCTGCTGGGGTGAACAAGCAGGAATAGACGTGCATCTACGTATTATGGTGGCTCTGTGGTCCTCTGAGCGCTTATAGAGTCATAGAGACGTTTAACATGGAAACAGACCCTTCGGTCTGACATGTCCAAGCCAACCAGCTATTCTAAATTAACCTAGTCCCATTTGCCCCACATCCCTCTAAACCCATCCTATTCATGTACCCATCCAGTTGTCTTTTGTATGTTGTAATCGTACCAGCGTCCATCACTTCCTCTGGCAGCTCATTCCATACACGGCACCACGTTCTGCAAAAAAGCTGCCCATTAGGTCCCTTTCAAATCTTTCCCCCTTACCTTAAATCGATGCTCTCTAGTTTTGGACTCCCCCCACCCTGGGAAAAGACCTTGGCTGTTTACACTGTCCATGTCCCTCATGATTTTATAAACCTCTATAAAGTCACCCGTCAGCCTCCGACACTCCGCGCAAAAAAGCCCCAGCCTATTGACTCCCTACAGCTCAAACCCTCCGCATTTGGCTACATCCTTGTACATTCTTTCTGAACCCTTTCAAGTTTCACAACATGGTTCCTATTACCAGAATTAGACGTAATATTCCAAAACTGGCCTAAACAATGTCCTCTCCAGCCTCAATATGACCTCCCAACCTCAATTCTGGGTGAAAAATATAAATTGGTTAGAATGCAAAAGTCTTGGTGTTCTGACATATTTGCTTCTCTTCTGTCATTTTCAAGTTGCTTGGTATGGTACAGTTGGGACATGGATATTTACTTACAGTTGATGCTGGCAAGGGGAACTTTGGTATGTGAAGCTGGGGCTGACACTGGGAACATTGGGCACTCCCAAAATAACCACATGAGGGTGTGATTTGAACTGAGTGAAGATCTCTTGACTTTGGAAGATAATTGAGGAGCATATCCTGATTTAACTACCAAATGCCACAGATGTCTTGAAAAAGACAAAACAACACTGTAGTTGCTGTCTGCATGATGTCTTGGTTGACTAACCAGGGTGGTTGTGGTGTAGTGCACAGAAGTACACCAGAATGAAGTCAGTTGAGTAGAAAGGAAGACATAGAGGTGGATAATAACAGAGCTGGGCAGCAGGGAAATGATGGTAATTGGAGAACTTTGAAAAGTGTAGCAATGTGTCGAAGGGTAAAGGAGCAGTCTGTACAAAGGGATTCTTAAAGATGTGAATTACATTAAGTTAAGGAGAGGTAGTTGGTTAAAAAGTTGGGTCAGGAAGGGTTTGTGGCGTAGAAGTGTGTCTCTTAAAGGAGATTAGTTTGATAAATGTTGGAATGGGAACTGAAAAACCTGGAAAAAGTTCCATGCTTGGCAAAGAGGAGGTTGAAATGGTTGAGGAAATATTCTTGGTCTTTAGAAAGAAAGATTCTGGGAACTCATCGTAAGTTTGCCTGCTGAGTATAGTTGGTTCAGAAATGGTTGATCTTGGGAAGTGAAACATTCCTCAGATCTTAAACCTATTGCTGAAGTGGTCTTATTTTGTAAAGTAGAAAATTGATTATATATTTTAAAATTTGGAACCCTTTGAGCATCCTGAATAGCAATCGCAGTATGGCAGGCAAGAGGATCTCCTTTGCTAAACCATTCAGTCTCAGCATCATTTCTTACTTCTAGACAATCTTTCAAATCCACCTCAGAACTCATGACTGAATATCTCCTTCTTTAGCTGTGTCAAACTTGTTTCATAACATCCCTGTGAAGCACCTTGGGATGTTTTACTATGTTAAAGGGTGTATCTAAATGCAAGTTAGTGAGTGTGTGAAGCTCTGCATCAAAAGTGAAAGTTAACACTAAATATTCTTGTAACAGTAACCACATACTGTAGTGCATGTCTTCTTTTTTCAGTAACCACAGTTCACAAAATGCAGAAAGTGTGGCTGACTTAAGTACCATTAGGATTTTCTGCCAGATCTGCTTTTATATTAATCTAATTCAGTTAGTTTACAAGTTATGGGTATTGCACTGTTTGAACATTCATGTTCCAAGACTTGCATCTGGAGAGACAACATTAGTTGAGCATTCTCATTGCTGCCATACCTTGACTCCTCACATTAAAAACAGTGACTCAAACAAATCTCACGCTGTATTACAATGAAGGCTGCGTCTTTATGTTGGACAGGGTGGCACGGTGGCTCAGTGGTTAGCACTGCAGCCTCACAGTGCCAGGGACCCAGGTTTGATTCCAGCCTCAGGTGACTGTCTGTGTGGAGTTTGCACTTTCTCCCCATGTCTGCATGGGTTTCCTCCGGGTGCTCTGGTTTCTTTCCACAGTCCAAAGATGTGCAGGCTAGGTGTATTGGCCATACTGAATTGCCCGTAGTGTTCAGGGGCGTGGGGGTTTCTTGGGGGATGGGTCTGGGTGGGATGCTTCAAGGGGCAGTGTGGACTCATTGGGCCAAAGGGCCTGTTTCCACACTGTAGGGAATCTAATTGTCACCATCCTCTACCCCCATCTTCCTCTTATGCTCATAATATTGTTGAACTCTGTGTCAGTGTTGTGTACTGAATCCCAATGTGTGTGAACCTGCACTGGCCAAAATGAATAGCCAGTTGTGCATCAACAGAAGAGCAGCACGGGAGTTTATAGCTGGATCGCATTGACCTGAAACATTCACCTGTTTTTCTCTCCATATGTTGCTGTGAATATTTGCAGAATTTTCAGTTTTTCTGATGACCAGTATTTGCAGACTTTTGTGTTTGTATTACCTGTGCAGTTTTGAGGTCAAGGTTTTGGTTTTTTTGTTGCAGGCATGCAAAGAAAACTTCGGTCTTTTAGTTCATTCTGTAACTGGCCTAGAAGCACATAATACTTAGACTGAAAAAGCAAAAATCGGGAAATAGTCTTTTCTCAACATGGACATCAATTACACAAGATGCAAAATTTTATTCCAAATCAATTAAAATGGACTATGTTCTTCACATCTACATTGAATTCAGAATGTGATATGATAACTACATGAAGTATTGTTCATTTAAATTAATAACTTACTTAGGTTACTTAATCACCTGCTCACTGATTGTCAGTTTGGGTTTCTCCGGGACCACTCCACTCCAGATGTTATTACACCCTTTCTCCAAACATGTCATTGAAATGAAGGCAACATTTGACTGTGGATGTTGGAGATATGTAATAAAAACAGAAAATGCTAGAGAAACTCAGTAATCTAATAAGATCTGTGGAGAGGGAAACACATTTAACCAGCTGTGATGTTAAGGAACCCTAGTAAAATTGAAGTCAATGGGTGCTTGGTGCAAAAATTCCATTGGTTGAACACAGGGAGAAAGAGTAGTTGTCGAGGATTGTCATATCAACCCTGGACATGCCTGTAGGAGTTTCTTAGGTCATGGATCAGATTCAAATATCATCAGTTGTTGCATCAATGAATCTGCCTCCACTAAAACCTTAGAAATATGGTTGTTCACTGATTGTACAGTTTTCAGTTACATTCGCAGGATGGCATATAATTAAGTAGTCTGTACCTGCACCAGCAAAACCAGGATGCCATTCAAACTTGGATTGATAATTAGTGGTATTTATGCCCTATGCCTGCCAGGAAATGACCGTTTCAGACAAGAGGAAGTCTAACTAACACCTCTTGACATTTAATCTATTTTGATCGCTAAACACCAACCACTAACCTATTGGGAGTCACTACAAAAATAATTGGACCAGCCACATAAATACTATAGTTAGGAGAATATCTGTAATTTCTATGGTGTATAGAATAACATTCCTGAATTCTCAGTGTTTCCAGCATCTGCAAGGCACAAGTCATGAGTGTGATACAATGCCCCAACTAAGCTGGATAAATGTTATTTTAACAATACCGGACACCATCCAGGCCAAGCCTCTGACCTGATTGGCATTCATCCATCGGATTAAACATTAATTCCTTCCATCATCAGTTCACTGTGCGCTTACAAGATGCACTGCACCACAATAACTTCGCAAAACTTTAAAACAATGATAACATCTACCAAACTGGTGACTTCTACTGCTTAAAAGGATTAGGATGGCAAATGTATGGAGACACCAGAATGTGGAAGTGATGTTACAGGAGGTGATTTAGAAATATGTTGCTGTTCATTCATTGCTGGTTCAAAAGGTTGGAACTTCCTTGAAAGCAGCATTGAGAGTTATCTGTATAACGTGGACTGCAGAAGCTCATCATGTGGCTAACCAGAACCTTGCTGAGAACAGTCAAGGGTGGATAATTAATGTTGGCTTTGTCAGGCCACCCATATCTTCCTCATTAGCAAGAAAAATATCTGGATTGAGGCAAGAATTGTCAGTGGAAAGGTGAGCAAAGCCTAATTTTGCTACTTTACACTGTTTTTGGCTAAAGTTTTTATTTTACTTCTTTCGTGTGATGTGGGCATCATGGGCAAGGCTAGTATTTTGTTACCCATCGCTAACTGGCCTTGAACTGAGTAGCTGTCTGGGCCATTTTAGAGGGCAGTTAAGAGTGAGCCGCATTGTATTGGTCTGGAGTCATGTGGGCCTGATTTCCTGCACTAAACGTTTGTTAATGAGCAGGTTTTTTTTCAATGATTGATGTTGTCATAGTCTCAATTACTGAGACTAGCTTTTATTATTCATTTGGATTTTCAGCAGTGGCTGCTGTGGTATTTCTCTGTGGCATTTACAGCCATATCTCCAGGGCATTCAGTCTGGGGCATCTAGATTATTGATGCAGTGACATTATCACTGTGCCACTGTCATCCCCCATATTGTTGGTGGGATCTAAAGTTTTTAAAATATTAGATAAAGTTACTTGAATGCAAGCTGCTGAGTAATCCCTTAGATGTAAATTGGGCTAAATTCGAAGTCTGGTATGAGAAAATTGATTTGTCTCCTTGACATTGAACACATGTTTCAATAAAATTGGTCACAGTATCTTTGATTTATCAAAAGTGATGAATTACTCAGTTTTGTACAGTGGCTGTACGTAGTCCATCCCTGGTTAAATTTCTGCTGCACTCAGGAGGCAGCCATACAGATTTCTTAATCTTAAGTGAAAGGGAATTCTGTACTTGCACAAGTATAATTAAACCTTCCCTTCCCACTACTCCACCCACATATTTTAGATTCAAAACAGAACTTCTGGTGGAAGATAAGGGTCTTATGATTGGCTTTGCTGAATTTTAAGTCCAGCAGAGCAGCGTTCTTGGTTTGGATAAAGTCAAGATGGTGACCTCTCTACATATGGCTGTAGCCCTCACATCACTTGTCCGTCAACGGTGCCTTTAAACATCTTGATTGTTTTCCTTTTCATATCTCAAAATGTTTAGCTATTATTCTAATAGTACAAAGAAATTAGTTGTCTAAGTAATTAACTTTCATAACTAGCCAACTGTGAAATTATTGGTTACAAAACTTCAATTGTGCAATTGTTGTCAGGATATTGCTGACATTACACATCTTGAACATAATCAGACACGTTCCTTGAGAATTGTTTTGTAGACTGTGTATTACTAATGGATAGTGGTTAACTGTTAGCTGTTAATATTTGTAAAGGCATATGAGAGAATGGCCCTTAGGCTAAGTATGTGGAAGAAAAGGCCCTTTTTCAGCCTGTTCCCATCAAGCAACACTGTTCACTGACTATTGAAATCTATGATGAGACACTAGACAACAATTCTCTTGCTGTGGTTGCCTCCTTTTAATAAGGGGAGACATTGAATTTTATCATTGTCACCTCCAGTGCGTTGGTGCAGCCTTTCTCCTTTTGAGAAGTGTTGAATGACAGACTTTGAAGCCCAGAACCAAGTTCATGGTCCATTAAGTAATGTTGGTATGTGTCTTTCTGTATGTTCAATTCTTTGATGCAATGTATGGCAGGCATTTGAAACCGGTTAAGAACTATTGCTGGTGATTTTCCCCTGCAGAATCCTGCAAATCCACTGATAGAAGCTGCAATGTTATTGTCTTCTCTGAGGCTAATATATTGAGCTTTGAGGCAGTGGGTTACAGTCAGTCGGCTATGTTGGGTGGGCTACATAGATGCCTGAAACAAGACTTTGAAAATAAGCTCCATATTCAGGGCTCTGTCACAGCAAGAGGTTAGCAAGATGATAAACGAAACACTTTAAGGATGTCCTCAAAGCCCTCTTGAAAATATGCAATATTCCTGCTGATTCATGAGAATCTCTTACCCCAAGACTGCTCAAAATCTTAGAATTATAGAATTCCTGCATTGTGGAAGCAGGTCAGTCGGCCACACTGACCCTCTGAAAAGCATCCCACCAAGAGCCAGCTCCTACTCATCCCTGTAACGCTGCATTCCCTATAGCTAATCCACCTAATCTGAACATCCCTGGATACTATGGATAATTTAGCATGGCCAATCCACCTACTTTGCACATCTTTGGACTATGGGAGGAAACTAGAGCGCCCAGAGGAAACCCACGCAGGCATGGGGAGAACGTGCAATTTCCACACATACAGTCGCCTGAGGCTGGCCCTGTAACTGGAGTTGCATTCTCTGAAGATGTTTTGGAGCAGATGGTGACACGGAGTCATAGCGATGTACAGCATGGAAACAGACCCTTCAGTCCTATTCAACCATGCCAACCAGATATCCTAGGTTAATCTAGTCCCATTTTCCAGCATTTGGCCCATGCCCCTCTAAACCCTTCCTATTCATATACCCATCCAGATGTCTTTTAAATATTGTAATCATATCAGCCTCCACCACTTCCTTTGGCAGCTCATTGCATACACACAGAATCCTCTGCGTGAAAAAGTGTCCGTTAGGTGCCTTTTAAACCTTTACCCCTCTCACCTTAAACCTGTGCCCTCTAGTTTTGGACTCCCCCACTATTTACCCACACATGTCTCAGCAATGAGCCCAGCAGTCACTTCCCTATCTTCCCACAGAATTCTAGAGTACACCTGATCAGGTCTTGGCGATTTGTCTGCCTTTACGCATTTTAAGAAGTCCAGCACCACCTCCTCTGTAACGTGGATATTTGTCAAGGTGTCGCTATTTGTTTCCCCATGTTCCATATCTCCCCTATCCTTCTCCACACTAAACACTGATGGAAAATTGTTTAGTATCTCTCCCCCCCCCCCCCCCCCCCACCCCGCCCCGCCACCAGTCTCCTGTGCTTCCATACACAGGTGGCCTTGCTGATCTTTAAAGGGCCCTATTCTCTCCCTAGTTACTCTTTTGTCCATAATGAATTTATAAAATCCCTTTGGATTCTCCTTAACCCTATTCGCTAAGGTTATCTCAAGCCCCCCTTTTGCCCCCCTGATTTCCCACTTAAGTGTACTCTTCCTGCCTTTGTACTCTTCTGAGGATTAATTCAATCTCTGTTGTCTGTACCTGTCACATGCTTCCTTCTTTTCTTGACCAAAATCTCAATTTCTCTATCATTCAACATTCCTTACACCAGCCAGCCTTGCTCTTTAACCAGACAGGAATATACTGTCCCTGGACTCTCGTTGTCTCATTTTTTGATGGCTTCCCATTTTCCAGCCTTAGCGTTACCTGTGATCATTTGCTGCCAATCAACTTTTGAAAGTTCTTGCCACATCGTGTCAAAATTGGCTTTCTTCCGATTTAAAAACTTTTAACTTGTAGATCGGTCTATCCTTTTCCATCACTATTTTAAAACTAATTGAATTATGGTCAGTGGCCCCAAAGGCCCCCCCCCCCCCCCCCCCCCCCCCCACTGACACCTCAACACCTCAGTCACCTGCCCTGCCTTATTTCCTAAGAGTAGGTCAAATTTTGCTCCTTCTCTAGTAGGTACATCCACATACTGAATCAGAACATTTTCTTGTACATCCCTAACAAATTCCTCTCCATCCAAGCCCCTAACACTATGGCAGTCCAAGTCTTTGTGTGTAAAGTTAAAATCCCCTCCCACAACCACCTTCTTATTCTTACAGATAACAGAGCTCTCCTAACAAATGAGTGTATCAGCTTTCCACTGTCTTTTGAGGGGTCAATAGTACAATGCCAATAATCCCTTTCTTATTTCACAGTTCCACGCAAATAACTTCCCTGGACGTATTCCCAGGAATATCCTCCCTAAGCACAGTCGTAATGTTATCTCTAATCAAAAAACGCCACTCTCGCTCTTCTCTTGACCCCACTTTTCTGTCCTTCCTATAGCATCGATACTGGGGAACATTAAGTTGCCAGCCCTGACCATCCCTGTGCCATGTCTCTGTAATTTCTATGATATCCCAGTCCCATGTTCCCAACCATGCCCTGAGTTCATCTGCCTTGCCTGTTAGGCCTCTTGGATTCAAATACATGCAGTTTAATTTATCACTCCTATCTCGTTCTCTGCTTTCTTGAGGAAAATGTTTGTGGCTGTCTCTTCTAGGTAGGCATTATTGAAAATGTCCTTGGACAAAGACAATGGCCAGGCATTTTTTTTCTTAATCTAAGTAATGCTGTTCAATCCGTGTTAACTCCCAGCATGCAAATGCACCCAGTTTAACTTGCTGTATCGGCGGTACTCCAGCCCCCTCTCACTGCCATCACCCCATCTTGAGCTTCTCCATCAGGCCCAGATGGAGGTCTGGCGCAAATGGTGGGGGTATTGTTTGGAAACACGAGAATCCTACCCACGGCCTTATCAAACACCAGCCATTCTCCCTGTGGTAGGGTGTGTGGATCCAGTACTGGTCTCTGTGGCCTCCTCAGGAACCACAGCTCGAGTCGAAGGAAGCGCCCCTCAATCTTGTGGGACTGCCCAAAAAGAAGAATTCTCACATCAGTCCAGGATTGAACTAAATCTGCTGAGGATGGTTGTAAGTGGGCATTATTTTCTGCTTAATATTGCTTTATGTTCAGAATTCTATCAGTGTCAATTCTATCACTGTTTTAGGCTAAATGTAAAGATGACAAAAGTATAATTAATAATTTCACAACAGTTTGTTACCATGTCATTCTTTATGAATGTCATCTGTTTGCAGCAGCATTATATACCCTCCCCACCCCTAAACTGGCTCATTCCTCTTCTAAGCAGCAGTGATTTAGGGAAGGGTGCAAATGTAACTTTTTACAAAACAATGTTGATTATAGAATCTGCTCAGCATATCACATCCGTTTCCATTGGGAACCTGTTTTCTTCAGCTGTTTTGCAATACAAGTGCACAATTTGTGATGGAGAGGTTAAGATGTTTGATTTGAGTGTGCTCATTTTTAAAAAAATTACAAGTGACTTTTATAGACCTCAAGTGTAGTGATCATTCCTTTAAGGTAAATAAATCATTAATCAAACATTGAAATTGCAGTTTGTGCATGCATCACATCACACTGGCTGTATTTTCTCTGAAGTGCATTAATGTGGTCTATTAGCTCAATACAGAGAAGACACATGCTGAATTTGAAGCATCACAATGTGATTGTGAGCTTCACTCAAATGTGTAGCAAGTATTTATCCTGTTTAAATATTCAGAAGAATATTTTTACTAGGTATAAACATTTCAATCAGAATGTAGATCAGGGTAAAGTCAAAATTTACTAGCTTTTGGATTTTTTTGTATTGGCAGTACAGACACACCTTTCCTTCCCCTGAAGGATTTTGCAAATTGCAGTAGGGTCTTACCACTGCTTACCTCTTATATTTAAAATAATCTGCAGTGTGGACTTTCCTATGGGTTAACTTGAAAAGTAAATTTGGAAGCAGCAACATTAGGCCATTTAATCAGTAAAACAGCACAAAGAGCTTTAGTAGGATGGTGTGGATTCTGTTTTGAGCCCCACTCCTGCAGTATAATTGTCGAGTACAAAAGGACTTTTATGGATTGCCTTCAGCAAGCTGAGCGATAAAAGAGCAAGTTAAGGCCTTTGGAGAAAAGCACAAGACCTAGTGGAGACACTGTAAACAGAGCAGAGCCAGCTGCTGGCCATGTTGTGATTAGTTTTTACACGGTTTCTCTTCTGGTAGACAAAGGACAACAACTATTATTTATTGAACATTAAATACCATAACTACTTTGTGTTTGTAGCAATAAATTGTGTTCACCTTTTTACTTTTTTTTGTGAGTGAAACTTAAATCTTTTAAAGTTGCTGTAAACTGATAAATATCATTTTCCATACACTTGTCTATTGCAAATGACTTCCCCATTGATTGCACTCCATGTGGTTTGCCTGGCTATCACCCCTCCCTCAACATAAATGCACATTACCTTCAAGTGCAATATCAACAATAAAAAAGTTCTTTGTTTTAAACATTGACATTTTGTTGGTAGTGTTTGATTTGTTTGAAGTGCACTGACTGTGTGCTATTTTTATATGCAGATTGTGTGTCAGGAGCCTCGGCTCTCAAAATTGATCATTATATCAGCTCAGTGTCTGTAGAAGTTGTAAAAGATTCATTACTCATGCTACAAAAGACCATTTTAAAAATACGTAAATGGATGGAAGAACTTTCCAGTCTTGTGTTCCAGATTTGATTCCAATCCTTGGGTGGCTCTGTGTATGGAGTTTGCACGTTCTCCCTGACTTTGCATGGGTTTCTGCCGGGTGCTCCGGATTTCCCCCTCAACCAAAAGATGTGCAGTCTAGGTAGATTAGCCATGGTAAATGTGGGGTTACTGATATAGGGTCTGGGCAGGATGCTGTTCTGAGGATTGGTGCAGACTCAAAGGGCCATCTGGCCTCTTTCCACACTGTAGGAAATCTTTGATTCATGTTTGAGGTGGATAGCAGGATTTAGAGTATTTTACAGCACCTGCCTCTTGGGTGTGGGCAGGGGGCAAAGTGCCTCAAAAGGAGTGAGTTTTTTGTTCTGGGGTGTAGATACATGCTGGTGTCTGGCCCCACTTCATCTAGAAACAGTTCAGAGGCTAGCATAGGCACTGCCAAATGTGAAGACAGGCTTGTTAAGGCCCGTCTTGGTTCTTGTAGGATTTCATCCCAGTTTTCTTCACTATTAGGCCCTCTAGCTATATTCCTCACATCCAGGCCCTCTCCTAACTCAATGATCTTTTCACATTAACTCATGCCAACGTGTCACCCTCACCAGTTCCAATTGTGCTTCATAACATCCATCCTGCTCATGCCCTCTCCCCATCTCCACTCACTTTTTATAAACCCCATGCTAGCTTAGTGCTGGTTCACAGCAACACATACACGACCTCCCCATCTCCCTTGGGGCAACTGACAGGAACCATCCTGAGATGAAACAAAATGGAGTTTTAAGCATTTTTATAACTTTACTCTAGTTTTTAAAAAAAACTCATTCATTCAATATACTTAAATTCCCTCAAATATCGAATCTCTTGTATTTGAAGATAGCTAATCCCTTAATAGCCTCTTGTGCTGTCAATCAAACTGTACACTTGCAGACTCTTCTTTCACCAGTCTGAGCCTCTAACAAATGTAGAACCAGTCAAGCCGTAATAATGGTATAATGATAGCCCTGAGGGTCATCAGAGCAGCGATCTAATGAAACCAGTATTTTTAAAAAAAATCTCATAATGGTATGACTAGGTAGGGAGGCTTCCATCTTTTTTTTAAACCCTCCTCAGTCAGGTGCAGCAAATTTTTTTCACACTTCAATTAAAATTTCTTAACTACATTAAAATGAAGGAGCCAGTTCTAACTTTTCTTCAGAGAAAGAAAGAAGTTTTTTTTCTTTCACATAATATAGCTATATTAGCTACATAGCCTCAGTTATGGAGTGTGGAGTTTTGCATTGTTCTCCCTCATGTCTGTTTGGGTTTCCTTTGGGTATTCCAGTTTCTTCCCACAGTCCAAAGATATGCAAGCTGGATGAACTGGCCGAGCTAAATTTGCCTGTAGTGTCTAGAGATACACAGCCTAGGTGGATTAGCTGTGGGAAATGTGGGGATAGGGTGGTGTTTGGATGTGGTGCTCTTTCAAGGGTTGGTTAAACCCAATGGGACAGAGTGGTTTCTTTCTGCACTGCAGGATTTCTATGATTCTGTGACATGTATCTTACACACAAACATGGGAAATAAGCTTAATGTAAGTTGAGGTGATGTCTATACAGACAAGAAGGTTACAGTAATTACAATTTACAGCTTGACGTGTTAGATTTTAAACTCGAATCCCAATTTTTTTAAACTGTTGTAATGTTTTTTCAGCAGCAGTGAAGTTGGTAGGTCTTGAATTCTTGGTGAACAGCTGTTAGTCCAAATTGCTTTTTCACTGACCTTGCGATTGCGAGAGAGGAACAGGCAGAGACAGTGTCTGCCAGTCTTCTTGCTTACATATCTAATTTTTTCATATGTCTGCTCTGTTGGCAAAAACAAAGAACAAAGAAAATTACAGTACAGGAACAGGCCCTTCGGCCCCACCAACATGCTGCCCATCACAACTAAAACCCCCTACCCTTTCAGGGCCCGTATCCCTCTATTCCCATCCTATTCATGTATTTGTCCAGACGCCCTTTAAAGGTCACAATAGTACCAGCTTCCACTACCTCCCCTGGCAGTGAGTTCCAGGCACCCACCACCCTCTGTATAAAAAAAAATGCTTACTTCATACATCACGTTCAAACCCTGCCCTTTATACTTTAAACCCATGGCCCTGGTAACTGACTCTGCCACCCTGGGAAAAAGCTTCTGACTGTCCAGTCTGCCCATGCCCTTCATAATCTTGTAGACCACTATCAGGTCGCTCCTCAACCTCCATCGTTCCAGTGAGAACAACCCAAGTTTCTCCAACCTGTCCTCATAGCTAATGCCTACGATACCAGGCAACATCCTGGTAAATCATTTCTGTACCCTCTCCAAAGCCTTCTGTTAGTGTGGTGACCAGAACTGAACACAATATTCCAAATGTGGCCTAACTAAGGTTCTGTAAAACTGCAACATTACCTGCCAGCTTTTAAACTCAGTACCCCGGCTGTTGAAGGTGAGCGTGGTGTATGCCTTGGTGACTACCTTTTCCACCTGTGTACCTGAACACCCAGATCCCTCTGCCTGTGTAGTCTTAAGGGTTCTGCCATTTTCTGTATATTTTCCAAATGGAGTAAACCTTCCAAAGTGCATTACTCAACATTTTTCCAGATTAAACTCCATCTGCCATCTCACTGCCCAAGTCACCAACCGATCTATATCTAGCTGTATCCTTTGATGATCCTCATTGCTATCCGCAATTCCACCAACCTTTGGTGTCATTGGCAAATGTACTAATCAGACCAGTTACATTCTTCTCCAAATCATTTATACATATTACAAGTAGCAAAGGTCCCAACACTGATCCCTGAAGAATGTCACTAGTCACAGCACTCTTCAGAACTGCACCCTTCCACTGCTACCCTCTGTCTCCTATGACCGAGCCAGTTAGCCAGTTTTTTTTATCCATCTTGTAAGCTCATCTCTGACTCCATGCGACTTTACCTTCTGTATCAGCCTGCCATGAGGGACCTTGTCAAATGCCTTACTGAAGTCCATGTCCATGCCCTATCCTCGTCGATCATCTTTGTCACTTCCTCAAAAAACTCACACGAGTTAGTGAGACACGACCTCCCCTTCACAAAACCATATTGCCTCTTGCTAATACACCCACTGATATCCAAGTGGGCGCAAATCCTGTCTCAAAGCATCTTCTCCAATAATTACCCTACCACTGACGTAAGGCTCACCAGCTTGTAATTAGCTGGATTATCCTTGCCACCCTTCTCAAACAAAGGAACAACATTGGCTATTCTCCAATCCTCTAGGACCTCCCCTGTAACCAGTGAGGATACAAAGATTTCACTCAAGGCTACAGTAATTTCCTCCCTTGCCTCTCTCAGTATTCTGGGGTATATCCCATCAGGCCCTGGGGGCTTGTCTGTAGTGAATACTGATGCAGAGTACTCATTTAATACTTTGCCCATTTCCTCTGGCTCCAACACATGAATTCCCTTCCCTGTTCTTGAGTGGGCCACCCCTCTGCCTGGCTACCCTCTTGCTCTTTATATATGTATAAAAAGCCTTGGGATTTTCCTTAATCCTGTTGGCCAATGACTTTTCATGACCCCTTTTAGCCCTTCTGACTCCTTGCTTAAGTTTCTTTCGACTTTCCTGTATTCCACCCTTGCTTCGTATGTTCCCAGCCTCCTAGCCTTGATAAATGCTTCCTTTTTCAGTTTCATTAGGCTCACAATATCTCTCATTACCCAACGTTCCCAAAACTTGTCATATTTCTCCTTCATCCTTAAAAGAATGTGCTGGTCCTGAGTTCTCAGCAACTTACATTTGAAAGCCACCCACTTACCATATGTTGATGTGCCCTTAAACATCTCGCTCCAATCTACATTCTTCAATTCTTGCCTAATTTTGTTGTAATTGGCCTTCCCCCAATTTAGCACCTTCAGCCGACAACTACACTTATCATCATCCATCGGTACCTTAAAGCTTACTGAACTGTGATCACTGTTCCCAAGCTACTCCCCTACTGAGACATCGACCACCTGGCCAGGCTCATTCACCAATACTAGAGCGGGGCAAGTGAGAGGGCAGCAATGGGTGGTGAGAGCGGGGCCGGTGAGGGGGCAGCAGTGAGAGCGGGGCCGGTGAGGGGGCAGCAGTGAGCTGGCTGGGTGGGCCTTGCACATGGCAGCAGCAGCCTCCTGGATGTCCTAGCAATTGGAGCAGCTCCTGGGCCTTTGTGTGTAGGAGAGACTCTGAGATCTGAGCTTTTCTTTGTCTGTTGCTTACATTTTGGCTTTGTTAAAATATTTTTAATTCTGGTTTTTGTAACCAAGTAAGCTCTAGTGAATGGTGACTTTGTGCTCTTTTCGCTGTACTTATTTATTCCTATGTACTTTCTAAAGGGAGGCAATGGCCTAGTGGTATTATCGCTCGACAATTAATCCATAAACCCAGATAATGTTCTGGATTCCTGGGTTCAAATCCCACCACGGCAGATGGTGGAATTTGAATTCAATAAAAATATCTGGAATTAAGAATCTAATGATGACCATGAATTCATTGCCGACTGTTGGGGGGGAAATATCCATCTGGTCCTTTAGGGAATAAAACTGCCATCCTTACCTGGTCTGACCTACATGTGATTCCAGACCCACAGCAATGTGGTTGACACCTAACTGCCCTCTGGGTAATTAGGGATGGGCAATAAATACTGCCTGGTCAGTGATATCCTCATCCCATTAAAAGAATAAGGGAGAAAAAATATACTTAGTACATGTGACAAATAAATAGGTAAATCTAAACCTAAACCAAATGAGCATGCTGTGGCAGGAAGATTCAAACAAATGTTTATCATTATGTGCAAACATTACATTTTTCAAACACCTAACATCTGGGTTAGTATCAAGTTTTTGGCTCTAAGAGAGCAGCCAGTTTTCAATAGCATGCCATGCTTCAAGTGGTCCCATATAAGACCGAGTATGAGACTATTATTCTCAGGTTACATACTATCATATCACCAGGATGTCTCTGAAAATACGTATTGAGATATGGACTGTGAGACATCACACAATGCATTTGCCCGTTTAAAAAGCCGCTAGCTTATGAAGGTCTCTGGTACTAAAGTTAGTTGATGGAAGTTAGATATTGATAATCCATTTTCACCACACTTGTAAGAAGGAGCCTAGGCAGGTGTATTGTTTTCAAAATTTTATAGGGCAAGGGTTTTAATTAACTCGACAATTTGATTGTTCTACCTATATTACCCAAACCCCACAAACACTGTGTGTTTGTGTTGGAAATGTGAGCAGATCTTCTGGATCCCAGTCCCACCCTGCAAGGATATTATTCAGGTTGACAGAACACCGATGATTTAGAAATGAGTGCATAGAGCTGCACATTTTTCCTGCTATGTTGGCTGCCTGGTAAAATACTGAGGTGGAACAGAAATGTTTGTATGTCCACATACTGCAGGCAGTTTGTTTTATTTTAGCAGTCCATCCTAGATTTCACACTCGTTTTTAAAAAAAACTTCTGTTTTATTGACCTTCTTGCATTCAACTCAATTAGTGTCCCTCAGCAAATTATTGGTCAATGATGATGAGGTGGCTTTCGACCTAGATAAAATAAAGCACTTCACCTCGAAGGAGTTACAAGCTCTGGAATATACATAAGTTTGCTTTCTTGCTTATTTCCCTGCTGGAATCTTTGCAGGTAACCGCTACACTGACAGGCCTTGCAAAAACGGTGGTCCTCTCCACATGCTCGCACAGCGAATGTTGAAAGGTTGTTCTGTCATTTCAGGGGAGGAGGGGATAACTGTTATTTGAAATCCACACATACACACTGTTCAGTGATTTTAGACATTCTGACCAAACATTGGCTAGAAAGGCAAATTGAAGACACATTTATATAAAGATATATATGCAAAGGGTAGTTGAGTGGGGCAAACAAATGTCAGATGATTATCCGAGTCTCTGGCCATTGCTGCATTAATGCCAGAGATGACAGGCTGCAGTGCCTGTGATGTTGCATTAATACCACATCTAGCAGTGTGTGGTGGGTTTTCACAGGTATTCCAGTTAAAATAGGATTGTTTAGATCATATGGATGATGGCTGTTGTGGTGTAGTGGTAGTGTCCCTGCCTCAGAGCCAAGAGATCCAGGGCTGAGTCCCACCTTCTCCAGAGGTGTATCATAGCATTCCTGGACAGGTTGATTTTAAAAATACCTAGATCTTCTGCCTGCCATTATTCATTCTGTCTAAGCACTGCAAACTAACCCCATGGAAGTATAATATGTGATATAAGAAATCCAGTGAGTCTAGTTTTACACAATATTAGAAATTTCCTTTGAACCCTGCATTGTTGGAAACTCTTCCTAGCACATGGAACCTTCTACTGCTTCACTCTAGAGTCAGGTCAGGCTCCGCCTGTGAATTTATACTGGTATATTGATATGTTGATAAATTGAAAATATTTTGCATTGATGGTGAAGTAGTGGTATAGAATTCTTCTTCTCCATAATGTCTCAGTGCCCTAACTGTGGACCACCGAGGTACAGAATAATGGATATTAGCAGCGCGCAGTACCACGTGGAGGTGTCTGTGCTTTTCCTGTGTACTAAACATTTTGGATTATTTGTCCAATAAGGTCAATGTTACCAACCAAGCTTGTCCTCACCTGACACATACAAAAGTAATATTGTTAAGATGGGCGAATGAATTACAGTAGTCACTTTTATATCTAATGTCAAAAAGTCTGACTTAATGTAACTTGGTGAAGTATATAATCATGATAACTATCCTATGGATGGGAATTGGTGATATTGAGCAATAAGAATTGGGAGTAAACGTTCCGGGGAGTGTAAGGGAAGCTCGTTTAATAAAGTCAGGAGATAATATTGAGTCTGTGTTAAACTTTGAGACCTTAGCTAGGCTACTGCAAGAGCTTCTAGGATCCACATGAAATCGACAGTTTGAAGAATTGAAAGATTAAGGCTAATCAGTTGTAGAATAAATGGCAGCAGGAATTTCTACACAAAATTGTGAGGCTATGCAACTCACCACTTGAGATGATCATAAAAGAAACTGTCATCATTCAAGGTTACACTGGATTAGATGAAATGAAATGGGTTGAAGAGCTATAGTAACACAGTGGTGAGTCTGATTTAACACTCTGCTTTGTGAATTGGTTGGATCAACTGGCCTACCATAGTGTAATTTCTGTGTGGTAAATGTGTACCTCCAGTATGGATCTCTGGCTAGTGTTCAAGCCTAACATATTTCCACTGCCACTGATTTTTGCCAATGATTTTTAGGTACGTAACTCAATGTAATTGTAGATAAGTATGGTAACTGGAAGACATTCTTCAATAAAAGAACGTCTTTCATGAGAAAACCACACTGCTGATGAGAAATAGTCAGAAACTATTACAATTTTGTGAACAAATTAAAATAGCACTTGGAAGAAAATGTGTCATCTGTACTTGTAATTATGAAATATAACATGCTGGGAAAAGTTAATTGAGCTAATCCTTATTGTTGGATTGAACCAAGATGGGTGATTTTGAAGTTAAGTGAGGCTTGTTTTTAATAATTGAGAACTTCTTACATTGCCTTCGGGAATAGTCCGACAGCTTGAATTCTTGCACATAAACATTTAGTGATGACCTTCAATGACCTGTAAGAAATTTCTCAGGTATTATTCAAATCATGGCCTTATGATAGATGTGGATACTAAGTTAATAAATGTATTTTATTATTAACAGATCAAGGTGATTCATAAACCTGCAAATATAAAATAAATTCAAATGTTAAAGAGTCGTTTCATTGCCTGTATGAAATAAACCATCCAGTCCACAACAGGGAATGTGGACAAGATATGTGGTCCATGCCTGGATCAAGGTAGCTGTTGTTCTGTTTGCTAAAGCCAGTCATTCGTAAACCAGCTGAAAAGGAACTCGAACTTCCCACATCTTGTGGGATTTCCCCAAAGTACATTACAGATGCTATAATGGTCAGATGAATATTGTTATCTGATCTATGTCATAAAGACAGCAGCCTTCCTGAATCATAAAGGCTTTTACTTCTTCTGTAAGGCTGAGCTTATCACTAACAGGATCAGCTACTTTAATGACTTTGTGCAAGTCTCCAGACATTTTCCTCTGTCTTTCCTTGCCCTTTCACCCAGTCATCTGGTGGCTAGTGGTAACCTCGGCACCTCTAACTGGTACTGTTTCTACGAAATGATCACGTGTTGGTTGTAATGTAATTCAATAACAGAAGCCAAAGGTCTACAAAATGATTATCAAGAAAATATTACCAGTGGTAAAACAATGATCTTACAAAGGAGATCGACAATTTGCTGAAATACAATGTGTGCCCCTCATCTTGACCATTTGGTTGTATTGTGCATTGATTGAATGTGCAATAGGAAAAAGCGATGCGACCAGCATTCCCTGTCGCTTGATAAGGCATTCTCCAAAGAAAACAGCACAGAAGAGCCAAAGCTCTTTATTAGTAGTTGTTTGATCAGTGTTCCACATGAACTACTCCTGCCACGCTGCCAGAATAACAATCTTAAACAATGTCTCTTTCAGTCATCTTTACTTTCCAGCAAAATAGTTCCAACCAAAAACCACGTGTTGTAATGTCAAGTGACAAGTACAACAGCTGTTACGACTGAAACACCTTTGCACACAGATTATTCCAAACTATCTCACATTTTAACACTTTGCAGTAATGCCATGACGTGAAATTCTCACCCTGGTGTAAACCCCTGTGACTTTCTTTTCTTCCACAGCAGAGCTACTACCTGAGCTGCTCCCTATTGGGCTGCTTACCCTGAGATTCTCCTTCTGTTCTATTAATGATCATGTCCAGACTCCGTTATCAGACAGGATACCTGTCTTTCAGATAGTACTGCTTCAGGAGAGGATTTCTTCCTTGGACTGATGCTTGTGGGGCCTGAGTAACCTGAAGACCTAGGAAAAGGAGTTACATACTACCTGCTTATAGAACATAGAACATTACAGCACCATACAGACCCTTTGGCCCTCGATGTTGTGCCGACCTGTCGTACCGATCTCAAGCCCATCTAACCTACACTATTCCATGTACGTCCATATGCTTATCCAATGACGACCTAAATGTACCTAAAGTTGGCGAATCTACTACCATTGCAGGCAAAGCGTTCCATTCCCTTACTACTCTCCGAGTAAAGAAACCACTTCTGACATCTGTCCTTTTTCTTTCACCCCTCAATTTAAAGCTATGCCCCCTCGTGCTCGCCGTCACCATCCTAGGAAAAAGGCTCTCCCTATCCACCCTATCTAACCCTCTGATTATTTTATATGTTTCTATTAAATCACCTCTCAACCTTCTTCTCTCTAATGAAAACAGCCTCAAGTCCCTCAGCCTTTCCTCGTAAGACCTTCCCTCCATACCAGGCAACATCCTAGTAAATCTCCTCTGCTCCCTTTCCAAAGCTTCCACATCCTCCTCATAATGCAGTGACCAAAACTGTACGCAATACTCCAAGTGCGGCCGCACCAGAGTTTTGTACAGCTGCAGCATAACCTCTTGGTTCCGGAACTCGATCCCTCTGTTAATAAAAGCTAAAACACTGTATGCCTTCTTAACAGCCCTGTCAACCTGGGTGGCAACTTTCAAGATGTTGTTGTCAGATGACTGGCAATGCAATGAAGAATTGGATTCTTCTATAGAGACCAAAGAAACATCTGAACATCTGGCTTCTCCTCCAGCCTCCTCATTCCAGCCTCCCATCATCTGCTTGTTATTATCCATGGCACCTTTCACTGGAGTGAAGGCTTTGATGTTGCCGAAACATTTTCCCTTTAATTTTAAAAACTATTTTCTGTTTCTCATTGGACCAAATTTTCACTGAGACAGAAAGGCTCCATGCCTCAGTCAAAGTGGAATCTGGAAGCCTGGTCCCCTATATCTGGCACCCACCATTTTTGGCAGCATTTGTGAAGAGAAAAACAGTGTTAATCTTTCAAGTCTAGTATGAGGTGGCGAGTGCAAAAAAACTGGAAATTACAAAACCAATATATAGTGTCAGAAGAATCACAAATGTAAGTGGGTTATTTAAACCCCCTGCTCTTGAAAAAAATGCTTAAAATTTCAATTGCTACTTTTTGACATAAGCCTGAGGCTGTCGTAATATTAATGCTGCCTGACCACTTTTACACTTCGTCATCACAGTGGGGGCCATAATGGGCCATGGGGACGAATTGTAGTCAGGTCTTTTAAACAAGCTACATTGACACATAAAACCCCTGTGACTGTCTCCACAACGTTTCCATGAGTGGTGACCCTGACTCTAGTATACACGCATCCAGCTGGATCAAAATTCCATCACCCAAGTCAGTTCTCTGGAGTCTGGAAATTTGTTGATTCTGCAGATTCATTCCTGGAGTGATAATTTGAGCCTGACCATTCAGGGTTGAACTTAAGTTTGCCTACTGGCAAATAACCCATGTATGTCTCTCAATCCCATTCTACATAATGGCTCCCTTCTAATTGTGCTAATCATTTGGGCGATAAAACATAGCACGGTAAGCCTTGTAAGCTGTCTATTATTATCTTTATCTTGTTTGAGAAGATCCTGGCAGACTGAAAAAGTTTGGTTGAGTTACAACAACACCCAAAATGTCAGATAGTAAGAACTGCAGATGCTGGAGTCAGAGATAACGCAACACGGAGCTGGAGGAACACAGCAAGCCAAGCAGTATCAGAGGAGCAGGAAAGTTGACGTTTTGAGTTGTGACCCTTTAGAAATGACTGAAGTGGCTCCCCACTTCTGAAGAAGCGTCCTGACCCAAAATGTCAACTTTTCTGTTCCTCTGATGCTGCCTGGCTGGCTGTGTTCCTCCAGCTCCACACTGTACTATCGATATCCAAAATACCTTGTGTTAACATCCAAAATCAGATAAAGGGTCATCAACCTGAAATGTTAACTCTGAGTGTTTCCAGCATTTTTGATTTCTTCTAATTGCTGTGATGGTGTTTAGTTTTTGAACGCTGAGCCTTATTGTGGGATTCGTTTGTGCTTGTCCTTCTTTGTTCGATCCTAAATGTAGATATGTTCTAGTTTAGAGCTATTTTAAAACAGAAATATATCTGTCCTAGAAATGTATGTCACAGCTATGCCTTTTTTTCATTGGTATACTTATTTTTAATTCTAAAACAGACTTGTGACTATTATTAAACCACACTGGGAGAGAAGGAGAAGCAGCATTTGAGAGGAGTTTGAATTTGGGAGCTTTCATTTGTCTTGCCATTGTTATGCAGTTCTGCTAAGCCTCATGTATTGGCTGCTGAAAGGTTCTTTTGTTTGTTTCCTTTTCAGAAGTTTATAAGCTTTCCATCAATCGTTTATCCTTTGTCCAAGTTCATGACTGATGGTTTCAGAAACGTCATGCACATTTAATAATGGCCTGTGGCAATTGCTTGACACCATGCTTAATTTCATGAAATGAAAGCAAGTAATTGTATTCTTTAAAAGATAAAGGGGAAGGGAAGGCATTCTTACTAAAGCGTTGATATCGTTCATGCTGGCATTTATGGAATCTATCCACGCACAAGTGATCTAGTGAGAATCCTTTTTGCTTCCCTTGTTCAGTTGTTGAATGAAGCATTAGCATCTGTTTGTCAGTTATTTATTTCAATACAACTTTTCACAAGAAAAATGTGTACATCATTGTGGTTGCACATCAGCCAGAAAATATTTCAATATGTAACAACATTACAGTACAGTCAAAATTACAGACAAGGGAAAGAACGTAAAAGTCACCCATGTTCTATTTTAAAAGTAACACACTTGTCAATCATTTTGGAGTTTGGGATTGCATGGCGCAATGGTAAATGGAATATTCTGACTGCTAAATGGTTTTCCACAGCAATGGGTAAAAAGACACAACTATAAATTTTCGCTGCAGTCAGATTCCGAGGGTTTTTGCATCAGCTCTTGGCAGCCCCTTTGAGGTCATGCTGTAGCTGGAGGTTTTGGACCACGAAGGTCATTCCAGTGACCCCAGGGCCAGACTCAAGGAGAGAAGGTGAATGGGGATGGCAAAGGCATGCTCAACTTCTGCTGTGTCGTACATTTTCATCGAAGCGGAATACTTAAAGTGTAGTAATGAGCAGAAACATGCTTTATAGGACTCTAGCCAGCTTGGTAACACTGACTTGTGGCTTGATTCTCATTGAATGTGCTTCTGAGCTTTAGTGAAACTGAGTTCTGGAAGCCCATTAAAATTATCTGTTTACATTGAACTCATATCAGTACTGAGCTGCATACTTCAGTTTTGGTTTGGAAATTTAAGAACTACTGAAATATTTAATCCCCTTGTTTAAAAAAAATCAAGTGTTATGTTAATGTAAATTAAAGTGAATGAGCAAGTGATTTCTACAAATGCAATATTTTTTAATGTCCAGTGAAAGATAAGTGGTTTTGTTTCTCCTCTGCAAACAGTTTGATTTGTGTTGAGGCATGTACAGGAATGAACTTGCAGTTGCCCTTGTGGCAATAAAAGAGATGATCTGGATTTATACAGCAAAATGTGTGGATCTCATTTGCTTTTAAGTGAACAACATTTTATGCTTTCAGCATGGTTTCATGTCTGAAATCAATCCCAAACTTGATATTGTGCAGAAGCTGTTCAGCTCTGATCTCCCAAAGTTGTGGAGACACAAAGCTGTTTTCTTTAATTCCTTCCAAACTTCTTTGCCTTGATCTGTCCTATATGTAGTAATTTAGTTGGCATAATCTGCTGGATTTTTTCAAGTTTTTAACCTTTTGTTTTTGAAAACAATCTTCTAAACAGGTTACTAGTTGGTGCTCCAAAAGCAGAAGGACTTCCAAAGCAACAAGCTAGTATTACAGGAGGGTTGTACAAATGCCCCGTTACAGCTGAAGAAAATGACTGTGTGCGTGTCATTTTTGATGACAGTGGTAAGTATTGTCCTGCTAAAATAAGTTCACTAATAAGGAAATCCAATCAGACGGACAGATCAAGTGACCTGCAGGTTTGTAGCCGATGTTTTTGACCACTTGCCATGCTGAAAATCATTTTACAATTTTCCAGGTATTGTAATGAACAATATGCAAATTAACGATAGCCAATTTTTCTGGAATAAACAGATCAATCCCATGCTTCATTGGCAGATAAAGGTACTATTGGTGAAGTTTTGTGCATACAGTCAGCTTTCTCTTTCCATGACTGTGACACTAAGGGACCGTCTGAAAAAAAAGTGCTTCTGAATCTTCAGGACTCTTAATTGTTCCATTGATTTGAGATTGCTTACTCAGTTTATTAGACATGCTGTAATTCTGAATGAAGTCTTAATCTTTTTAAGTTTGTGCTTTAATGAAGTGAAATGTGAATTGGAAAATTTTGGAGATTTCATCCATTTTTTTTAAAAACTGATTTTACACGCAAATAAAACCTAGGAATTTAATATTGAAAATAATGAAACACTGACTTTAAATTCTCATGCTTTTCTTTTCAATCTGTTGGTGCAGTTCAAATCACTTGACTGCAATTATTATCGCCTTTTGGATCTTTCCTGCCTAGAAGTTACATGAAGTATTTAACTGTTTCAGCTCAATTGTACTCTGAATTCTTAAATGAGATTGAAAATAAATCCATTCATGTTTCCAAGCTTCAATAACTGTAAATGACATTGAAAATTAAACAGTGGCAGCATATGTAACTGAGCAAATCTCACAGTATAACAAAAATGAGTGAGATTTACCTGAGCCTTGTACTCAGACACAGTGAAACACCAAAGCTCAATAAACACTAGAGAACTGGTGAGCCAGAACACCTGTAAAGCAATCTGCTTAGATCCCTTTCCATTTTTGATTTTGATTTGATTTATTATTGTCACATATGTCAAGATACAGTGAAAATTATTGTTTTGGGTACTATCCAGTGAAATCATGCCTTATGTAAGTGCATCATGGTATTAGAACAGAATGCAGAATTTAGTGTTACAGCTACAGAGAAGCTGCAGAGATTGGAGGAAATTCTGGTAGTGTCTCAACGATGTAAGCTCCAAACCACCCAATTTCCCAATACTTGCTGTACCCAGGTACATTAATGGGTGCAGATGCAGAAGATAGTCTCAAACATATTTTGCACTTCCATTTTACTATATAGTCTTATGTTTAAAAACTAGCTTTGGCCCATGTTCACAACTTCTGTATTTAGCGAAACTGGGATGGATTTATCTGCAGCTAAATTTAAAAGCATTTGCCTTGTCATTTGATCTAAAGAAAAATCTATCAAGCTAAAACAAAAACAAAAGTACTTCATCTGTCTTAAGGTTCCTCCCTTTTTTGGATTCTGTGAATCCAATCGGTCAGGTGTTAATGCACCTCAAATCTGCATTTATCAGAAGTATAATGCTATTACAGTTTTGGTTTTGGGAATGTGGTAACATTGGACCATTTTGTACTCTTACATGACATTGCTCTAATATAGTAGATTAACAATGTTGCCAGAAGCTTACAGTCTTTTAATGTGATTACAGTGTTCAAAACATGCAATAAATGCAGTGTTTCATATTTAATTGTAGTTTCTACCGCTGATTCTGAACTGTTCTATTTCCTTGGAATAAACCAAATTTTTGTGACAGTAACCTGCAGTTGAATTTTTTTTTGAGGATCATGTGGAAATCACATAAGAAGTAGTCAGCAAAGTGGGAATTGAGTGAAAATGGTGCTTTGAAAATGATGATTTGGCTTGCGTGAGTATAAAAGAGAAGTGAATGGAGATTGTTTGTTTGTTTGTTTGTTTGACATTTGTTGATGAAGAAGGTAAATTTATAGTAAAGATAGCAACACAGGAAGAAACAGTAATGCATGTTTCCTAGAGGAGGTAGAAGTTTAGCATGCTCAGTCTTAACTTGGTTATTCATATTTATGGAAAAAGAGCATCTACTTGCATCTACAGGCTGCAGAGGAAAGATCATTAAATAGATTAAAACGGCACCAGAACAAATGAGCCGGTTTGTAAGTGAGTGAGGGGTAAAATTAGTGAATCTTCGAAATAGTGTAGAACATAGATAGAACATAGAAAAGTACAGCACAGTACAGGCCCTTTGGCCCACAATGTTGTGCTGTGGAATAATCCTAATCCAAAAATAAAATGACCTAACCTACATTCCCCTCAATTCACTGCTGTCCATGTGCATGTCCAGCAGTCGCTTAAACATCACTAATGATTCCGCTTCCACGACTACCACTGGTAAACTATTCCATGCGCTCACAACTTTCTGGGTGAAGAACCTCCCTCTGACGTCTCCTCTATGCCTTCTTCCTAACACCTTAAAACTATGACCCCTCGTGGCAGTCAATCCTGCCCTGGGGAAAAGTCTCTAGCTATCGACTCTATCCATGCCTCTCATTACCTCGGACACCTCGATCTGGTCACCTCTCTTCCTCCTTCTCTCCAGAGAGAAAAGTCCGGGTTCAGTCAACCTCTCCTCATAAGACAAGCTCTCCAGTCCAGGCAGCATCCTGGTAAACCTCCTTTGCACCCTCTCCAAAGCCTCCACATCTTTCCTATAATAGGGCGACCAGAACTGGTCACAATATTCCGAGTGTGGCCTCGCCAGGGTTTTGTAGAGCTGCAGCATAACCTCGCGGCTCTTAAACTCGATCCCCCTGTTAATGAAAGCCAAAACACCATATGCTTTCTTAACAACCTTACCCACTTGGGTGGCAACTTTGAGGGAGCTATGCACTTGAACACCAAGAATCCACTGTTCCTCCACACTGCCAAGAATCCTGCCTTTAATCCTGCATTCAGCATTTAAGTTTGACCTTTCAAAATGCATCACTTCGCATTTATCCAGGTTGAACTCCATCTGCCATTTCTCAGCCCAGCTCTGCATTCTGTCAATGTTTCGCTGAAGCCTGCAATAGCCCTCGATACTATCAATGGCACCTCCAACCTTTGTGTCATCAGCAACATCCTAACCCACCCCTCAACCTTCTCATCCAAGTCATTTATAAAAACTACAAAGAGCAGAGGCCCAAGAATAGAGCCCTGCGGGACACCACTCAGCACTGACCTCCAGGCAGAATACTTACCATCTACAACCACTCTCTGCCTCCTGTCAGCCAACCAATTCTGAATCCAGACAGCCAAATCACCCTGTATCCCATACCTCCTGACTTTATGAATCAGCCTGCCGTGGGGAACCTTATCAAATGCCTTGCTAAAGTCCATGTACACCACATCCACTGCTCAACCCTCATCAACCAGTCTCGTAACTTGCTCAAAGAACTCAATAAGGTTTGTAAGGCATGACCTGCCCCTCACAAAGCCATGCTGACTCCCTTTAATCATGCTATGCTTTTCCAAATAGTCATAAATCCTATCCCTCAGAATTCTTTCCAAAACCTTGCTGACTACAGACGTAAGACTGACTGACTGGTCTGTAATCTCCAGGGATTTCCCTATTCCCTTTCTTGAAAAGAGGAACAACATTTGCCTCCCTCCAATCTTCCGGTACGACTCCCATGGAGAGTGAGGAAGCAAAGATCTTCGCCAGCGACTTAGCAACCTCCTTTCTCACTTCCCGGAGCAACCTAGGATAAATCTGGTCTGGCCCTGGGGACTTATAAATCTTAATGTTTGCCAAAATTTCCCACATATCAACTTGCTCAATCTTGATCTGTTCAAGCCTGTTTTCCTGCTCCTCAAAGTTCTCATCCATAACAAGGTCCCTTTCCTTATTGAAAACTGAAGCAAAAAACTCATTTAGGGCTTCCCCTATCTGCTTAGACTCCACGCACAAGTTCCCTACGCTATCCCTGATCAGTCCTACCTTCTCCCTGATCATTCTCTTATTCCTCACGTATGAGTGAAATGCCTTTGGGTTCTCCCTAATCCTTCCTGCCAACCCTTTTTCGTGCCCCCTCCTGGCCCTCCTCAGTCCACTTTTGAGCTCCTTCCAAGCAAGCCTGTAATCCTCTAACGCTGTGCTAGACCCTTGCTTCCTCCACCTTACGTACGCTGCCTTTTTCTTTTTGACAAGAAGCACCTCTGTACCCGTCGTCCAAGGCTCCTTAATCTTACCCCTTCTTACCTGTCTCAGAGGAACAAATTTACACATCACTCGCAACAACTGCTCCTTAAACAGCCTCCACATGTCTGCTGTGCCCTTTCTGTGGAACAATTGCTCCCAATCTGTACTTCCCAACTCCTGTCTGATAGCGTCATAGTTTCCTTCACCCCAGTTAAATATCTTCCCCTGGTAACTGCTCCTTTCCCTTTCCATGGCTATGGTAAATGTCTTCAGAGGCTAGAGAGTATTGATTTGTTGAAGGTTAAAGAATTGGATAGTGCTTTTTGCAGTCCACACTAAGAGTCCTGGGCGCTTTGTGACCTCCCAAATATTTGGTAAAGGGAACTATTGAAAGATCACCAACTAGAGGAAAAGCCTCAGTCCTGTAGGAGTTTAAGAAATTGGTGTTGGCTGTAACGTGGAGCAAGGATGACATTTTTTTTCCTCAGGGCTGTGAGTTTCAGGGTTCAAGTGACAGGGGAGGCAGATTTTTTTTGAAACATTTATTGGATGGAGTCTTTTGCCTAGGGTGGGGGGTTTCAATACTAGGGGCCATATTTTTAAGGTGAGAGGAGAAAGATTTTTTAAAAAGTCATGAAGGGCAATTTTTTTGTCAGTGGTTCATGTGTGGAATGAACTTCCAGAGGAAGTGGTGGAAGCAGGTGCAGTTACAAAGTTTAAAAGACATTTGGATATGTACAGGAATAAGAAATGTTTGGAGGACATGGGATAATTGTCGGCAGGTGGGACTAGTTTGTTTGGAATTATGGTTGATGTTGACTGGTTAGAACGAAAGGTCTGGTTCCATGCTGTGTGATTCAGTGACTCTATTCATCTTTAAGACTATTGAGTTTAGCTCCTGTCAGTCATTAATGACAAGGCTGTTGCACTTCAAGGACAGCTTCAGGTTATCTTTTGAAGCTTTTGTTTGTCCTCACCTGGAAAGTCAGGGTGGGAGCTGCTGCCAGCTCCTTGGAAGGATGTGGATATGGAGTGAATGGAATATGACTGTAGGAGCAGCAATAATGTTGGTAGTAGTTAACCTCATGGATATGAGTTAAATGCAGCTCCAAAAAGATTTGCTTCTGCCTCCATAGCAAACCTGACAGGTGTGTATTGATATGCGTAGAATTGTTCAGGCTTGCTGCAATACATTTTTAAAAAGTTGGAAACCTGGACAGCCAGGCTCCTTACTAGACCATTTAATTGGCAGTGAGCTTGTTTTCCACTAACTTCCTCTACTGACCTTTTGAAAATTCAAAACCATTCCAGGGGCAAAATGTTCTTGCATTGATAAATGTGAGCACTATTTTGAAATTCCCACTTGCTCTGGATCCTGATCCAGTGACCATTCTGGGAGCATACAGGAGAACATAATTGAAAATTTTGAGATTGTTCTCGTTTGGGGAGAAGGGGAGAGACTGATTTATTTCATAGTGAAGCAGTTTTCAGTAATTGAAAAGATACGTGTCTGCTAACCTATTTTGATTATATGTAGGTAATTTCTTTTAACTTGGATCCGGTGAAATGGCCAGAAACACACAGTAACCTAAAGAGACTGACTTATACATAGCCTGCATGGGAATATACGGCTTGCCATGGCGTAAGAGACATTACTAGGACATTGAGATTGATGGGGAGCATAGAATATAGGATCAAATGTAAGCTTTCGGACATTTTGCAGAAAAATTTCTTTTTAAATATAGATGGTTGTGAGCCTGTAGAATGCATCACCAGAGCTAACAATTGTAGCATACTTAGAAAAAGATTAGACAGGTAGTGAATGGAACAGAATGAAAAAATACAAGAAGAAGCTCTGTGAGTGTGTGTGTGTGTGTGTGTGTGTGAGTGAGAGAGAGAGAGAGAGAATATGGACGACAGGATTATCAAACTGAGGGTGAGCAATCTGCTATAGATCATTCACTTAGCTTGGTACAGTGGCACATTCAGTGGAGTTTGCACATTCTCCCCGTGTCTGCGTGGGTTTCCTCCCACAGCCTAAAGATGTGCAGGCTAGGTGGATCAGCCATGCTAAATTGCCCATAGTGTTCAGGGGTGTGTGGGTTATAGGGGGATGGGTCTGGGTGGGATGTTCCAAGGGGCAGTGTGGACTTGTTGGGTCAAAGGGCCTGTTTCCACACTGTAGGGAATCTAATCTAATATGAAAATCTACAGCACTGATGTTACTAGTTTATCATGGTAAACTCTAAAAGCTCATTAGAGATAACAAGGTGTAGAACTGGATGAAAACAGCAGGCCAAGCAGCATCATAGGAGCAGCTCTACACCTTGTTATCTTGGATTCCCCAGCATCTGCAATTCCTATTATCTCTAAAAGCTCATTGCTTTGTTTGTGAATTGCATGCACAATATTTGAGGGCATTTCTACCATATGTTTTCAGTATGCAACTAATCCAAACATCTCAACATTCACTGCTGTTGCTGTTGGATGGTTCTGCCCGCTGTCTCTACCAGATTGTGATGAGATCTCTTAATTAAGTCCACCTGCCTGATAAGCTCACTCGTTACAGTCTGAATTCGAAGTAAATGTGCATGAAAATTAAATACACCTTCATTTTAGTTGGGTTGATCAAAATCTTTGGCCTGGAAATCCAAAATTAACTGTGAATTATTTGCTGCACACATTAGTGCAAAAACCGCTATCTCTCTCTGATCTGTGACAGCAAGAACTTCAGATGCTGGAGTAAAAGATAACAGTGTAGAGCTGGAGGAACGCAACAGGCCAGGCAGCATCAGAGGGGTAGGAAAGTTGTCGTTTCGGGCCGGGACCCTTCTTCAGAAATGCCCCGACCCAAAAAGTCAACTTTCCTGTTCCTCTGATGCTGCCTGGTCTGCTGTGTTTCTCCAGCTCTACACTGTGTTATCTCTCTCTGATCTGTGATTCTTTATTACTCTGGTCAAAATAAAGGCACTCTTCCAGTCAGAATTCCCCAGTGCCTTATCCAGGACCAGTTTGAGTCAAGTTAATACCTGGGCTGGAGGCATTGGTGGAAACCTGCAATGCCGACTTTTTAAAATTTGCGCAAATATCATTTGCTACCTAACCACTTTACATCAGGTGTAGAATATGTGTAAGATGGTTTTGTTGAAAATTTGTAGGTGTGCAAGTTGAACATGATCACGAGTGGGAGTAATAGCTACTGGCAGCATTCATATCTTTCACGTTGCAGGCAAATATCCCAAATCCCAGCTGCAAACATGAACAGAGAACTGACTGGCAGGATTATGGTGAAAAAGTAAGGGAATGTACTGGATTGGACAACTCTTTCAAAGAACTGGAGCAGGCAAGATGGGCGAAATACCCCCTGTGTTATTGTGTATAATGATGCAGTGGTTATGAATGTAAATTAAGTATTGTTTTTGAGCTGCTGTTCTCCACCTCATTAGCGTACTCGTTTATTCATGGAGTCATACAGCCAGTCCATGCCAACCGTAAACCCAAACTAAACTAGTCTCCCCCACCTGCATATGGCCCGTATCCCTCCAAACATTCCTTATTCATGTGCTTATCCAAATGTCTTTTAAACATTGTAACTGTACCCACATCCACCACTTTCTTTAGAAATTCATTCCATACATGGACCACTGTTTGTAGGGGAAAATAAAATTGACCTCATGTCTTTATTTTTTAAATCTTTCCCCTCTCACCTTTTAAAATCTTCCCCATAGTCTTGAAATCCCCACCCAATGAAAAAGACACCTGCCATTCGCCTTACGTGTAGCCTTCAGAAGAAAATTAGAGAAGCCATCATGTCAGTCCAGGTTCGAAGCTGACCTCTCCTCATGTTTCCAGGCCCAGGATGGACGAGAATGTGTCCTGTTGCACATTGTCCCTCATCATCGGCGGTACTCATAAGTTGAATGCAATCTAAAGTAATTCTTGGATTTTTTTTAGGTTTTATGCAATAATTGACATACAGTTTTCACTTTTTTGTCTTTTTGTTGGGAATTCATAAGGAAATCCTCTTTGTGCTTCTTGGAGGAGCTGGAGATAAAACCACAGGTTAAGTTATACCATTAATAACGTTTCCTCTTACATTGTAACAGTGATTATGCCTCAGTACTTATTATGGTAAAGAACTTGGAGATATCAAGTGGCCATGAAAAGTACTGCAGAAACACAAGTTATTTACCGTAGCTATCGCCCTTCACACCTCATGTAGGCAGAGCAAATTGATCCTCAGTTTGGATTGAAGAACCGTAGGTAGTACGTCTGACTGTGATGATCAAGTATCACAAGGTTACAATAACACTTATGTTAAAGGAACTAGACAAATATAAGTCATCCCAATGCACTACTGAGTGGGAGCCAAATTTTTGATTTAGAGCTCTTTGGGGATTTTTTTCATTCCAGTGGCTCCTTTTTCAAACTCTTAATTACTTCATAAGCTGATCCAGCACAAAATAAAAAATGATAATGAGCAAGAATAAAGGAGAGGGGTCAATGATTGGAGGAGCTGGTGCAGACAGCATGGGAGAGATGCAATCTGTGATTGGATGCGAACCTGGGCATGGATTTGGGAGGAAGTGACATGATGAAGTACTGAGGAGAGAAAAGGGAATTTAGAAATCGAGCAGCAGTTTCCTAGGACTGAGAGGTCAAGGGTTATCTTATCGATCAGCCTCTAACATGTTGCATCATAATTTTGCCAGTAGGTCTGAAGATAATGTTTGCCATCGATTTATATGCTTCAGAATTCTTCCTGGCACACACATCTATCTACAGTCCATCTGTGCATATACTATGCCTTCAGTGTAGACAGACATATTCCTCACTAACTACAGCATTCTCAATATTGACCCAGTATTGGGTCTTGAATATCGTTTGTCCTTTTCTAGCTATCTCTCTTATTTTATTCGTACTTCTGGCACTAAAGTATTATCAGTATCAGCTGAATAAAAACAAAGTACCATGAGTGCTGGAAATCCTAAAATAAAGCAAAGAAAATTGGTGGAAAGAGAAATGGGATTAGCAATTCCAATTCCACAGTTCTGGAGAAGTGCCTTTGGACACAAAACATTAACTCTGCTTCTGTCTCTCCACAGATGCTGCTAGACCTCCTGAGTTTTTCCGGCAATTTCTGTTTTTACATCAATCTCTGCTTTCCTGAGTCCCTGAAGTTACATAAGAACTAGGAACAGGAGGAGGCCGTCTGGCCCCTCGAGCCTGCTGCACCATTTAATAAGGTCATGGCTGATCTTTGAGACTCAGCTGCACTTACCTGCCTGCACACCATAACCTTTAATTCCTTTACCGTTCAAAAATTTATTTAGCCTTGCCTTAAAAAACGTTCAGCGAGGTAGCTTCAGTCACTTCATTGGGCAGGGAATTCCACAGATTCACAACCCTTTGGGTGAAGATGTTCCTCCTTACCTCAGGCCTACATCTGCTTCCCTTTATTTTTGAGACAATGCCCCCTAGCCCTAGTTTCACCTGCTAGCGGAAACAACCTCCCTGCCTCCACCTTATCTACTCCCTTCATAATCTTATATGTTTCTATATCTCCCCTCATTCTTCTGAATTCCAATGAGTATAATCCCAGCCTATTCAGTCTCTCCTCATGATCCAAACCTCTCAACTCTGGAATCAACCAAGTGAATCTCCTCTGCACCCCTTCGAGTGCTAGTGTATCCATTCTCAAGTAAGGAGACTAAAACTGCACACAGTACTCCAGGTGTGGCCTCACCAGGACCCTATACAGCTGCAGCACAGCCTCCCTGTTTTTAAATGCCATCCCTCGAGCAATGGCAGACAAAATTCCATTTGCCTTTTTAATTACTTGCTGCACCTGCAATCCTGCTTTTAGCGATTCATGCACAAGGACACCCAACTCCCTCTGCACAGCAGCGTGCTGCAAATATTTACCGTTTAAAACGTAGCTCATTTTACTGTTATTCCTACCAAAGTGGATGACCTCATACTTATCAACATTGTACTCCATTTGCCAGACCTTTGCCCAATCACTTAGACTATCTATATCCCTCTGCAGACTTTGTGTCTTCTGCACACTTTGCTCCACCACTCACCTTTGTGTCATCTGCAAATTTTGACACACCACACTTAGTCCCCAACTCCAAATCATCTATGTAAATTCTAAACAATTGAGGTCCCAACAATGAGCCCTGAGGCACACCACTAGGCACTGACCGCCAACCAGAAAAACACCCATTTACCCCAACTCTTTGTTTTCTACTAGTCAACCAATACTCTATCCATGTCGATACATTACCTGTAATGCCGTGCAACCTTATCTTATGTAGCAGTCTTTGATGTGGCACCTTGTCAGATGTGTTCTGAAAATCCAGATACACTACATCTGCAGGTTTCCCATTGTCCACCATGCAAGTAATGTCCTCAACGAATTCCACCAAATTAGTTAAACATGACCTACCCTCCATGAACCCATGCTGGGTGTTCCCAATGGGACAATTTATATCCAGATGTCTAGATATTTCTATTGGGGCAAAGATCTGAAATAAACAAACATAGAAACCAAGTTAATGTTTCGTCTAGTATGACTCCCGTTCCAAAAAAGTGTCATACTCGATTTGAAAAGTTAACTCTGTTCTCACAAATTCTGCCAGACTTGCTGTTTTTTGTTTTTTATTTCACATTTCCAACATTTGCAATATTTTACTGAGAGCCAAATAGAGATCTGTTTACTTCTTTAATACTATTATGTTCTGTAAATTACTTTTCTCACCCTTGTAACTTCTATTGTATTAAAAGCATATGCATTAAATGAATATTAACCAACAATTTGTGTTTTTGTAAAGCGGTTTTAAAGCTAGAATCATTAACGACCGTTGTGAGATTCCACTGGGGATTGACACTCGCATGGTCTGCTCTCCCTAAACTTTGTTTTCTGCCAGAAATAAAGACAGAGCTGCAGGAATTGTACTGAGCTGCTTCTTGTCATGTATTAAAAATGGTTAATGAAAATCTTCAATGTATTTGTGTCCTGATCAATATATTTTCACTTACTTGTAGCTGACTTGACACAGGAGAGTAAAGAAAATCAATGGATGGGTGTTTCTGTGAAAAGCCAGGGACCAGGTGGAAAGGTCATGGTAAGTTTGCCCACTGACCATTTTACCCCAGAGCCTTTCAGCTGGGGGGCAGCAATAGAGTCTGAGTTCGGAGAACAAGTGTCAAGTGTAATTCGAGTGTAGTCATCATCCCTTACTTTTTCTGATGTGAACTGAAGACACTCGAGGAAGATTCCTGTACTGACTTTACCTCAAATTCTCCTTTTTGCTTATATGTTTGCGAAACATTTAACTTTTGATGTTACAAAATTAGAACAAGAAAAATATTTAAATAGTTTATCCTGGAACAGGATGTTATTTAATGGTGGGCTAACCAGATTAACAAAAAGTAAATTACTAACCTCGGGTAGTGCCTAGTACTAAAAACAGATTATATTTTATTAATTTCAGGTTTGTGCTCATCGCTATGAGCTAAGGCGCTATGTGAATAAACCAGACGAGGCTCGCGATGTGACTGGACAATGCTATATTTTGAGCGAGGATCTTGTTTTCCGAGAAAATGAAACTGATAAAAATGTGAAACTTTGTGTTGGGCGACTTCGGGGTCATGAAAAATTTGGTATTTGCCAGCAAGGTGTAGCTAGTGCTTTCACCAAGGACAATGATTATTTTGTATATGGAGCACCAGGCGCTTACAACTGGAAAGGTAACTTGTAATTTTTTTTAAAAATGTAAGTTTTCTTTCATTTTGTTTGAAGATGATGGACAATGATTATTTTGTATATGGAGCACCAGGCGCTTACAACTGGAAAGGTAACTTGTAATTTTAAAAAAAAATGTAAGTTTTCTTTCATTTTGTTTGAAGATGATACAGATGTTGGGAATTAACCATTAAAAACTGTAGATAGCATGGCAAGAAAAGTTTGATAGATTTGCATTACATTCTGGGTCTGGGGGAGGCAGGGTGTGTTGAGACGGTGGGGGATTTGTAACCTGGATACATCAGATACAACTGAATATCTCCAATTTGCAGTGCTGGCCAGTTCCAGATGTTGCATATCACTTCTGAAAGGGAAGTTTCATGGGCTCATGGTACTGGGTGAGCTCCCCATCCCTGTTGAATAGTATTTCTGCATTTAAGATGATTGACAAAAGAACTAGAGGCAACATGAGGGAAAGCTTTTTTTTGCAATACAGCAGGTATGTGGGATCGGGAGTGTACTATCCAGAGATGTGACAAAGGCAAATTCAGTTGGGACTTTCAAAGGGGAATTGGATAATAAATTGAAGTGATTTAGTAAAGGCAAGGGAATGGGTCTAACTGAGTAACTCTTTCAGAGCCCAAGCATGGACTTGATTGATTTGATTTATTGTCACGTATACCAAAGTGCAGTGAAAAACTTTGTTTATGAGCAGAACAAGCAGATTAGAGTAAGCAAGGGTATACAGACTAAAAATACTCAGTCAGAGAGCGTTACTTGAGTCCAGAAAATCCACTCATCAGTTTAATAATGACCAGGTAGAAGCTGTTCCTGAAACTGCTCATGCATGTGCTTGAACTTCTGTATCTTCTGCCTGACAGAGGAGGTTGTAGGAGATCATTACCTGGACGGCCTTTGCTGTTGGAGGCCTTTCTGAGGCAGCGAGTCATGTAAGTGGAGTCCATGGACGGAAGGTTGGCTTCTATGATGGTCTGGGCTGTGCACACCACGTTCTGTAGTTTCTTATGGTCCTGGGCAGAGCAGCTGTATGCATCTGGACAGTATGTTTTCAGTGGTGCATCTGTAGAAGTTGGTGAGGGACCTTGTGGACATGCCAAGCTTCCTGAGCCACCTGAGAAAAGACAAGGCGTTGTTGTGTCTTCTTGATTGTCGCATCTATATGGGAAGTCCAGGACAAGTTGTTAGTTATAGTGACTTTGAGGAACTTGACACACTCCATCCTCTCAACCTTAGCCTCAGTTCTGTTGATGTAGATGGGGGTGTGTTTTCATCTTTTCTTTCAGAAGTCAATGATCAGTTCTTTAGTTTTGCCCATGTAGAGAGACAGATTGTTTTCATTGAACCACATCACTAAGCCTTCTATCTCCCTTCTCTATTTTGACTCGTCATTGTTAGATATCTGTCTGACTACAGTGGTGTTGCTGGTGAACCTGTAGATGACATTCATTTGGAATTTGGCAACACAGTTGTGGATGCACAGGGAGTACAGTAGGGACCTGCGGATGCATCTTTGGGGGGGGGCTCCAGTATTGAGTGTTATTGCGGAGGGGGTGCAGTTACTTATCCTCACTGATTGCGGTTGGTGGGTCAGAAAGCTGAGGATCCAGTTGCAGAGGGCCATGACCAGCCTCTTGAAGCATTTCATGATTGAGCTCTGAGCCACTGGGCGGAGTTTTTATGGCACACTGCATGCGCTTTCTTGGGTACGGGGAGGATAGTGGTCTTCTTGAAGTAGGTGGAGAATTCAGCTTGTAGGAGGGAGATGTCGAAGATGTCGGACTTCACAGGGTAAATAGGCACCTTCTCTGCTGTAGCCATTTTAAGATTCAATAATAAAACCAGAATCTAAACTACTTTTTAGATAAATCAGGCAGTTTGATAGGACCAGCTGAAAGTTTTAACAGATGATGGTTTACAAGCAATTTATCTGAATGTATATCTTCAATTAAAATTGGGGATAGGCTCTCCTGTTCCTTCAGGCCCCAGGTTCAGGCAAGTACGTGTGAAAAGCTTTCCTCATGGATGATAATATCTACATTTTATTAAGCGCAGCTATTGTAGCACCTGCAAAGCAATCCTGCAGTAGGAGTTCACTCACACGTTCAGTACTTTGTGTATATAAGTTAAGGACTAAAAGTCTGCTTCAGGAATGGGATTTGGAAGCCATGTTTGTTTAAGTGTTGCTGAAAGAAGACCTTTTTTTTTGCCAGAGTTTTTTGTCTTGTCCTGATGAGTGCAAGACGAAAGGCAATGGTTTTGGCAAAACATTATCTTGGTATATGTTTTATTAAAAGTTGTTGAACATGAACATGCAGATGTATAGTTCCCAATATCATTGTCAAAATAGATGAAAAATGTAGTTCCTGTCCATTTGTCATTTCATACCACTATCTAAAAGTGAAAAATCTAATTGTTATTGTAGTTATATTGTGAAAGTATTGGGATATGGGATATAATTCCAGTGTACAGTGCTTCCATTGATTGCACATGATTAATTTTCTTCTTGGAATTTGGAAAACTATCTAACTACATAAACAACTTAACGGACATTTAAAACATTTAATCGCGAGACCAAAATAATTGTAACTATAGATAGGAGTGGAATTGTTGATCTCATTTTGGTACCTTGGGATGGAATAGCAATGTGAGGTAACCTGCTTCCAGTTCTGCAGAAAGATGCTAATTATGCCACTGAACTATTTGTTCCCTCAGGAATAGTACATGTCGAAGAAAGCAAAAGTATTGATGAGATTGACTTTGATGGGCCCTATGAAGTTGGTGACGAAAGCAGACGTGATGAAAAATTGATACCTGTCCCTGCTAACAGCTATTTAGGTAGGTATTAATAATTTTGTAAGAGAAAGGGATAGGTACTTCTTCAACAAAAAACAGTACCAAGGATCTGGAGAGAGGGCAGGCACATGGAGCTAGTTGGTAGCTCATTCATGGACATGGGACTAAATAGTCTCCTGTGCTGTTAAGATTTTGTGTATCTACAGTTCACGTTAGAGGCATGTCTATAATTAACCATTAACCCTCCCCTTTGTGACCCTTTGCAAATCTCACACTGTGCTTAGTTTCTAAATCCATAATAAAACTGTATTAGAAAAAAATTGTGCTGACAGACATAAGTAAATAGCTACATTGAGATGCTGGGGGTGAGCACATATGACACTGTTTCTATGTACTTCTGAGTAAAAGGTAGCACTTGTACAGTTAAAGGTAGATGTCAAGCCCAGTTTCTTTCCCAGTCTGATAAGGAATCAAATATTAAGCTCTGAAACTCCTCTGAATCTAATCCAAACAATTGCTTTCTGTAAGGTATTTACTTTATCGATTTATCGATGGCTGTTTATTTGATTAAATATGCAGTCTGATCCTATTGTTTTGTTAGGCTTTTCTCTGGACTCGGGCAAGGGGATCACATCAAAGGACACATTGACCTTTGTGTCAGGAGCACCAAGAGCCAACCATGCTGGAGCAGTTGTTTTCCTAAAGATAGAGCAACGGACAAGAAACTTAATGACTGAACATGTTCTGGATGGTGAAGGGTTGGCGTCCTCTTTTGGATATGATATTGCTGTGGTGGATCTTAATCAAGACAGGTGAGGAGGCACGTACCTGTTCGGAAACTATCTAGTCATTCTGTGGACTGAGCCCCTCCAGTTCTCCTTACATTACTTTTGCAAGTAAATGAATTTTCCAGTATTGTTTTAAAAAATGAGTGGTACTACAATGATAAAATAGAAGAGGGAATAGCATTAAATTTACAACATTGTTTAAAATATTTCTTTTAAAAACAAAAGTACACCCAGTCGCGAACCATTTCAACTCTCCCTCCCATTCCTCAGACGACATGTCAATCATGGGCCTCCTGCAGTGCCACAATGATGCCACCCGAAGGTTGCAGGAACAGCAACTCATATTCCGCTTGGGAACCCTGCAGCCCAATGGTATCAATGTGGACTACACAAGCTTCAAAATCTCCCCTTCCCCCAATGCATCCCAAAACCAGCCCAGTTCTTCCCCTCCCCCCACTGCATCACAAAACCAACCCAGCCTGTCTCTGCTTCCCTAACCTGTTCTTCCACTCACCCATCCCTTCCTCCCACCTCAAGCCGCACCTCCATTTCCTACCTACCACCTCATCCCGCCTCCTTGACCTGTCCATTTTCCCTGGACAGACCTATCCCCTCCCTACCTCCTCACCTATACTCTCCTCTTTACCTATCTTGTTTTCTCTCCATCTTTGGTCCGCCTCCCCCTCTCTCCCTATTTATTCTAGTTCCCTCTCCCCAACCCCCTCTCTGATGAAGGGTCTAGACACGAAATGTCAGCTTTTGTGCTCCTGAGATGCTGCTTGGCCTGCTGTGTTCATCCAGCTCCACACTTTGTTATCTTGGATTCTCCAGCATCTGCAGTTCCCATTATCATTTATCAATGAGGCAAGCCTGCCTTCTTTTGTAGAGATGAAAAAGGGGCCACTATGAGTTTATTCTCTCCTGTGAGCCATTATCCATCTCCTCACTGCTGCCTACAAGTACTAACCTCATTCTTCAGGCCTTGCTGGGTAAAATACTTCACCAAGCCAGGAGAGAAATCATCCAGTTTCTTTCTTGCTGTATATCAATCATCATTTTAAATTTGGTTTATCACTCGTGATTGGGTATCTGAGACCCTTGCCTGGAAAGTGGGTGGGGGGGATAAATTTGAAGACTATTTTTCAGTTGTAGGAATTTTTGTTTTCTCTGTTAATAACTTTAACTAGATCTACAGCAGACAAAAATGCAGACCTCTTAAATTTGCTTTGTTTCCAACATCTAGTCAAAACTAGTGAATTAGTTTGCAGCATAAACATCAGGTCCAGGAAAATACGAAACTATATTCAAAAGCAATCATTTGTCATAGAGTCATACAACATGGAAACAGTCCCCTTGGTTCAACTTGTCCACGTTGACCAAGTTTCCCAAACTTAAACTAGTCCCACTTGACTAAACCTTTTATTATTGATGTACTAATCCAAATGTCTTTTCAATGTGGTAACTGTACCTGCGTCCACAACTTCCTCTCACCGTTCATTCCACCTATGAACCATCCTCTGTGTGAAAAAATTGCTCCTCAGGTCTCTCTCAAATCTTTTTCCTCTCACCTTAAAAAAATTCCCCCAGCTTTGAACTCATGCACCCTAGGGGAAAGATCGTTGCTCTTCACTTTATCTACGCCCATCATGATTTTATAAACCTGTATAAGATCACCCCTCAACCTCCTACATCCAATGAAAAATGTCCCAGCCTATTCATCCTCTCCTTATTACTCAAACCCTCCAGTCCTGGCAACATCCTGGTACATCTTTTCTGAACTCTCTCCAATTTAATAACATTCTTCATACCGGAGGACGACCGGAACTGTAGACAGTACTCAAAGCGGCCTCACCAACATCCTGTACACCCTCAACATGCAAGTCCCAATTCCTCTACTCCAATGTCTGACCAATGAAGGCAAGCACGCTGAATGTCTTCTTAACTACCCTGTCTACCTGTGATGCAACTTCCAAAGAACTATGTAACTGAGTCCCCTTGATCTGTTTGCCAACACTACCCAAGTCCCTACCATTTACCGTATTAAGTCCTACCCTGTTTGTTTTACCAAATGCAATATCTTTCATGTGTCCAAATTAAACTCCATCAGCACCCCTCAGCCCATTGGCCCAATTGATAAAGATCTCTTTGTAATCTTAGATAAACTTCTTCACTATCCACTACACCACCAATTTTGGTGTCATCTGCGAAGTTACTAGCCATGTCTCCTAAATTCTCATCCAGATCCTTAATATAAATAACAAACAAAAATGAACCCAGCACCAATCCCTGCGGAACACCGCTGGTCACGGGCCTCCATGTTGAGAAACAACTCTCCACAACCAATGTGTGCTTCCTACTGTCAAGCCAAGTTTTTATCAGGTTGGCAAGCTTTCCCTGAATCCCATGTGATCTAACTTTACTCATTAGTCCACCAGGAGGAACTTTGTCAAAGGCTTCACCGAAGTCCATATAGACAACATCTACTGCTCTGCCCTAGTCAGTCTTTTTGGTTATGACCTCAAAAATGCTCAAACCAAGTTTGTGAGACATGATTTCCCTTGCACGTTGACCATCCTAATCAGGCCTTGGTGCTCCTAATGCAGAAAAATCCTGTCCCTCAGAATCCCCTCCAACAATTTACTAAGCATCATGTCAGACTCACTGGCCTAAAGCTCCCAGGCTTCTCCTTACAGGCTTCCTTTAATAAAGACAGAGCATTAGCCACCCTCCAGTTCTCCTGCACCTCACCCATGAATGTAGATGATATGAATATCTCTGCTAGGGGCCCCACAATTTCTTCCCTAACTTACCACAACATCCTGGGATACACTTGATTGGGCCCCGGAGTAAAAACTCGAATATTGCTGAAATGAGAGACGTACTGTTGTAGCTCTTCATCTTGCACTTGTCAGGGCAAACTGATAAGGACACGAACTCCACATTTCATACAACCACAATAATTTAGACCACATAGATGAAAGAAAAGCCTTAAGAAAGTTGGCCTCCAGCTACATAGATGTATTGGAAAAGCTGGGACTGCTCTTCAGGGCAAACAAATGTCGAGATTTGTTCAGGGTGCTTCACAACCATGAGGGGTCTGGACGGAATAGATAGGGACAGTTAGCACTGACAGCAGAGTCAAGGACTAGTGAACAGATTTATAGTAAATAGTAAAAGAATCAAAGCTGGTTAGGATCGGAATGCGCAACAAACATGGGTTTCAAAAGAGAATTTGATAATTATCTGAAGGAGCAAAAAATTGCAAGGTGGGTGTGGGACTAAGTTGCTCCTACAGAGTTCCAACTCTGCCAAGACAGGCAGAATAGTCACCTTTTTACTGTAACCATTCTGTGAAATGTGAAGAATAACAATGCATAAATTATTCTTGGTTTAATTTAAGTGCTTGCCGTCATCTTAAATTTGAGACTTTATGCTAGAGTGCCACCTGGTGCCTTTGGTGTGGAATTACATGTTAGCACAGATGCTAGTTCTAAACAGGAAAGTACAATCAGTATTTGTAGAACTAAGGTTACCACACCAGCCTTGTAATATTTTCATTAATCACAGCACCACTCCAGTGTTTTCTGAAAAACTTTGAACTGAAATTTTCCAACTCAACTAATCAGTTCTAATAAACAGAAGAAATGCTAAAATTTCCAGCAGCATCTGCGGAGAAGGAAACAGAGTTTACATTTTGGTTCTGTACCTTTTCACCGTTAGAAATGTGATTGAGTTTGAGCACACGAAACAGGGTAGGGTGTGAAAAAGACAAAAGTGAAGATTCATGATAGGGTGGAGGCAAGGCAAAATGAAGTGACCGAAGGATAATGGTGCGAGGCCAAAGGGAATAGTGATGTAATAAGCAAAAGTTGTGTCTAGAGAGGGTGAGAGGACTATATCATAACTGCCTGCTATCTGAGAATGATGGAAGAAAGAAGAAATGGTAGCTGGTGGAATTTATATTAAATTATTAAATCTGAAATACAGTGTTAATCCCAGGAAGTGTGACCCTGATGATGTTGATTGTTGTTTCAAAACCCATCTGGTTTACTAAAGTTTTTTTAGGGAAGGAAACCTTTCACCCATACCTGGTCTGACTTGTACGTGATTCCAGAACGATACAATTTTGTTGCTTCTTAATTGCCCCCTGAAATGTAAGTCCCTTGTTCAAAGGCAACAAAATCCTCAACTTGCCGGTCACACCCACTTTCCACAGATGAGTAAAGAAAAAAATAGAAGAGTGCAATTTGGGAAGAGCAGTGCACTCAGAGTACTGCCTGGATTCCTGCCTTTTACCTGGACTAAACATTACATTTTGAGAATGCTTACATCAAAGCGTCGCATTATTACTCTTGTACTCAATTTTGTACAGATTCACTAACGCATAAATTCCCAGAAAATAACATGCAGAATTCCAATTTTCAGGCATGCCTTTGCAATGCAGGCCTGTCTCAGTGACTTGGGACATGCACTTGTGGCATGTTCTCACATGATTCAGAACCAAATCACCTCTGTCACAGATTTTCTGCTGTCAAAAAGTTTCATAACTTTCATGTTATGAAAGCACCTTAAAATGTAAAAGCAAACATTGTTCCATGGCACCTAGAACCACAAGAGGAGAATCTGAAATGCAGACACTAATGTTAGGAGAGTTACCAAATCTTTACTCGCACAATTGGGTTTTCAGGAGGGTCTCCAAGGATAAGAGGGAGTTGAAGACAACATTAGAGATTTCTTTCAGTGCCACTCAGGCATTTATTCAGGTGACAGAGAGTAAGTGAAGTAAGGATTACCAGAAATGTCTGATGGCAAAAAGTTATTTTCTATTGTTGTTCACTGCATTAAAGACAACCACTGCACTTCACTGCCAGTACTGAAAATTTAAAACACTAAAAGTGTTTAGGGGGGGATTGGATAGTTACTTGAAAATGTGGAATACAGAAAATAGGAAATAACCTGGAGTTCAGCAATAGATTGGATGATTCAGGAGGATAAAAAATGCCCAAAAGACCAAACAGTCTGTTTTCTAATTATTACTTATTTGTTAATCAACCTATCTGGTCCAGAGGTAGGGAGGTTACCACTGTGCCAAAATCCTAAAATAGTCCATTTCTCTGCTGTGTAAATTTAATAGTCTGGTGAACCATATTCTTTTTGTACGTTGATCCAGAGAGTCATAAGAGGGCATTTGGGCCATCAAGTTTATGCCAGCTCTCTGTAAAGCAATTCATTCCATCTTGTTGCTCTTCTCTATCCCTGTAACCCTGTAGATTTATATCCCTCAAGTGTGCTTCTAATTTTGTTTTGAAATCATTAACAATTTCTACTTCCAACACACTTGGAGGCAGGGATTTTCAGGTCATAAGCTTCTTCCTCTGCGTCTGACTTGTCCAGAACCTTGAATCCATGTCCCTTACTCCTTCTACCATCAAATAATGGAAGCAGTGTTTCTTTCCAGTCCTCCAGAAAGGTCCAAGTACTGATCCTCAGGGATCCCCACAGTCCGCTGTGCCCCAGTCTGAAAAACAGGTAAAGTGAAAAGCTCACCAGTCTCTTACTTGCCTGCCTGTGAGCTCACACTTGCAATTTTTGTTTTATTTCAAGCTCACTCTTTCCATTTCTTGCTGACTTCCCATCACTATTTTTAAGTAGGCATTTCCAGATCATTTACTTTTTTAGATATAATTCTGGAATACAGATTTAAAATTGTGTAGGTGTCAGCATAATGTCTGAATATTCATCCCTCCATCATTTTACTTTTTTCACTTTGCATTTTCCATTTTCCTTTTATTTAAGGCATGATGACAGCTAACAATAGCAATGGTGGGAGTTGGAACACCTGAATATGTAAAACTGAAAGAGTTAAATTCAGTTGTATACATGTGTGCATTCCTATTGTGGTGGATGGTGTGATGTCAATTGTGATGTAATTGTCAAAAAAAGTCTACATTTTGTTTCTGCACTTTAAGTGAGAGTGTTTCTTTTTCCCAGCTGGTTGGATCTTGTGGTGGGATCCCCACAGTACTTTGACAGAGAAACAGGAATTGGTGGTGCTGCTTATGTTTACATTAATCAAGGAGGAAATTGGAAGAACATAAAACCCATTCGTTTAAATGGGACCAAAGATTCCATGTTTGGATTGGCTGTTGAGAATATAGGTGACATTAACCAGGATGGGTATCCAGGTAAGATTGTAATTGGTTAAAAGCTGAAAAAATAATTTTACATTTAAATAAGCGGAGAATTTATATCCTTATTATATTACATTGGGTGTTATCAGGCTATCTGCAATGTGAAATATGCAATTTGTGCCTCAAATGTTGCTGTTAATGACAGTCTTTAACGTGAACCTTTTTGTTAGAAATGTCCAATGTAAACATTTGTGTTGGGTTTCTTTAATAATCCTATAATGAAAAAACAGTGTATAAGGCTCATTGAAACACATTGTGATAACAACCATATCACTGAAAATGTTTCTTAAAATATAGCCTACGATTTATTTTGTAAATAACGGAAATTCTAATGTACAAAGATTTTCAGTAAAGTATAATGTCAAAACTACTACTTTCACAATGTTATCAGGTGATTTTTATTTTAAAGGCTTTCACTTCTCAGCCTTTCCTGAAAGCCTGGGCTTTGTGTTTTCTCAAAAGCCATATGCTGTAATATGAACAACTTCTCAAAATACATGTCTAGTACATACAGCAAGTGAAATGACAGAATATTTCTCCTCTGTGTTCTCAGAAAATCTGTTAGATTTTTTAACCAATTTTGTTGGAACAAAGTTAGTGGACACATTTCAAAAATGTTCGACCAAGTGGTTTTGTGGAAGAATTAGGGAAAAACGTGACCCCTTTATTGCCATAAATATGTAATCAGTAATGTTCAAATTGTAAGTACTGTGTCCTAAATTCTGTTCAAAGTTCAGAAGGCATATTAAACTGAAGCAGACACTGTCTGGCACTTGTATGTCCTTCAGAGAAACTGCCACATTTTTGTTCTATTACTTTTAATGGAATGATAATTAGGTGGAAACTCGAAGGTAATACAATCCATAAATCAGATTATTGTCTATCTGATCAAGATGAAAATCTGCGCATAGAGAGCACAATCAAAAAGTTGAATTGCTCTTTATTTAGCTAAACAATACTAAACAATGATGTTAACTGGCATGAGGCTGAATGCCACCCTGCTACAAGTGCAAATACTCGCAGCTAGCAAGGGACTACTTTGGAAAAAAAGGCATAAATGGGCGTGTAGCATGGGAAGAAGCAGACTTGACTTGGCCCTCAAGGAGCCAAGAAGAGTTACCACTGACCATCTTTGTAAATGGGCCAAAAATTTGTAAATATTCTTGAACTTCCAGTGGTCCAGACAGAGTCATGTTCCTGGATCCTACAGTCTTTGTTTCCACTCATCTACTAAGTGGGATCAAGGAACCTCGTAGCCATGTAGTCCTTTCTCTCAAATACAGGTAAGTTTAGTTGGGCTGGACAGAGCTTCTGACTCAAAATGAGCTTCTGGAACCTAGTAGCAAAATCTAGTAGTTTTTGGTCCCAGAATGTTTCCTGGACCTTTTTGTTAACAGCTTCCAAATTGACAGCACATATTCCTCAGATGATGCATGTAAGTTTAGGGCTAACACTAAGTCCACCATGATGTGTTTTCTCAACTTTAATTTTATTCCCTCAAACTGTCACAAGCAGATGGGGTAGGGATTATTGATGAAAATTTTCATGAAATAATGGACAATCGCAGATTTCAAAACACCAATATAAATTGAACTTAAGTTATTTAATCATTGAAAATGATGACACTCACCAAATATAGGTATTATTCTTATAGTGCAGTGAATCCTTCAAGTTATTATGAGCAGTGTCGACAAATATCTGCTGTTGTTATTATTAATCTGTATTTGTAAAGTAGTCACCCATTCTTTGTATCCTTCTTTAGATATTGCTATTGGAGCACCTTATGAGGAAAATGGTAAAGTCTACATATACCATGGATCTCATTCTGGGATAAATACCGAACCCTCTCAGGTAAAACTCTCACCAAGGTTTCACATTTGTAGATCATAGAATCATACAGCACAGAAGAGGTCCTTGGGCCCAACCAGTCTGTATTGCCAAAAATGTTTCATAATGTGTACATAAAGTTTCGTTATTAATCGGAAAAACAGTTTGAGATCTATTTACAGAATTATGCAAAAAACTTTGGTAAACATGTCCTTTTAGTATATTGAAGTTTGAAAGCTGTGTGTTGACACTTATTGTGCTACTTACACGAGTACAAAACAAAAGGCCAAACAATGCCTTTTAGAACAGCAAAGCCAACAACTAATTCCAGGGAGTTTGGCTGTGAAAACTATAAAATGTGCAAGAATCTGACCATTGTATAATGAGTTATGTAACTGATCATGATGTGACTCTGATGAATCAGTAAGAGAGATTGAGAGAAGATATCAGATTAGAAGCAGCATGTTAAAAGAGACACCACACTGGATAGCTATATTTAGTAACCTGCAGTGGACAGATGTAACTAAATATTACAGAATGAAAGAGCTTTACTTAGGGATAAACTTACCTAGCATCTGGCATAGTGTCTTTGTAAACACTCAACAGCCCAGAGATACTAAGGAGAAGTATTGACATATTCTAATAGCAGTTTTAACTTCTAGCATATCGTAAAGGATGAAGGTGACCTGAAATCTAAAGTATTAATTTTGAATTGACCAGAGAATTACATTGCATTGCAAGAGTCTTTACATTGTAAAGGATTGGCTATCCTTTCGATTTTACAAGAATAGCTGTTTCATCTAGTGTCATCCTGAAAAAACATAGGCCAATTTGTTTCAGCAGAGCTAAAAGAGGTGGTCTTGAAGCAGAAGCTCGAATCAGGTACCGGTCAGGGCTCATAGCTTTGATAGCTACGAGTGCTTTAGGATGGGAACAGATGACTTCAACGTTATCTAATAGATTTTTTTAGTGGTCAGAAGTCTCCTTTTGGGGAATTATATTGGTCATTTGAATCAGCCTAGAGAAGATTTCAGTCTTTTAGTCAGTAATCCAAGGGTTAGCTGTTTCCTAGTTTCAAACTAATCAGCACATTACAGTTGCAGCAGATTTCAAATGGTAACTTTGTTCTACATAGTAAAAGGCAAACATAGATCATGACGGATACAAGATCTGTTAAATAGGAATAACTGGTGATGTTGAACTGAAAAAGGTGCCCATCGAGCCCCAAAATGAGATTTGCCTGCCAAACATCCTATTGGTAAAGGCTTTTGTATTCACTACAAATGAACACCTGAGGTATTTAAAGGGGGCAGATTATTAAAGTCTTTCAGCCTACACTCCGATTTCATGTCAGCAGTGCCATTTTGGAACTGGGTGATATTGCCTGTCTTAACATCATAACTTTTAAAGGATGTTCACCTATTTATAGGTTTATTGTAGAGGTTGGAAAGAGCTAATATAAATCAAAGAACTGCAGATACTGGAAATCTGAAACAAATACAAATTACTGGAGAAACTCAGCTGGTCTGGCAGCCTACACTTCATTCTCTGTTGCCTGACTAAAACAGATGAAGTGAGTCTGTGGTTTTGCTAGGATTGCAGACTTCCTCGGAATGAAAAGTGCCAAACACTTCCACATGTTAGTTCTGTCTTACTTCAAAGCCAATAGGGATTCCCATCCTTCAGTCTCCAGTTGGTAGTGGATCATAGAGATCAGTATCCTGGATGCAGTAGAGGGTGTCTTCATTCTGTAGCAATCTACCATAACATCTACATTTGAGCTTCCAAGACAAAGCAAATGGCAGCTTCAGGTGACCCAGTGCCTACTTGCCTGATTATTCCAGTATGAGACCCATAGACCCCACCGTGAGCAGCATGCATACCATCAAAACCACTTTTCCACAGGCAATGTGCTAAAGCCTGAGCTAAAACACAGCCTTCATTGCTTTGAATATCCTGGCAGAGCTCTGTAGTCCTCTGCGAAGTGGGTGTTGAACCTGACCTGCTGCATGCAGCACAACTTGGCCATCGTGGGGAGACGGACCTTACCACCAACAGTTGATGAGCAGTTAAGGAGTAGAAAGTGGGATGGGAAAAATGGTGTCAACCTGGACAGCCCCTATCTGGCTCGGGAAATGTATCAGAGTGTGATACTAACAGCAACTGCAGTTCCAAATCACTGACAGTCTTGCATCTTACACTTCCCTTTTGTCATTGACCATTATTTATAGAAAAACTTTAAAGAAAGAACCAAAAGGAGGCCATTCAGCCCATTGACATTGCTAGGACCTATGATTCGAGCACGGCTGATTACTTCTCTGTGCAGTACTCCTGCTCTCTCCAATGTCACATGATGCTTTTAGTGTCTGGAAATCTATCTTTTTAGTTTAAAATCTTTTCAGTGACTTGGCCTTATCGCCTATATGGTCGAGAACTCCACAAAGTCAGATACTCTGGAATAAAGAAATCCATCATCTTAGCCCTAAATAGTCCACCTGCATCCCAAGACCATGATCCCTTGTTCTGGACCCCACAGCTAGAGGGAGCATCATTGCTGCTGCATTCGGTCAGTCCAGCCTGCCAGAACTTTATACATTTCAGTGAGATCCCTCGTTTTTCTAAACTCCTGTGAATGTGGATCTAATCAGCCCAATCTCAACTCATATGGCCATCGCAGGAATCAACTTGGTGAACCACTGCTGAACTCTCCCGATGGTAAACATATCTTCCCTTGGGTAAGGAGACCAAAATTACTTGTGTTTCAGATGGTCTCCTCAAGCCCCTACACAGCTGCAGCAAAACATCCATGCTCCTGTACTCCAATCCCATTGCAATAACACAGTAATTCTCCATTTGTCCTGCTAATTCCTTGCTGCAGCCTGTGTCCATAATCACAACCAGTGTACCCCCTTTACCACTATTTATGTGCTTGATTCATCCATCTTACTGTGAATGCTAGTGCATTCAGATACATCACCTTTAGGTTTGTCTTTTTAATACATCTGCACATTCTTTTTGTTCTGTAGCCCTGTTTTCTGCCAGCCCTTGTTTCCTCTGTGCCGGTTGATTTTTAAGTTTTCTTGGCGTTCATGATGTTAATCTCCTTTTTTGATCTATTCAGCCAACGAGCAAAACAGCTAGCACTGGCAGGTTACATCATAAATAGGCAGCCTGTAGTTCTTGTGCTGTATATGTTACAATCAACAAACAGCATGAATTGTGCATTACAATCCCCGCATCCATTATCAGATCTATTCAATTTATCCACCTTGGGTGTTATATCTGATTTATATTCTCGTATTTAAGAACAAAATTTCAATCTATGTTAAGATTCCTAACTTTGTGCTGCTTAAATTTGCTGTTAAATTTGATGTTGAACTTAAAGCCATTTTGAAATGGCATATGGAGAAGCATTTTGTTTTGGTATTTCTGGATATATGAATGGTCTAGATTAGTTTTTGCAGCAAAAACCTTCAAGATATTTGAATGAAGGGCCTTAATGCAGTTTGAGGTTTACGTGCTGCATTTTGAAACATTTGGATGTGTACAGTTGTTTTGAGTGCTATTCAGTTACACTTGGGTAGCTTGCTGCATAATCTGACACTTTGCCAGTTAATGCTATTCTAGATCTATAATCCTTTCTTCCCAGCGCTGGTAAGAAAGATGCACCAACACCAGTGTTCTCAACCAGGCCAACATCCCCAGCATCGAAGTAGAACACAGAACATAGATAAGTACAGCACAGTACAGGCCTTTTGGCCCACGATGTTGTGCCGTGGAATAATCCTAATCCAAAAATAAAATAACCTAACCTACATTCCCCTCAATTCACTGCTGTCCATGTGCATGTCCAGCAGTCGCTTAAATGTCACTAATGACTCCGCTTCCACGACTACCACTGGTAAACTGTTCCATGCGCTCAACTCTCTGGGTGAAGAACCTCCCTCTGACTTCTCCTCTATACCTTCCTCCTAACACCTTAAAACTATGACCCCTCGTGGCAGTCAATCCTGCCCTGGAGAAAAGTCTCTGGCTCTTAAACTCGATCCCCCTGTTAATGAAAGCCAAAACACCATATGCTTTCTTAACAACCTTACCCACTTGGGTGGCAACTTTGAGGGAGCTACGCACTTGAACACCAAGAATCCACTGTTCCTCCACACTGCCGAGAATCCTGCCTTTAATCCTATATTCAGCATTTAAGTTCGACCTTCCAAAATGCATCACTTTGCATTTATCCAGGGTGAACTCCATCTGCCATTTCTCAGCCCAGCTCTGCATTCTGTCAATGTCTCGCTGAAGCCTGCAATAGCCCTCGATACTATCAACGGCACTTCCAACCTTTGTGTCATCAGCAAACATACTAACCCACCCCTCAACCTCCTCATCCAAGTCATTTATAAAAACAGTACTGACCAGCGATCAGCTGCAATGGGCTGGGCAAGTTGTTCACATGACCAACATGAGACTCCCCAAGCAGGTGCTCTACTCTCAGTTCCAAAAATGGCAGGGATGCCCCAGGTGGACAGAGGAAGTTCTTCAGGGATACCCTCAAGGCATTCCCACAGACACCTGAGAATCACTAGCCTAAAACTGTCCAAAGTGGAAGAGGAGCACCGGGAAAGGTGTTGAGCACTTGCTGTTGGGGAAGAAGTGAAAGCCAGGTGAAAACAGCAAAAAGAGGGCACTGCCACACTAACGCCCAACCTGCCCCTTCCCACAGCCACCTGCTGCCCAAGTGTAATGGAGCCTGCGGTAGCTGCATTGGTCTGTACAGCCACCTACAGACCCATCCTGAGAGTGGGAGAGTCATCCTCGTGTGTGAGGGACTGCTGCTGATGATGAGATATATAGTTTTACATGTTATTAATCTAAGTAAATCCTAATAATTATCCTCCCTGCTTGCATTCATTCTAACCGTTTCCTCAGTTTCTTTTCTCTTTCCTTCCAGATTCTTGACGGGAATGATTTTGGGGTCCCTCTATTTGGCTATTCTCTTGCAGGCAACCTGGATCTCGATGAAAATAAATACCCTGACATGGCGGTTGGCTCACTCAGTGATGTAGTCTTTATATACAGGTGAGGTATTGTACAATAATCCCATTCCATAGCGTTGCTAAGAATAAAATACCAACCATACTGGGGTGGAAGTCAGACAGGACCTGTAAATGTCAAGTTACTGCCCACAATTTCCTCTGCATGTAATAACCATTTGGGCCTACACTATGTAGAACTGCTGTGCAGAGCTTTCTTTCATTTCCTGTTAAACTGGTTTGCAATGTTAATCACTCTCTATCTTGCAAGTGATCGTCTGATTAGCAGAAAGCCGTCATGACTCAATCACTATTCAGTAATCTGCTGTACTTTCCCTCTTGACAGTTATGTTGATTGGCCAGTGATAACTTTTACTGTTTCCTGCCCTGTGGCACCGATTTTTTTTTTCCCCCCTGGTTTCAATTGTTTTCATGCCGTACAGCTGAGTTTATCCACTTGCTATTGGTTGGTAATGACCTCAGTAATGTTGCAATCCTGCATTAATCCACCTTCCTGCACTAAATAAGGTTACCACAGAAGACTCACCTTCTCAACCTCACCCCTCACCTGAGGTATGGTGACCTTCTCAGGTTAAACCACCACCAGTTCTTTCTGGATTGAGAGGGCAGCCTGCTGGTTTACCAGGACCATAATGACTTTTATCCTGCATGTATAATGCAGGTTGCAAACTTTGCTGATTTAGCAAAAAGTCACACTGGTGGGAATTTAACTTATCTGGCTGCAAACCTGCCACTGGGTGGATAATTCAACCCTTGGGGATCAATCTCATTGCTTTTGTCTGCTCTGTCACCAGACTTTGTGTCTCAATGACCAGTATGCATGCAGTACTCGAAATGTAGTCTGCCACAGAGTGTTCATGACCTTTTCAGATTTCTTTATTCTATAATTTTGTCAATGTATTTCAATACAATGTTTGTTTTATTGATTGCTGCTCAGCATTTAATTAGATACCCTGAGCACGGGGGACTAAGGACAGTTAGCTGTTCTCTTTTGGTTCATTCTTAGTTCAGCCCAAAATGTGCAGGTTAGATGGATTTGCCATACTAAATTGCCTATAGTGTCCAGGGATATGAAGGCTAGGTGGGTTAGCCATGGGAAATGCAGGGTTACAGGGAAGGAGTGGAGCTGGGCGGGATGCCCTTTGGAGGGTCGATGTGGACTCTGGGCTGAATGGCCTGTTTCCACACTTGTAGGGATTCTATGATTCTAATTCAGGTACAGCCATGAAGTACATATTTCAATCATTTTCCCTACCTTTATGCAGCACTTCAATTCTGTGACTTCTCTGGTGCTTCTTCCATTTGGAATGCTGCCTCCGAATTTTATTTCCTACAAATTTGACTATTTTGCATGAAGTTCTGAACCCAGGCGACAACTGCAGCTAGAAACGGATTGAGATGAGAATGTGACCTCACTGACAGGACCAACATTTAATGGCCATTCCTAATTATCTTTGGGAAGCTGATGCTGAGTCACTTGCTTCTTACCAATAATGGTGGTGGAGGGATTAGTATTTAAGTTGGTGAATAGTACACTTCTCAAGTGGTCTGTATTGTGCAGCTGATATTGAGTTTCTTAAGAACTGTTGACACTGCCGCCATCCAGCTAAGTAGAGAATGTCCCATCATGTTTCTGACATATGCCTGGTAGATGGTGGGAAATCTTTAGAAATGGGTTATTCACCACTGAATACCATGTCTGGTCTGTCTCTGTAGACCCAGTATTCACCGAGAGGTTGAGTTTTGGTCAGTGGTGATTCTGTATTGTAGATCATCACCTGCTGCTTGCCACTGAATGTAGCCCACATCTTGCTGCATGTGGGCATGGAGTACCTCGATGTCAGATTTGACAAATTACTATTTCACAATGAGTTTCTTATTCCATTCACTGAATTCCCCTGCATTTGTTTTCGTGAATAGTGATTTCTATAGAACTTAATTAAATGCTTCTTGGCAATTGAGGTAGGACATTTTGTGGCATTTTCACAATAGTTTTCCAGTTTTGAATCCATGTTGTTTGCTGTTTACTGGATTATTATCATACAGGTAACTTTCGTGTTCAAACCATATCATTATTTTGCACAGAAGTGAAGTAAACATAATGGGTTTGAGTCTATTTTGTCAATTGTTTTTTGAGCAATGCTGTATCAGCCTGTTTTCATCTACTCTTAGCATCCCAATGTTGCTTGACTGAATCCTATTGATCAACAGTATTTCATTAACTTGCTCTCTAATCTGTCAACATTCTAGGGTACAATGTATCTTTTGAATTATTTTTGATTCTTTTCACCATTTACAAGATTTCCATCTCAACTATACAAAAGTCTTTACCTTTGTGAGGCATTTTATTTGTTCTTAACCTCTTTCCTAGGACACGACCTGTTATCCAAATCACAAAGAAAGTCACTACTACACCCCAGATTATTGATATGAAGGAGAGCCATTGTCCTAATAATCAAGGATTTTGGTAAGTAATGTAAAACCATAAAAGTGTCAACCAATCTATATTTGTTTAAAATTACTCATGTTTCTCACCAGTTTAACAAACAGGTGTGTTTCGGTTGAGAATCAGGAACTGCTGATGGATGCAGGTGGAGGAACTGGAGAGCAGTTGATGGGGCAGAGATTCATCTAAAGCTGCAGACTCTTCTGAGAGCTTTAACAGGACCTTTGATAGGCTGGTTGCAGAGGTTATGAACTAAAGGCTGTAACGTGGTGACCATTACTTCCTGTTCCTAATATATTTCACTGAATCTTGTGTTAAGGGATGCATTAGAGGAGATTCAGCCGCATCTGCAGTATCAGAGACATGTGATTCAGATATTTGCTTCACATATTGGCAGGTTATTTTCTTGTAATTTGAGCAGTCACAAACAAATCAGCTACCAGTAATTTTTGAGAATATTTAAATTGATTTTATTTGGAAGATAATCAATCCTCAATCAGCACAACACAATCTCAGTTATCGAACATGTTTCTAAAGCATATTTATCTTTGGTAACTGAACAGAGACTAGCCCTTATCTTTAGACATTTTGTCTTCCCTAAACTGAAGCGTGTACCTGAGATAACAAAGTGTTGAGATGAACACAGCAGGCCAAGCAGCATCTTTGGAGCTGCTTGGCCTGCTGTGTTCATTCAGCTCCACACTTTGTTATCTCAGATTCTCCAGCATCTGCAGTTCCCATTATCTGTGTAGCTGAGATTCTCTTTTTGCGTTTTTGTGATTCAATTGTTGACTACCTCTCTAAAATCAGAAGAAACCCAGACTCTGGGGTTATCAACTCTGTCAAATCCTGCTATTCAAACAATCCTGAATTGTGAACATTAAGTGAGGAACAAAGTCGGAAAGTTTGACTGGGACCTGTCATGCAGAGTAATAGATGGGCGTGCTGGCAACAGTTGTTGCAAAGTAATGGATAGAATAAGCAGAATGGACAGATTGGAATAGAATGTCAGGCAGATGAAATGGGAACAGACACACCCAACTGGACTGATCAGAATATACTTCAATGTGAAATTCAGACTGGTGAAGAAAATGATTGAACTTGGGGACAACTGCTAAAAATACTTAAAATGCTAGGAAACTGAAGACGTTTTTTGAAAATGCTCTTATGAGGATCTGAATTGATCCTGTGAGATTAACATGGAATGATCAGGAAAAGTTCAACGTTCAAAGTGAACTATGATATAACTATGTTACAGGCTCACTAATGAAAGCTTATATAAAGTGATTCATATTGGATAAATGAATTATATTTGTGTTTACTATGCTAGTAACAGTACCAAACCAACAGAATATGATTCTTTGAACAAGTCTAACAGAGCTGCTACCATTTTCCTGTATGTTTTCCATCACCCAAGGAACTTGCATCTAAATTGTGTCTCCAGGATCTAACTTTTTCTAATTTGTTCTGCTTAACCATTCCTGTAGGAACTAAGAAATTGGTTGTTCCAAAGTTTTGTGTATACTAAAATATATAATACCTTTTCTTTACAGTATGACTGTCAAGGCATGCTTCATGTACTCAGCTCATCCCAGTGATTTCAATTCCAGGATAAGTAAGTGAAGGAAATACCTCCCTGTTGTTTTGTTATTTTTCTGATTAGTTATTAAGTTACTAATATGTTCAATTCCCTATTTAGGTGTAAGCTATTGGATTGAAGCTGACACTGCAAGACATAAGATGGGTCGGAAGCCAAGAGTCAGATTTATTCCTGCTGGGGATGTTTCCATTAACAATGTGACTGGGAGTCTCATATTAAATGCGCAAAGAGAAGAGAAATGTGTCACTAAAATAATGCAGCTGCAGGTAAGAACTTCCTCGTATTAAAATTTTAGACCGTCTCTCTTTATTGGTGACTGGAGCTGTACCCATTTTAAAATAATCTTGACATTTTTATTTGATTCAGCATATTAAACCACCAAACATATTTAGGTTAAGCTTTTCAAACTTGACTTTAGTGAGGGATGCTATATACTGGACATCATGTGGTGCACTGCATGAATTTCTGTAACTTGTTGTTCAGTAGAAGACAATCTATTTGAATTGATTTATGCAATGTTAACTCCATTTTGAATACATACATGTGGAGACCTAGTTCCTCATTTGGTGCAGTCTGATACCGAAGATGGGTGTGCTCTAGTGGATGCTGTACGTGATCTTTGTGCTTTTTATGTGGAAAAGCCTTGATTTACTTGGGGCTTGCTGGCATCATGGTGGTATTCAAACCCATGACACGAGAACATTAGCCTGGGTTTCTGGATGACTAGCCCAGTGATGTTACTGCTATGCCACAACCCGCCCTTAATGGTGGCTTGCCCATTAATTGGCCAGGTAGAAGGCTTCAATTGGCTTAAGGGTAGACAGGCTTGTTCATGTCTTTTCAGCACTAGACTATGTTATGTATATTACAGGAAAGGTGGTGGTAAGGGTAACATTGCTAATTAATCCATTTCATTTTGGATTTTCAGGAACATATCTATGATATCCTACACCCAATTCCCATATCAGTTGGAGTACTGCTCAAACAGTCAAGACGCAAGAAAAGGCAGGATTCTAACTTAATTGATTTGCTTCCTGTCCTTGAGAAGAGTGATCCCCTGCGTACAGAGGTTAGGGTTCAATTTATTGTTTGTCTCATTTGTATAGCATGTGGGTTTGTGGTTTCCTTCAATATACTCATTCTGCATTGCAAGCTGAAACCACAATTTGAGCTTATTTGGTTACCTAACAAACACTCTTACATTTAAAGAGAAGAAAATTTTATTCTCTGGTGAATCTTTCCATATTTTAAATGCAAAAAAATCTTGCAATTCCAAAGTTTATGTTCATTGAAATGTATAGGAAATCGTATTAGTTCGGTGTGATACTCCCTATAATTTGAAGTGCAAATGCAAATTACACAGGCAGAATTCTTTGCTTCTGTGTTCATTTAGTTTGGCTGTATACATTTGAGCACCATTATAGGGAGCTTCTCAATTTGTCGTGGGCTAGCCTAAGATTTCTGTTCACTGAATAGTTTCTGTAAGTGTGGTTCACGCAAATGTCATGGTTTCTCTAATTATTATTTTGATACAGGTTGAATTTTTGAAGGAAGGCTGTGGTGTTGATGCCATTTGCAGGAGTAATCTCGAATTAGAATATGAATTTTGTTCCAGGGATCAAAACCAGCAGAACAATTTTATTCCTTTACCGAAGTAAGTCTTTAAATGACCAATTGGGTTTTTGTTCAACATTTAGACAAAGTGTTGAAATGGATCTGTTCGGTTATTGTTAAAAGCTGTAATGATCGAAGTAAAACATTTCATCTTAAGATGTGTGAACTTGGTAATAGTTCACATATAGTTAAGTCAATTAACATTCACTTAGAAAGGTTTTGGAGAAGTAAATAAAAAGAAGTCATGCTTTAACTTAAATAACCAAGAATACTGCAGATCTACATCTCCAAAACTGAGAAGCTTTAGTCTTGTTATATAAATACAAATTCAAATGAGCAACTGCATTTATTTAGCACCTTTCACTCACTAAAATATCTAAAACTGTGAAGCACTGAGCCTTGCTGGCAACAATAGGATAGTTGACCAAAAGTAAATGTTTCAGGAGTGACTTAAAGGAGGGAAGGGAATAGTGAGGAAATTAATAACTTCGAGTCCAAGTGGCTCAAGGCATGCTCATCATTAAAGGTGACTATAATCGAGGAAGTCAAAGAGGCCAGAATGAGAGAAACTTCGATATCTTGAAGCAGCATGGGTCTGGAAGAAATTAGAGCTAGGTGGGCCTGGACCATGGTGCTTTTGAAAACAATGGTGAAAATTTTAAAATTGATGTCTCGTTTGAAGCTCAGCAAGTGTACGGATATTAGGGGAGTGAGGAAGGATAGGGGCAATGGAGTTTTGGATGATCTCAAGTTTACCAAGGGTACTATATGGGAGCTCATCCAGGAGTATATTGGAATAGTTCCAATGGAGGTAACAAAGGCAAAGTTGGAGAATCTTGAGTAGAACTAATTGGCCTTGGTCATGGTTTCAGGCTCTTAAATGTTTGGTGAGTAAATGGTGATTGCAGTGGGGACTGAAGCCAATTGGTTCAGCAATGTTCTTTATCGACCAAACTTACTCTTTCTAGCTGAGATGTAACTCTAGACCTACAGCAATGTGGTAGATTCTTAACTATGGTGTCCACTCAGCAGACAGGGAGTCCTGAACACTGAATCTGGACCTCCTCGAAGTCTCAGAGCCTCAGTTCAGACATGGACAAAGAATGATGTTGCTGATACCACCTATTGCTTTCACTCAACTGATGGATCATTGCTTCACCATATTGATCACCAGCTCAAAGAGGGCTGATGATAACAAGCAAAACAGACTGTATTCTGTGTGGGAGGTTTCTGTCACCCATAGCAGCTTGGTAACACTTCACCTGGCCTAGTACTGGAGGAAAGTTCGGGCCTGTGGCAAGTGGTGAGAAAACCAACAAGAGGGAGAGACTGATTTGGGCTTGTTTTCACCAATCTAGCTGTCACAGATGCATCTTGGCATGACAATATTATTTGGAGAGACCTTCCTTGTGCAAAAGAGTTTGCTTCACACTGAGGATATGCTCCGTTATATTTTAGCAAGACCACCATATGAAATGGGTTAAATTCAGATTTGATATACTGTCTCAGAATTGGACTGGAATTGCATTTCATCACTGTAACTGCCAAATGCCTTGCTTTACCATCAAGGCTGAGGCCTTGTTAAATAAACATGCCAAGAAAAGCCTGGGCACACCTAAAATAACATACCAACCTGGTGAAGCTAGAACATAGGGCTACTAACAAATAGAAAAAAGGTTTTTGAGAAGATTTGTAGCTTGGGTTGTTGATGCGATTGTTGACTTGCTCACTGAGCTAGTACGTTTGTTCACAAATGTTTTGTCACCCTGCTAGGTAACATCAGTGCGCCTCCGGTGAACTGTCGGTGTTCTGTACCACGTGCTATTTATGTGCCTCAGTTTTTTGGGCTGGGTGGCATCATTTCAGGATTTGTTTCCTAGTTGTTAGGCATATGGAAGTAATGCTACGCAGCCCAACAAACCAAGACACATAAATAACAAGCGGGACAGAACACTACTTCATTAGAGGTGCATTAATGATGTTACCTAGCATAGTGACTAAATGTTTGAAAACAAACATGCTAGCTAAGCAAGCAAGTCAGCAACCACATAAATAGAAAAACTACGTTAATTGGTATTGGCAAAGCTAAGTGATGTCCACTGCTAGTGGATCAATTGGAAGCTCTGCAGTCCTTTTTAAGTATAGCACTGGCAACAACATGACAATGTGGAAAATTTCCGAGAAATGTCCTCTTACAAAAAAAGCAGGATTAATTGAGCACAAATCTGTAGTGTGATGGAATGTTCTCTACTTGAGCTGGCTGGATGCAGTAACGTGAAAAATAGTCAAAACTATCCAGGAAATGGCAGCCTATTCAGTTGGCTTCCCTATTACCACCTTAAATCTGCTCACCTTCTGAAACCACCACCTCTGGTGTAGCCATTTGCCAGGGATCTTTCTTAACAGCATCTTCCAAGCCACTTCTACAGTCAGAAGAACAGCAGAATATGGATCTCCAGCTGCAAGTTCTCTTCCAAGACTCACCTGTGTTAACTTTGGAAATATGTCACCGGGTCAAAACACTGGAATTGTTTTCCTAACAGCTCTGTGGGTGTAGCCGTGCCACAGACTGTGGTGATTTGGGAAGGCAGGTCACCAACAACTTCTGAAGAAGAGTTCAGAATTAGCAATAAATGCTCACATTATCGGTTATAACCACTTTCCCAGTATGAATTTTCTTTAAAAATTGACATCAGTCTACTCAATATTTAAGAGTAAATTTCTGCTCATGAAGTTCTGAATTTCTGATTTAGATTGTGGAGCAGTGAAGAGGTAGCGAGGTGATGTTATGTGTGAAAAGTAATGCTGTGTTTTGAGATGCCACTGAAGACAGCATGTAGATGAAAAATAGGAGAGCTCAAGCATAGATGAGAAGACACAGGGGTCACTAGAGGAATTGGTGCAGGATGAGATGTTGTCAGTCGTGATATTTCTGGGTATGATGTAGACTGATGAATAGAACCAGATCCCCTAACCATGGGGAAGCACTTTTGGAGGATAGTGTGCCTCAATATGTCAAGAATCATGGTGTGGACAATTTAACTTCATCACAGGAAATGTCATTTGTGACTTTCATTAAGAGATTTTCAAAACTGGGGCAGGACTGAAACTTGATATGAACAAATTCAAACAATTTAATACATTCTTCTACTGTTCTGCTTCTTCAGGGATAAAAAAATTCCAGTCTTTAAATTAAAGGACCAGAAGGACATAGTTCTAAAAATAACTGTTACTAACAAGCCATCAGATCCTAAAAGACCAGATGAAGATGGGGATGATGCACATGAAGCTCACCTAACTGCAACATTTCCAGACACTTTAACATACTCTACTTATCGAGTTCTGACATCAACTTTAACTTCAGTAAGTGCTTAATTTATTTCTCCAGTAATTCCCTTTCTTCATCCTTGTGCTGAAGTTACTGATCTTGTAGATCTGCAGGTGTATAGAAACATGACACATTCAAGCTAACCCTGTGAGACAGTTAGTGGGTGTGATTCAGCTAGGCATCTTTGGAGCCCAACATCATCAGCACCTAATGCCTTTTTAGGGATGTAAAACAACATCCAAAAGGGAAATCCTGTCCAATTTCCTCCCAGCCTTTGCTACTGCAAAATAATTCACCAAATTGTACATTTCCAAGTGGAAGCAGTTAGCTCACCTTGAGCATGTCTGTTTCTAATCTATCTCACCAAGGGTTATACACAGCAATACTTTAATCAAACAAGCCAATAGGAGAGCTAAATTCTTCTTAATTCGTGTCTCTTTTCTGTACCTACTTATTTGATTATTTATTGTGAAATTTACAGACATTTTACACACGTATGGCATTGTTTTTAAATTAGGACAAAGTATCATGCACAGCAAATCAGAATGGGTCTCGAGCAGTCTGCGAATTAGGAAATCCCTTAAAAAGAGGATCTGAGGCAAGTTATTTTTCACTTCAATTTGTTAGTCAATTATGTATATAACTTGTTTATACTTCCTAAGTATAAAGTTGATAAATTAACATTAGCCCATTTTCTGAATTAATTTACTTTGCACAAGGCTCTGATTTGTCTTGAACATAACTCTAATATGGCAGCCATTTTGGTTTTAGGTTACTTTCTACTTAGTTATGAGCACTGCTGGAATTACATTGGACACTAGGAACCTCAATATCAGTCTACAACTGGATACGTAAGGCCAACTTAACATTTCTATTTTATTTAAATTAATATAATTTTAAAATTGCAGCTGCTGAAGAGGCAATAACACCTTATAAATAAGGAGCAAGGATAGGCAATTTCTGCCCTTCATTGCAAATCTGGTTGTTTACACAAATTCCCTACCCTGATATGTTTTCATCAGCTTGCTTAAAACAAAAATTAATCCACTTCTGCCTTTCATGTATTCAAGGATTCTTCTTTCCCCACCTTTTCAGGAAGAGAGTTTCAAAGATTTATGCCATCTGAGAGAAAATTCTTTGCCACCGCTCTGTTTTAAATGGGTGACCCCGATATTTAAATAGTAGCCTCTAGCTCTTGATCATCTCATAAGAGAAAACTTCTTCTCCATATCAGCCCCATCAAAATTCCTCCGGGTTTTGGATGTTTTAATCATGTCACCCTAATCTCCAGCCTTGCCTCTCCAACTTTTACCCTATGAGACAACTGCCCATTCTATATATGAATCTGTCAAATCTTCTGTAAATTGATTCCAATCCATTTACATCCTGCCTTGAATAAGGAGACCCATAGTGTACACAGTACTTCACATGTGGTCTCACCAGTGCCCTGTTTAACTGATGCATAACCTCCCTACTTTTGTATTCCATTACCCTCAAAACATTCTGCTAGCTTTCTTAAATACTTGCTGTTTTAGCATATGCACATTTTATAATTCATGCACAAGGACACCGAGATCCCTTTGCTCTTACGTTTCATGAACACCAGATAAGAGCATAAAGTATTTCCTGAAAAGATTACTGAATAATGATCAAAAATGGGAAGCCACACCAGGTTACTAAGATAGCCATGGCCATTTATTTCCACCAAGCATCAACAAATTTAAACCTCAACTTGTGATCTTCCTAATTATCTGTGCCCTGATCAGCAGAACTATCAAAAAGCCAACCTTAATATTTTGATTGATCAATTATTTTGTAACTGAGACTTTAATTTCCATTTACAGGACCAGTGAACAGGCAAATGTGTCAACAATTGCTTCTGCTCAAGTTATGATTGAACTACTTTTGTCTCTGGTTGGGTGAGTAAAGTGTCCTGCTTTCTGTCCTTTTGGAATGAACATATTCTCTATTGTGTCTGTGTCGTGTGTAGGAAAAGTAAATAGTGTAAACATTGAAGCATAAGTAATGTCATTTGTTTTATCAGTGTTGCCAAACCATCTCAGGTTTATTTTGGAGGTTCCCCACTTGGTGAGAGTGCTATGAAAACTGAAGAGAATGTAGGGAGTTTGATTCAGTATGAATTCAGGGTAAGTGTAGCAGCATCGTTAAAAATACGTTTCCTTAATATATTAGATGTCAAATAATGTATAAAATATTAGTTTAAAACCTTGCCTAAAGATTGACTGTAACTCATTAAATGATGAAAAGCATTATATTGATTTACACTTCAAATGTTTTCTTTCCCCACAGATAATTAATCTGGGCACATCACTTAAAACTCTCAACACTACCTGGCTACAAATCAGGTGGCCAAAAGAAATAAACAATGGAAAATGGCTGCTCTATTTGGTGAAAATTGATTCAAAAGGCATTGATAATATTCAATGCATGCCTAGTAATGAAATTAATAATAGAAAATTAAAGGTAATTTATAGTTGGCTTTTAATTCAAAGCTGAAACTGACTTACAGGGTTATTGTGTCTTATAATATAGCATTGCTTTCTTGATGAGTTCTGCTGTCACTAACATCGTTGGGTGTTTCTCATACAAACAGCCCAACGTGTATTTAGATATTTTTAAGTAAGCAATCTGATTTACAGAGAGTATTCTTCTTTTCACAGAAGCCAGCATTTTATTCTTATTTGTTTGTCCCTTCGAAAAAGAAATTAATAGCAAGGGGGAGGAAACATGTTAACACAGGGGGAAGAATGAGAAACAAGTATTGTGACATAATGATGTAGAGTGTTTACATAGTTTTTGTCATGCAGATATTTACTCTCCTGTCACTAAGAACATTGGCAGAGGAGAATGGTCTTCTAGTAGCTCTCCCATGTAGCTGTTCTTTCTGAGACATGTAATTTCTAGCAATGAGACCATGTAATGATCAGGCTCAGAAATGCTAGTGTAGTTTTTTTCCCTCAATTTCTACCTGGGAAGTGAAGTGTTTATGGAGCCCTAAGTACTACATCAGCTGAGATCAATTAATGCAGCACAATTTGGAAATAAAACCTCAATCTCTGTGTCCTGGTTAGGTCACAGATGTACTTTTCTATTGACAATATCTATTAGCAGACACAATTCACTGATTATTGCGTGATTTTTGTAACTTAATTGCAGTTACTTTTATTTCAGGAAGTTCCTAACCAAATAAGGAAAAGAAGAGAGCTTGAGGGCAATGGACCTAAGAAGTCAAGATTCACTTCCTCTCCTGAAAGAAAATATATAACTCTAGTAAGTGCAGATATGGATCCAACACTTTTTTGTTTCAAATTTCTTTTCATTCCAAAACTGACTGAGACTATGTAAACATTCTACAGGATTGTGACCGGCAGAAAAATACTAGATGTGTTGATATAAAATGTCCCCTTCAAGGTCTTGATAGCAGTGCATTCCTGGTTTTACGTTCACGGTTATGGAACACCACTTTCCTAGAGGTAAATATGAACCTGAATAGTGATTGCTAGTCTTTTTGTATATGTGAGCTTTTAAAATTATTTTTTAATGCAATCTTGTGTTTTTAATATACTTACCATTATTTAACAGGAATTTTCCAAATTGAATTACCTTGACATCATTGTTAAAGCCACGATAACTGCTGAATCTCAGGCCAAAAACATTGTGATTAATAATGCTGAAACTGAGGTAATTTACTTGTGACTAAGAAGAAAGTAAAGGTACAGACTTTTGCTGTGCTATCTTGTATTAATTTTAATTATTATTAAATGAGTAAAATAATTCATTAGTTTCTTGAGCTCAGTGCTGCCTTGGCACTGTGGCACACTAATGAGTTACTGACTTTGTGTGCCTGTCTTTCTTTGTGCTCCCAGCAGTCCAAATGACCCGATTTGAAACCACAGAATTCATATCAGCCAAACTAAAAATCAGCAAGATCCAAATTCTAGCAGAGACTCAATTCCTAGGCTGGAGTTGGTGAGACACGTCACCATTACATAAATCGGATGTAGAGAAAAAACAAAATCTTTTGGACAAAATAAAATTCCCATGGTTTAATTTAACATAACGTTATATGAGATAAATAACGTTTGCGATCACCGATTTAATACTGAATTGGATTGAAGGTGTGTCTGAAAGATGTCAGAGATAACAAGGTGTGGAGCTGGATGAACACAGCAGGCCAAGCAGCATCTTAGGAGCAGGAAAGCTGACGTTTCGGGCCAAGACCCTGCTTCAGAAGATGAAGGGTCTAGGCCCGAAATATCAGCTTTCCTGCTCCTAAGATGCTGCTTGGCTTGCTGTGTTCATCCAGTTCCACACCTAGTTATCTCGGATTCTCCAGCATTTACAGTTCCCATTATCTCTTTGAAACATGTTACCTAGCTTATGTTTTATGTTCATTAGAACATTAAGGAACGATGGCATGTAGACGTACTAATTCCATTGTCCACTGTGGGTAAACGTCTGGGATGCTTTTGATAGTTCCAACATAGTAAATTTGTAAAGAAAAGAGTTAATTCCAGGACAATTAACATGGACTTGTAAAATCAGGACATAATGTCATAGAGATCTTCAGCACAGAGAAAGGCCCTTCAGCCCATTGTGTCTGCTCTGGTCACAAACAACCATCTAACTATTCTGAACCCATTTTCTGGCACTTGGCCAAAAGCTTTGTAAGACTTGACATCACAAGTGCACATCTCAATACTCATTAAATGTTATGAGGGTTTCTGCCTCTACCATCCTTACATTCAATGAGTTCCAGATTCCCTCCACCCTCTGGGTGAAAAAGGATTTTCCTCATATCCTGTAAACCTTCTGTCCCTCACATTAAATCTATGACTCCTGGTCATTGATCCCACCATTACCAGGAAATGTTTCTTCCTAATCTACCCTGTCTATGCCCTTCATAATTTTATATATCTCAATCTCTGTTATAATGAAAACAACCCCAGTTTGCCCCAATCTCTCTTCACAACTGAAACTCTCCAGCCCAGGCAGCAACCTGGTGAATCTCCTCTGCACCCTCTCCAGTGTTATCACATCTCTCCTATAACGTGGATTCCAGAAATGCACATAATATTCTAGCTGTAGTACAGGAATGACATAGTTTTGTCTGAGTAGGTCTACTTTTCATTTATGTGTGAATCCAGTAAAAGATGTTACATAAATTGGGGTATTCGGATATCATAACCGTATGGATAGGGAGCTGGCTAGGATATAAAGTTTGTGCAAAGACTTGGTGGCTTGGGTCCAGAGTTCTGAAATTTCCTCCATCATGGCTCTGTGTCTCCTCCTTTTAAGATGGTCCTTACAACTCACACACCTACTGTAAAATCTATTTCTGGTTGTTTCTTCCTTTTTCCTCCTTATTTTCTTTCATCATGTTCCTATGAAGTATCTTGGAATGTTTTACTGTATTGAATACGCCCATAAATGAAAGTGTAGTTGTTTCTGTGGGATGTAGGTCACTACATTAGATTAATCTATGTATTAGGATCACTTTTGTTTGCTAATGATATAAATTATTGGAAAAAGACGTAAGAGGATTATATTGAAGCTTGCTGATGTCGAATTTGAGTGGATGGCCAACTCTGAGGGACAATGACAGGAGGATGTTCAGCTTGGGATGTGGATAACTCGGTGACCAGTTATGCATGGAAAATACGTTATTTCCTTTTTGAAGAAAGGAAGTACATTCTTAAAAAGTGATGCTTTTTAAAATGAGTTACCGAATTTTTAGTAATTAAGCAAGTTTTTTTTATATCTATATTGAATATAAAAATAAAAGGGTGATGTTGAGCTGCTAAACATGGTGAAAAGATTACAGTTGGAGTCTAGTGTGCAGTTCTGAGCATCCCAGAGTGAGGAGTGACATTAAAGCCATCATAAAGAAGGGCCAGATTAGTAGCAGTTCAGAATGAAAATACAAAATGGTAGAGTTATTTCATGCAGAAATTTCAAGGATGATCAAACAGTAATTTACAAGGTTATGAAAGATTTTGAACAAGTAAATTGTGAAAGATTTTCGCTACTGGTTAGCAAGTAATTGACTCAGGACAACAACTGGAGGAATGAAGGGGAGCAGTTAGAATGTTAATGCGTGTGAAGACAGTTTCAAATGTGTGGGCAGCGCCTGCTGTAGCTTTGAACATCATCATGGTGTTAAACTACTAAATAAGATGTTTCTAGATCAGTGAAAAGACATCTGCCAGATAGGGCCCTCTGCTGACAATTCCACAAGAAACAGTAGTTGATGGGGTATGCCTTTCTCACATGTTTCCCGATGGGTAAAGCCACACAATATTCGAACATTGCATCCTGAATTTCCATGTAGTTCTCTCATCCACATGCAGGTAATTTCAACTATACAGTAGGCCAAAGAGCATACGAAGTCGATGCAAGTGGAGCCTCCCACATTGGAAGATGTTTAATTTACTTAACATTTCCAGTTGATTATAAATTAATAAGTAGCGACAGATGGTCCATCATGTGTCTTTATAAAAAAAAAACTGAGATGCAACTTTGTTACTCTGTTCTTTCAGGTGCGAGTCACAGTGTTCCCTGAAAAAACTGAGAATCATTACTTTGGAATTCCTTGGTGGATCATTTTTGTCGCTATCCTGGTTGGAATTTTGCTGTTGGCACTTTTAGTATTTTTATTATGGAAGGTGAGTGGCATTAAGGATGATGCAAGCAGAGCTAATTTCAAAGAAATTTGGTTTGCAACCTCTTGCTGATTCATCAAACCACATGTGGTTGGGAGGGTACAGCTTGAACTTGTAAAAAATGTAAAGATTTCTGCATACCAAGCCTCTGGTTCAGTAGATTGTATTTGTCTATCCAGGATACATGGCAGGGCACAGCTTTATTTCATCCTAAGTTTTCTGTTTATCATTCTGCATGTTTGAACTTTGACAGTGAGTTAAGGCTTTACATTCATTCAGGAAGGCCATCCCAGCTCTGCCTGATTTTTGACCTCACCTAAAACTTTCCTGAATGTGTACTGTCCCAAAAAACGTCTCTTGGTGGCAGCTGGAAGCATGAGCCATGACTGGCTTTCTTCCTTCCAAACTTAGGAGACCCCTATTCAGATACTGTGCCTGAGAAAAGCTAACTTCGCTCAAGCTGAGCTTTGAACTTTTCATCTCTCTGGTGTAACTTGATATTAATATTTCCTGAGCATTTTCCTGCCTCTTGAAGTGCTACCTGTACATTGGATCACTGTTTCAAGAATGGTGGTAGCTCTCTGGTCTTTCACTTAAGTGACATTTGTAATACCAGACAACAGTGTTTGTTTGCTGGAGGGTATTACAGCTGAACCTGTCCTACTATTACCCTATACCCGAAAATATTTATTCCAACAGAGTTTACAGGATTCTAATTCAGTAGGATCCTTGTCTGATATTATAAAAGCTTTTCCATAAATTGTCTTAGTTCAGTTTTTTTAATGGGTGCAACGCAGGACATGGCTAGTTGGGTCATTAGGTTTGTGTTGGCAATATGGCATATTCTGTCAGTATGCTTTGTCATGATCCATCCAGTAATCATCTTCCAGTCTTCTCTAAAAAGATCATCCTCAGCTTCTCCAATCTAAGCCCTCATCCCTCCGAATGCAAACTTTTATTTCTTTGTTTTTGCCTGTACTTGTGATACATTTTGATAGGAAGAACATCAAATTTCTTTACATTAAATTTAATTTGCCACCCGTTCCACCAAAATTGTCTGTCTTCTTGGTTACCCACTGTTCACTATACTTAAAAATTTTGTATCTCAGGTTCCGTTTTTGTATTTCAAAATCTGCAGATTGTATCCAGCACATTAAAGTCTAAATCATTAAAATACATCCAGATTAACAGTGATCCTGGTACTGACCCCTTGGGAACTTGACTGTATATACAGTCCTGCCAGATGAAAAGCAACTGGCTACCACTGCTCTGATTCCTGTCACACAGCCAATTTCCAAAACATGCTGGTACTTTGTATTTCCTGGGTTTGTGGTGACAAAATTATTATTTAGCACTTTATAAATTTTTTTTTGGAAGTTTACATAAATCACTCATTCATTAATCCACAGGTATTCAAGCAACTGCCAGTTTTATCCCAATTCTTGTTTCTAAAACATTTTTCACCACCAAGGTTAAATTGATTGCTCTGTAGTTGCTGGATTTAACACAACACCTTTTTTATTTGCAGTTCTCCAATCTTTAGGCACATTCAGTGCATCTTTGAAGGATTGAAAGATAATAGCACCTCTTTAATTTCCGCTTCTGCTGAAATCCTCAAATGCAACATAATTCATCCTGGTGACTTAGCAACTTGCAGTAGACCCAGCCCATCTAATATTTTCTATTTATCATTTTTTAACCCATTCAGTATCTCAAGCACCACCTCTGTCTTTATGATTTTATCAGCATTAACTTCCTTGGAAATGAAATACGAGCAAACTGGTTACTTAAACATCAGCAACGTCCCCTGTCTCCATGCATAAAAATCCTTTTTTTCCCCCACAAACCCCGACTTACTACCCATCAACTATATATAAACTTATGGAAGACTTTTGAATTCTATTTTGTATTAGCTGCAAGTTCTGTTCTGTTTTTTTTAAACTTACCCTCTGAATTCTTTAGATTCAGTATGGTTCTCTTAATTTATAAATACATCATAATTCATAAATACATATTTACTTATACTGTACATGAACCACCGATTTAAAGGTGACCCATTTTTCAGCAGAGATTGGTTGATCAGTCATTGCTTTCAACTCATCCAAGGCAAATCCATTCTCATCTAATGAATATTTAGTACCTTGTCCTATCCCTTTTTCTTGAGCTGCCTGTTATCACTACAATATCGTATTCCTGTACAGTTACCTATGCCTACAGTTACCAATCTCCCATACCAATGCCTGTGCACTCACATGCATCCACTACAAATAATATAGACTTTATAGTATTCTGTGTTAATCTTTGCCCACTTGATTTCTTACTGAAACGCACTGTGTTTCTCCCAATCTTCTGTGAACTTTTGTTTTCCTTTGGAATTCTATATTCTGGTTCCAGTCAACTGTACCAAGTTAGTTTAAACCCTGGCAAACTGCCCTGGAACAACATTGGCCTGGCTTTGTTGAGGATGTAGGCCGGTGTACACCTAGGCTTCCTAGTGACCTAGGAATCTAAAATCCCCCACTTCACCATTTCTTGATCTGGCACATGGCAGTGGGTGCAATTCAGAGATCACTACATTTGTGATCTTTTTGATTTAATCTTATGCCATGCTCTCTAAACTCTGCCCAGAAGACCTTGTCTCTCTTTCTACCTATGCTATTGATACTCCATTTGGGCCATTGCTCAGAACTGTTAACAACAGCACCACCTGCACCCACCATCCCATAACCAGATGCACTGCATTCTCTGTGATATTCTTGGCCCTGACACCAGACATACAAGAAACTATTCTAGATTCATGTGTTTTTTCACTTAACTATCGAATCCCCAATTAGTATTGTTTGTCTGTCTTTTCCCCTACTGCCCCTGCTCTCCTATGGTTCCTCAGCAGGTGCCATGTGTGCTGCCATAGACGTGACTGTGGCTTCACACCTCACAGGAACCTTTTTCCCTCATCAACATTCAGAATAGAATATCAATTGGAAAGTGAGATGCACTCAGATAAACCCTACCCCACTTGCTTCGTTTCCCTTGATGATCTGGTGGTGTCCATTCTTTCTTTGCCTGTGTTCTGTAAAGCTGGGGCTGGACACACCCAGAAATGAGCTATTCAAGTGTCTGTTAGCCTCAAGGATATGCTGCAGTGGTGCCAGTTGGTGCTGAAGCTCTGAAACTTAAAGTTTTAGCTCCCCTGGCTGATTTCACTTCCTGCATACATGATTGCCCACAATATGAGAAGAGTTTCCCCCGGAACAGAATGTGCATCTGGCAAAGCTAAGGTATCCTGCTATGACTCTACGTACCAACCTTAAAAAGAAACTTAAAATTTATGACTCAACTTCACTATTTTTCACCAAACTTAGTTATTCAAGTTCATTATCTTTAGATCTTTGGATTACGATCAAGGCTAAGTATTGATCAATGATCCATTTGATTCTGTTATTTTGTGCACACTGCATTCAATTTCACTAATTCAGGACAGAGATGGAACCTTCTGGTTATGGTTCCTGAATAATTCCTTTGTTCACTAGGGTATGAGATGGGGTGGGGGAGTTTATTTTTTACATATCTCATTGAGTTGTGTTGTAAACCTTTTCATCTCGAGCTTGATACTGAAAGATTCTTAACATTTGGTTAGATTTTTTTGATTGGTATTTGATTGAATCTTGTCAACAGTCCCAAAAAATTTCTACAGCAGACGAATCCACTAATCTCTTGAGTACAATGTACAGGGGCCTCAAAGAGTCTCTGAATACTGTATTCAGTTCAAATAAGAAATGCATTTTAAAACTTCTGATGAATGTGTTCTGAAACAGCATGTGTTTTGTATAACTGCACCCACGTTACTATTAATTGTGCAGCTTTTCACATTAGTGTGTACTGTCAACTGGCGTTTTAAAAACATCATGATATTACACCACTTGTTTTCTTGTAGCTTGGTTTCTTCAGGAAAAGCAGAAAAGCTTCTCACAATGAGCCTTGGTATTCCAAGGCTGAGATCTCCGTTCAGCCGTCTGACAAAGAAAGACTTACTTCTGATGCATAATGTTGACTCACTTCCCTCCTTAATTGGTAAATAGACCATTGGTCTCTGCTTCACGGCTTGGAGGGGCATGGTGTGTGGAGCTTGGCATCATTTTTACTCCCTGTTTACTTCAAAGGGAGACACAAACGCACAGCGTTAACATCTAATCAAATCCTTTCTCCATCACTGAGGTGCTTTATGATTTTGGGCTTTGGCAATGGGGAGAATATAAAATTGACATGGCATTCAAATAAATGAGAAAAAAATTTTTTGGTTACATGAATTACCATCTATACTGTCTTTAGTGGCATATTTATTCAGCTAGTTTTAACATGCAGTCATTAAAAAATCTGAATTTATGTTATTCTTCACAAACGATACAGAGAAAATTAAATAATATGTTACACACTAGACATGTAATATAAAGCTGCTATTAAATTAATTCCGACATCAGGTACTTGCGTGTTGATTGCAGCCTATTAATGACCTTTTGCATGGAAACTTCCTATGTGGGAAATAGTGCTTTCTCTTCAGGCTGCTGGGAATGGGAGCTTTCATTCTTCAGTTCTTTTGCAGGTCCCAACTTTCAGAATTTATATCAGAAAGATCTTTCTTTACTGCTCCTCTGTTGCTGTTTGGAATGCTGTGTACAGAACTGATAAATTTGCTGCATGTCTATATTGCATGTTTTGTAATGGGCTTTAACAAAGAACCGTTTTGACCTTGAATTATTGTTTGAGATTGTTGGTCAGATATTTATAGTCTGTGTTTCTTTCCTTTCACAAGTCAAAATATAGGGCTGAGTTCGAAGGCAGGAGCGCGTATAAGTGTGTGCTGTTGGCTGCCGTGTCAGTTTGCCAACTCCACCCCACTCCAGGTTCATTTTCCAGGAAGAGGCTGGGAGATGCCATGCTATACTGCGCACTGCACGGGTAGCTCTTTGAAAACATTGTTGGAGAGTGACTGAACTTAGCCAGTTCCCTTCCAGGCTCCTGGGTACATTTGGGGACAGCATAGTTGTCTGGAGGCAGTTATCCAGCAATGAACTGGAAAGTGGCCATCGCTTTAGACAAACCTAGAGGTCATCTCTGGTTTCATCTTTAGCCACAGGCTGTCCTATAGCCTGACTGTTAAGGCAGTTTTCTTCCTCCACCTACTTTACAGCTAAAAAAGTTAGAGAATAGGTGCAAAAAAACCAAAGAACTGCGGATGCTGGAAATGAAAAAAACTAGCACCTGTAGAGAGAAAGCAGAGTTAACATTGAGTCCAGTGACCCTTCAGAACTTTTCTTCAGTCCTGAAGGAAGGTCTCTGGACCTGAAACATTAACTCTGCTTTCTCTGTACAGCTGCTGCCAGACCTGTTGAGTTTTACCAACAACTTATGATTTTGTTAGAGAATGGGTGCTTATGTTTTGGGTGTCCTCTCCCTCGTTTACCTGAAAAGGCATTCTGTTGTTTTTCAGTGCTGGCGAATGTATTATTGGCATTCCACCTTCACAATCCCACCAGTACCCTTCATTCAATGGTGAACCTCCCTTTGGCATTCATTGCCAAGTCAGTGCAAGTCAAAGCCAGGTTTCTGACCCCTATTTGACATCAATAGTACAATCCTAAAACTCATAGGAAACATCTTGTCTGAAGTATTTTAGAAATGAAACTAAATGTTCTAGAGTCATTGTTGCAGTAAGACCTTGGAAAAGCCAGTTACAACACTTCAATTACGATTCTCTGGCTACAAGCAGTAAACTCCACACAGACCAAGAGTCAAACCCCTGTGACCCTCTACCCTGTATTCTTTTGTACTAAAGTTACTTTTTAAAAAGTAACTGTTGAAGTGATACAGTGGTTAGCACTGCTGCCTCACCGTGCTAGGGACCCAGGTTCAATTCCACCCTTGGGCGACTGTCTGCGTGGAGTTTGCACATTCTCCCCATGTCTGTGTGGGTTTGCCCTGGTTTCCTCCCACAGTCCAGAGATGTGCAGGCTAAGTGTATTGGCCATGCTAAATTGCCCATAGTGTTCAGGGATGTGTTGAGTAGGTGGATTATAGGGGGACAGGTTGGGTGGGAATCTCTGCGGTTCAGTGTGGACTTGTTGGACCAAAGGTCAAAGTTTCCACACTGCAGGGATTCTATGAAAACAGTTCTATTCTATGAAGATTAAATTTCTGCTAATTGTTTATGCTATCTGGTTATTCCTTAGCAGATGACAAGCTCCTGTTAGTGACTGACACAAAATGTTTTATTTCTGTGGTGGTATCTTAGTTAGAATATGTCTGTAGAGGGTTGGCATGCCTCCAGTCAGAGGATACAATACTTTAATTGATTCTTCCAATTCCCATATTTCCCTGTTTTATAGTGTGGGTTTTTTAAACGCTCCCATTATGATGACAGTGTTCCACGCTACCATGCAGTCCGAATCAGAAAAGAAGAACGACAAACTTTTCAGGATGGAAAATTGAACAAGAAATTTGACAAGAAACAATGGATGACAACATGGCAGGAAAATGAAAGCTACTCCTAAGAACTATTGACTTTGTATTGTTAAAATTATTGAATTTAGTATGCCGTAGTAACATACAATGTTGCTACTGCATTACTGTGCATTGATTTCTCTTCAGCTGTCTAAGAATGGCTCTTGACCAAGAAGATTTTTGTAGTGCAGCCCATATCACAGAGTGACTGCCCTCCTTATCCATAAATACAACCTTTCTGGATTGTATGGATTTTAGACCACATGGTGGGTAAGATTTGCCTTGCACACCAAGTCTCCAGCAGTATGGGATTGAATTGGTGTCTGCTCCAGCATATAGGTGTGAAAAAAAACTTGGAATTTCATTCAGTAACATTTGGTCCTTGCCATTTTAAATTTTAAATAATGTGCAGTAGTCAACTGTGCAACTGACTATTGATTTTCAGTTGATGAATGTCTTTCAGTATTGCCATGACCCAGTTTGTGTGTTCAGAAATGAGTCAACATTTTGGAGATGGGATTGACTTTCAAACAAAGACACTGTACATTTTGTAAATAGTTATATATTTTAGAGTGTCCTGGTATTTATTTTGTCATAATTTGTGTCCTTTCACTAATCATTAGTTTGGCCATAGATGGCTAAATTTCCCTTCAGGGATAATAAAAATGTTCTGGATGTGACTTGAGTGTAGAGATTTAGACTTGAGTGAAAAAAGATTTAATATCTGGAGAAAGTGCTGACTAATTTTGTCTTTGCTTAGATTTATACTGGGTTAGTGTTGCCTCCCATATGGTGCCGAAAAGAAATGAAAAAACACTTCAATGAACACTTCACTTGCTAAGTTTGTTTAAAATTGGCCTGGTGCAGCATTCAGTGGTTGTATGGTCAAGTCAAAAAGTATGTAATTGTTTCTTCCCAGACCTGAATATAAGTATTCCTCTGTCCATAAAACTAAAGGAAAGATCTCAGACAAAGCTTTAATTTTATGTAAAGAAGGTATATACTCTCAATTAGTAAGCTTGAGGAAAGGGACAAATATGAAAGAATACTGTAATGAAGTTTATTATTTGAGAGCATGTATATAATCAATAAGCTACTTAGGAGGAAGAAGAGAGGATGGTATTGGAGTGAAGATTATAGGGCATTTGCCAAACTAGCTGCAATTACTAACCATGGCAGTGGGTCTAGTATAGTAATCAATCAACTCTGCTGGGTATGAAGAACGAATGCAAAAACAGAAGTTCAACACCGGGTGGAAGTCGGGGGAGGTAGGAATGGGACACACCATTGCCATGAAGACCTATGAGGACTGTAAGCTACTTGCCAGGCTCTAGTACCAGAAAGGACAAATAATCTTACTTCTGTATGTGAGGCCTTGCAGGCACCCACTGTCATCCAGGTTGTTTGTTTGTCTTTCAAGTAACTGAAGCTTCCTTTTCTGCATACTCTGCTAAAACACTTGGGATGAATTCTTAGTTTTGAGGTTTTTGCTACTTTTAGAATCCACTTTTCCCTTGTGCTTTGAACTTCTCCAGAACACGTTTAGATTTGCACTACTGCAAATGTAGCTGATAGGTCAAAACAGTTGGGTGCCTACTTAGCCAACTGGTGAGTGGCACAAAATACAAAAGAACTGTTATCCATATATATGGCTAAATCAGGTCATTTTACACCAGAACTGGGCATCTCATTTTATTATGGACCCACAGCAGGTATTAGCCCAGGCACTGGGACGAATTACAACAGAATTCTCTATGATAGCTGCAAATAACATGAATGTTCTTATGTGCCACTGTTGGAAAGGATTTTATATTCGCTGTTATTTAGTATGAGCTGTGGCATTTTGAGGTTTTGGGATTTGACCTGTATTATCTTTCCTTCTCGTACAACTAGTGTCAGGTGTAGCCTGCATAATTCCTGTTAGTAGTGCAGATATCACCACTGAGTCATGTCCTTTATGGTGAGCTACAGCTCAAATAAGTCTTTTCTTAGCTTTTACAGAACCTCTATTAACGGGTCTCTGTGCCAGTAGTGTTTTTTGAATTTGTTTTGTAACTGCTGTATTCTACATGTGTAGGTGGGACTAGTTTAGTTTGGGGTTGTGTTCAGCATGGACTGGCTGAACCAAAGGGTCTGTTTCTGTACTGTATGGTTCTATGACTCTTTGTTTTGTATTCATATTTTCTGCAATTTTCATGCATTTTAAATTTAATAAGTTTGCAACATTATGCATTTTTTCCTATTTCATATCATCTTCCCTGTCTCAGAGAAATCTAAACCAATTTCTAAACTACAGTGGTTTCCAGTACAGTTGGGCACAGTTTCATTACAAGTACTAAAAGTTCATTTTCAGAAGTTAACAAGGTGTGGAGCTGGATGAAGACAGCAGGTCCGGCAGCATCAGAGGAGCTGGAAAGCTGACATTTCGGGTATGGACTCTTCTTCAGAAATGAAAAAGAATTTTCAAAAGTTGATTGGCTTGAAATATTCTACACATCCTTTCCCCAAGTAAAATTGACTGAAAATATCACATTCTCAAGTATCTTCAGTTTCTGTCTTTCTATAATTTCTTACTAGCTTGTGATTTCAGTTAATGGACATTTTTTCTGAAACAGAACAAAATATAGTCTTACATTTATTATGTATCTCATGTAAAAGGCATGGTAAGACAGCACTGATTAGTTTCAGCACAGGGTCTTCTTGAGAAAGAGTAAGGTTTTGAAAGTTGGTTTAGGTTCAAAAAGGCAGTAATTATTATGCAGATACTTTTAATTTTTTGCATGTGTCTTATCATTTCATAGATCTGCATTCAAAATACATATTAAGAAATTTAACTTTATTCCAGTTTAATATGTGATCTAACACTTCACATAATTCCACAAATAAATGTTTTTCTTCTAGTTTTTGCTTCTCTTTGCTGCAGTATGATTCAATCGTTGCTAGTCACTTCCTCTGAGGTATGTTGCCACACAGGGCATTCCTTATCGCAATTATTTACATTAGTTTCTTGGTACAGCAAAGCTTAAACATTGCTAAAAAGACACAAAACATTGAAATGTTTTGTAGTCATCAGGAACAAAAAGCAAGAAAACCAACCAGAAGCAACAACGCATGCAGCACGAGAAGTGGTTACTGTTTGATTTGACTAATCCTAGCATGAAATGCAATAACACAGTTAACGGATAAAAACTCAAACCAGGCAATTCAATTCTGATCAGTCAGGGTGTTGCTATGAGAATGTAGCAGGAATTGGCTGTGTCCATAGCACCCTTCTCTCTGAAAGGCAATGTTTACAAATTTAATATGGCAACTATTACATTGGGGTGTAGGGTTTTTTAAAAAGAAGTTTTTGCAAATGTCAGCATCACTGGCTGGCCAGCATTTATTGCCCATCCCTAATTGACCTTGAGGTGGTGGTGGTGAGTTGCCTTCTTGAACCGCTGCAGGCCACCTGCTGTGGGTTGACTGACAATGATGTTAGGTAGGGAATTCCAGGATCTTGACGCAGCAACAGTGAAGCAATGGCATTATATTTTCAAGTCAGGATGGTGAGTGGTTGGAAGGGAACGTGAAGATGGTTGTGTTCCCATTTATCTGTTGCTGTTGTCCTTTTAGATGGAAATGGTAGTGGGTTTGGAAGGTGCAGTTTGAGGATCTTTTGAGTTTTAGCAGTGCATTTTGTAGATAGTTCAAACTGCTGCTTCTACAGTGGTGGTGGAAGGAGTGGATGTAGTGCCAATCAAGCGGGCTGCCCCAAGGATGGGATGGCACACTGGCTCAATGGTTAGCAGTGCTGCCTAACAATACCAGGGACCTGGGTTCGAATCCAGCCTCAGGCAACTGTCTGTGTGGAATTTGTACGTTCTCCCCATGTCTTTGGGCTTCCTCTGGGTGCTCTGGTTTCTTCCCACAGGCCAAAGATGTGCACGTTAGGTGGTTCGGCTATGCTGTTCAGGGATGTGTAGGTTAGATGCATTAGCCATGGGAAATGCAAGGTTACAGGGATAGGGTAAGGCGATGGATCTGGGTGGGATGCTCATCGGAGGGTCGGTGTGGACTTGTTGGGCTGATTGGCCCTGTTTCCACACTCTGGGAATTCTCGAAGCTTCCTGAGTGTTGTTGGGGCTGCACTCATCCAGGCAGGCGGAGAGACTTCCATCGCAGTCCTGACTTGTGCCTTGTAGATAGTGGATAGGCTTTGAGGAGTCAGCAGGTAAGTTACTCACTGCAGTATTTCTAGCCTGTGACCCACTCACCATGTTATGTATTGAGTCCAGTTGAGTTTTCGGTCAATGATAACACCCACGATGTTCACAGTGGGGGATTTGGAAAAGGTAACACCACTGAATGTCAAGGGGCAGTGGTTAGATTGTCTCTTATTTGTGATGGCCATAGGCAGGCATTTGTGTGGCACGAATGTTACCTGTCACTTGTCAGCCCAAGCTTGTATATTGTCCAGATCTTGTTGCATTTGAACACAGGCTGCTTCAGTATCTGAGGAGTTGCGAATTGTGCAGTCATCAGTGAAACATCCCCATTTCTGACCTTGTGATGGAGGGAAGGTCATTGAAGCAGCTTAAGGTGGTTGTGCCTAGGACACTACCCTCAGGAACTCCTGCAGAGATGTCCTGGAGCTGAGATGATTGGCCTCTAACAACCAGTGCCATCTTCTTATGTGTCAGGTATGACTCCAACTGCTACAGTGTTTGCCCCCTGAAACCCATTGATTCCAATTTTGCCAAGGCTTCTTGAAGCCATACTCGGTCAGATTCAGCCTTGATGCCAAGGGCTGTCACTCTTACCTCACCTCTAGAATTCAGCTCTTTTGTCCATGTTTGAACCAAGGCTATAATGAGATCAGGAGCTGAGTGGCCCTGGTGGAACCTAAACTGGGTGTCATTTAACATGTGCTGCTTGATTGCACTGTCGATGATACCTTCCATCACATAACTGATGATCGAGAGCAGAATTGGATGAGTTGGATTTGTCCTCCTTTTTGTGTACAGTACATACTTGGGCAATTTACCACATTGTTCAGGAGATACCAGTGTTGTAACTGTACAGGAACAGTTTGGCTAGGGGAGTGGCAGGTTCTGGATCACAAGTCTTCAGTACTATTACCGGACTGCCATCAGGAGCTGCAGCCTTTGCAGCATCCAGAGTCTCCAACCCTTTTTGATATCACGTGGAGTGAATCAAATTGGCTGAAGACCGGTATCTGTAATGCTGGGAACCAGTGGAGGAGGCCGAGATAGATAGTCCGCTTAGCATGTCTGACTGAAGCTTGCTGCAAAACATTCTGATGTGCTGGACTATTCCATCATTGAGGATGGGGATATTTGTGGATGTCCACCATCATTCACGACTGGATGTGGTAGGACTGCAGAGCATAGATCTGATCATTGATTGCAGGGATCGCTTAGCTCTGTCTATCACTTGCTGCTTGTGCTGTTTGGTGTGCAGGTAGTCCTGTTTGGTGGCTTCACCAGGTTGACACCCCATCTTATGCTGCTCTTGGCATGCCCTCCTGCACTCTCCATTGAATCAAGGTTGATCCCTGGCTTGATGGCATTGGTTGAGTAGGGCATATGCCAGGCCATGAGGTTACAGATTGTGTGCAGGAGTATGATTCTTCTGCTGTTGATGACCCACAGCACCTCATGGATGTTCCATCTTGAGTTGCTAGGGATAGGAGGGGAAAAGAGTAGAGAACGCTAAAGGCAATGGTCAGTTTCATCCGATTTCAACAGATGTACGTATTTTCCAGGATGGATCTATAGACAGCCATTGAATGGGAACCTGATGAAATCCTGACCCAAAACGTCGACTTTATTGCTCCCCGATGCTGCCTGACCTGCAGAGTTCCTTCAGCTCCACACCAACCCTCGGTGGTTTTCCCCTTCCTCACCTTTAATTCTGAAGTCAACTATAAATATCTTGATTAATCACAGACTAGAACTGGATGGAGCATGGCTCAATTGGAATTTGGATGTTTTTCAAAAGAATTTTGATGTAATGTTACATCTTAAACATGCATTTTGTAAAAACAAGTCTTCGAGCTCATAAAACATAGTGACACAGCTTTCTCCTATAATAATGTGAGTATTTTGTTCCCTATTTAGTTTATCCCTGAGAAGTTAATCTTCTCACAAAGCTTAAATTACAGATGATACAGTTATGTATGACTGTACTGGCAATAAATTTGTTCTGTATGTTGTACAGAATTATAACCCTAACCCTATCACAGTATTACTTAATATCGGAACAATTTTTTAATATGAGCTGCTGCTCTAACACAACATTGTTGTTAAGAAATTACCTTACTAAATGCAGTAATCTTTCGGTTAATCTACAAATCATACTCAATGTCTGACCAAATCCAGTGACATCACAACAGGTGTCAAAAGGAGGTAGAATGGGCCTGTTAATTTACAAAATGATATTTCAGTTTGAAAAAAAATCAAGTCCATTTTCTGCATTTTTAAGGACACATAGTAACATAAAATCGATTTAACATAGAAATGGGAAGGCCTGCATTTATAGAGTGTATTTCATGATCTTATGTCATCCTAAAGTAAATTTACATCCACTGAACACTTTTTTGAACTGTAATCACTGCTGTGCTGCAAAGCCAATTAGCAGGGTCCCATAAACAGTGACGTGCTCCTGCTTTAATTTTGGATCGCTAGGATGACATCTTTGCTAATTAAATATTGAAGTCCTCTCTATTTTCAATTAATTTTTCTAGAAACTGGGGATGTTCCATTCATATTTATGAATTGATGGAATTTGCACAACTTGGTAAATGAGCTACATTGTATATTGTCAAACTACAGCCAAAACATAACCCACAGCACCATAACTCTGGGCAAATGACTTGGTTGTTGACAGGAAATTGAGGCCATCAAGCAAATACTTTAGTTGTGATACTAAAAGATAATTGATTACTTTTATCCTGTCACTGTAAAATATGCATTTTTAAAGTTTGTTCAAATCACTCGTAATTAAAAAAAACTTTCAGATTGTAGCTTGATTGATTGTATGGGGAAAAAAAAGTATGGATGGGGAATTTTAAACAAGTTGTTTTTCTTCCAGGAAATGTATGCTTTTGTGAAAATTAGGGGCATTTAACAGTATTGGAAAGTCCATACTGGCTAAAAATTTTTTCATTTAGTTGAAACACCTCCATTAGTTCCCTTTGCAGTGCAGTTTTATTCAAAGTACCTCATTGTGAGGATTTATGTGAAAGAAAACACAACTACTGTGTTGTGGCATTTGACAAAGCAATTGAAAGTATTTCTTTATACTCAGGATTGCCTGTGACATTTGCAAATGTCACAAAAAAAAGCTTTTGCCAGATAAATTGCTGAGAACTGCTACTGTTTGGCTGCCTGAGAACCTATTGGAAACTTGAAGCTTTTGAGAGCACTGTAATCCATCCTCAGATACTCAGACTCTCTGATTAAATCTATTAGCATTATCTGATAACCTGAAATGCCTTCATTTGAGAATAATTTTCAAAAGTCATTACGTGTCCATTATGCAGGATTTGTTTTATGGTTAGTCCAGATAATCAAATTTCAAATTTGGGTTTAATCCAATAAAAACCTGGAAATGTTAAATTTAGTACGTCTAATTTATCCATCTGTTGATGCAAGTAAATCTTCATTTTTCATGTTCCCTTGAATATACATTCATGTGACTGTGTCACGTACAGATAACTTGATGGTGGAGAGGCTACTAAAATGCAAGTAATGATTCATTATATAAGAAGGTGTAGAGCTGGATGAACTCAGCAGGCCAAGCAGCAACAGAGGAGCAGGAAAGGTGACGTTTCGGGCCTAGACCCTCCTTCAGAAATGGGGGAGGGGAAAGGGTTTTTGAAATAAATAGGGAGAGAGGGGGAGGCAGATAGAAGATGGATAAAGGAGAAGATCGACAGGACAAAGAGGCAGGGGTGGAGCCAGTAAAGGTGAGTGTAGGTGGGGACTTAGGGAGGGGATAGGTCAGTCCAGGGAGAACAGACAGGTCAAGGGATCGGGATGAGGCTAGTAGGTAGGAGATGGGGGTTGGGCTTGAGGTGGGAGGAGGGGATAGGTGGAGGAAGGATAGGTTAGGGAAATGGGGACAAGCTGGGCTGGTTTTGGGATGCAGTAGGAAAAGGGGAGATTTTGAAGCTTGTGAAGTCCACATTGATACCATTGGGCTGCAGGGTTCACAAGCGAAATATGAGGTGCTGTTCCTGTAACCTTCGGATGGTATCGTTGTGGCACTGCAGGAGGCCCAGGATGGACATGTCATCTAAGTACTGGGAGGGGGAGTTGAAATGGTTCGCGACTGGGAGGTGCAGTTGTTTAGTGCGAACCGAGCATAGGTGTTCCGCAAAGCTGTACCCAAGCTTCTGTTTAGTTTCCCCGGTGCGGAGGAGACCATATCTGGAACAGCAGATACAGTATACCACATTAGTAGATGTGCAGGTGACCTACTATCTCTAATGATTTATGGAATTGCTTTTTAGCATTACACCTGGTCAAGTACATGTAAGTGTTTAAACATTTTTTTAAATCTAAAATTGCTTTACAAATTAAACCTGAAGCTTTCTAAATATAAGAATTTTCTCAAAACTTTATTTTGGGGCAAGAATCCTATTTAAATGCTCCCTTTTGCTGTTAGACTGCTGGAATGTTATGCAGAATAAACAATACCTATGTTAATACAACCTGTGGATTTTCTAAACGTGATCAATACAATAAAGGTTATTTATCAAGAATACTTCCCTCATTATCATAAGTTGAAGATATTTTTGTTTCTTTTCTCAAGTGATTCAGAAGTAACTGGAAAATAAATTTAAATCCTGGCTGCTGTGTATCTGGTAAACACTGCCGTCAAGTTACTTTACTTCATCTAAGAGATAACTAACCTTTTCCACGACACAAAAGTAATTTGATGGCATTCAAACTTAGAAACTGAAAATGATTACCACTTTGCAATTATTGTTATCAACATAAATGTTTCCATTGATCAGATGTTGGGAACTTCCATCCCCCCACTCAACTGTGCATGGTGTTTAAAATTTGTCCATGTATATCATTTTGTTTTCTAAACACTACCACTTAGGTTGTTGAAACAATATTGGATGGTTCAAATTTTAATGGACCTCATCCATGCCACAAAGTTGCTTAATGTTAAGTATATCATCTGCCACAAGATTAAAATGTTAATTGCTTAAAGGATGTGACTCTTACTGGAAGACTTTTCCATTGATAGTAAGCATTGTTTGGTTTATCAACAATATACATTCGTTTTGTAATGTCATAAGGTATCCTAAAACTGCATTGTTGGGGCATTATAAAACAAAGTTTGATTTCAGTGCCCATGAAATATTGGAACAAATGGACAAAAACTTGGTCAAACAGACAGGTTCTATAGTACATTTTAAAAGATGGAGAGGTACTGGGAAGAAATTTATACTTTAGGATTAAGTAGTTGATGGCATGAATACCATTAAAATTAAGGGTGTACAAATGGCTAGAATCGGGGTGGAGAGATCTTGGAGGGTTTATAACAGGATTGGTTCCAGACCCCAATACGAATGCAACATAAATCCTGTAGATACAACAGTCTCTATTTACACACTGCTTTTTAAAAAGTAGAAGAATAAACAGTACTACTGCATTTTCTTACCTTTTGTTATTTTGATACATTCTAGTTCTGGTTTTTTTTCCATAGAAATTCTGAAAGAAAAAGTCATTCTAATTTGCTTCTCCCAAAATAAAGCCATTACTGGTTGATTGAAGCACATTTTGGTGAATAATATATTCTAAAAATGGTGCCTTTCCTAAAAAGTCAGAGATCCTCTCCTGTCTTAAAATTGTTTTTTCCTTATCTCAAAATTATCTTAGCTGACTTTCCTATTTGCCTTCAAAAATAGATAAATCGTAATCCTGTAGTTTCAGCAATTACAACATGGCGCAGATATAATTGTATCCTGAAAAATCAAACCCTAAAGCAACCAACAAATAATCTACTTCTAGGAAGTAACGAATGTTGGCCTGCAGTCTGACAGATCCTCTGGTCCTAATGGACCTCGTTTTAAGATCTTTGGAAGAAGTAGCTAATGAGATAGGTGATTCATTGATTTTAATTTTCTAAAATTATTTAATCCATAGACAATTTCATTAGATTGGAAAATAGCAAAGCTAACGCCTTTATTCAAAAGGAGAAAGCAAGCAGGAAATTATAGTCAGTTAGTGTAATAGAGAAAATGTTAGTAGCTAGTTTTAAAGAAAAATTTTAGGGAATTGAAATCATAGTTTTGTGAAAAGGAATTCATGTTTAACTGATTTTGGAATTCATAAAGGCAGCAACATGTTATGGATAAAGGGTAACAAGTGAATGTACTATACTTAGATTTACAGATGATATTTCATAAGATGCTGTCTCAAGGTTATTATGGAAAATAAAAATTCATCGTATACAGGGTGGCATATTTCCATGTATAGAAGATTCTTTCCTGGTAGCAAGCCGAAGAGTAGGTATTAAATGGGTCATTTTCTGGTTGGCAAGATGTAGTGAGTGTTGTGTGACTAGGGTTAGTACAAATGCCTCAACTTTTTATGATCTACATAGATTACTTGAATGAAGGGAGCAAAGAAATAGTTGTTAAATTTCTGACAACAAGGATGGGTAGCAACGTAAGTTTTGAAGAGGATATAAGGAGGTTAAAAAGGGATATGGATAGGTTAAGTGTAGAAGCAAAACTGTAGCAAATGGAGTACAATATGGAAAAAAGTAAAATTGTCCATTTTAGGGTCAGCATTTTCTCCAGGGTTAGCTCTGCCTCTATTATCTTGCTTTCTATCTCTCAGATGCTGCAGATTGATTTGGGATTTAGTGATGTCTTTTAAATCCTGTAAACTGACAAAAAGATGACTTGCTATACACCCTTCCCTTGCCTAAGCCTATTTCCATGCAGTGTGAATTATACATGCCTTATTTCCTATAGAAATGCTAATTTCTCTTTCTCTAGACCCCAACACAATTCTATCTTCCAATTACATGGGCAGTTCAAAATATTACCATTTACAAAATCCGACAATCCTAACACCCCACTGTAAGACTTGTGGACAATGGCAAGAGCATCTGTGCTAATTGTAGTTAGACAAGTAACCTATAATGTGAACATTCTCACCTCCTCAGCAGTTCACTTCATTTGGTGCCCCTAAATAACCAAGCTACCCATGTTTGTTGCTGGACACGATTTAAACCACTTCACAGTCCTCTCATTTTTCATTTTACATCAAATTAAAGAGGTCATAAAAGATAACCTTATAAATCTTATGTATGGAATTATACAATTGCAGCAAATCACCAGGCATCCCTCAAAAGCAAGTTCTAATCCTGTGACTTCTACCACATCAAAGGATAATGGCAGTAGACGTGTGGGAATAGCATCATCTAATTGTGGCCTTCCAAGGCACGTACCACCCAGATTTGGAAATATAATGCTGTTTCTTTATTGTAAATGAGTTAAGAAACATTTAGCATAAATGCTGTAATGTGGATTTATTTACATTTTGTGGTTAAATGAGCAAATGGCTTTTTTCATTTATAATTCTCCTATGATCTGGAATGATGTCTTTGATATGGTGCTAGTATTCACCATCAGTGATGGAACTTGTTATGCCTTGGTTACCGATTAGTTGAAATAAATTGAAGAATTCACCTCAGTGCAACATTTATCTGCTGTCAAATAGAAATGACAAACTTACTTCCATTGCTCAGTCTTTTGATATTCATAAAACTATATTCCTGTAAAGGTAAACACCTACAGTGGAGAAAATTGGAGGCAGCATCCTGTGAAGAAATTAACTTCAGTGCCAATACTTCTAACCTTTGACATATGAGATAATTGCATTGTTTCAATTGTGTCTGGACCTAGCAACTTCTGTAACTTATCTTGGTCCAATGAAGTTTATTTTGTGTTTTACTTCATGTTCTGCATCTTCAGAAGGAATACAATTTAAAACTTTTATTTCTGAGCTAGCACTGTGAGAAAAGCTTGCAGTGGTCTCCATAAACTTTGTATTGTCACACAGCAGTTTCTACAATGACGAACAATTGTTAAGGTTCTTTATGAAGATATAAATGAACCAAGCTTGGAATCTGGAATCCCATGACTGTGCACTGTGATAATATAGTGATTTCATTGTGTTTAAAATCCCTTTCTGGTTGCAGAGTTGAATTTCATAGCAAACAGACTATTCTCCTTTTCTGACTGCCAATTCTGCATATGCACTTTTGGCACCAATTTAATGAACATTGCCAACTTTGCATTCCAGAAGTAAGCTGGCAAAGAATCCTGGCACTGGTGTGCAGCAGCTTTTCGTCAGACTGAATCTGGAGAAACATAGGAATAAAAACAAGCCTGCTCTCCAGATGGAATCTTTTGTGACTAATATGGAGCAAACCTGCTTACCATCAAAAGCGAATGCTTCTTACCACCTACCTCCCCCTTAATTTCTATATAAATCCAATAAGAAGATCTAACTTCTCTCATGTCAGATTCTCTGACAAAAGACTGAAGTAAATTCATGTTTTAAATAGATTATTGGCTGCTATGACTAATTTTTATCTGTCTAGTACTAACAGCAGAATAAGTGGAAAGGGTTTGGCTCAGTGATCGTATCTACAAGTCTTTGAGTTAGAAATGTTTGTGTCCAATTTGCACTGAAAGATTACCACACTTGATATACTGTTTCAGGAGAAGTTTAAACTGAATCCCCGGGCTGAATCTTCCCAAATTTTGGCTATATGTCCATTTTTGTAAGTTTCATGGAGGGGTTCCCTTCTTCAGCCCTGGTGAGTTTTCTAATGGTCTTCTCAAAGTCACTTTGTAACTAATGCACTATGCCTCTCTGGAACTCTGCTTGGCTTATCATCCCTCTTGCCAGAGTGTAATTTTGGGATCTCCCAAGACTTACACCCCAATTTTTTAAAAGCGCACTTGTCTATCTGCCAGGAGATGCCCTTCATTGTGCAGGTTTTGAGAGAGGAACGAACGTAAACACTTCTCACGGTACACTGTTGGTTCACAAGACACTTCGTTCACTCCAGTGCAATTGCACATTCATGAATGTATTTCTACTTAGGGACTAAGCAATAGGTTACCTGTCCTTAGCAGTTCACAAGACACTTCATTCACTCCAGTGCAATTGCACATTCATGAATGTATTTCTACTTAGGGACTAAGCAATAGGTTACCTGTCCTTAGCATCATCCCATATTAGAACCCTATCTAAGGGAGTACTATTCTTTTCCAAATGCCCAGTATACTCAACAGCTTTGGCATGCAAACCAACCCCCGATCTACTGTGCTACTATCAAAGTCAGGGTGGTTGTGACGGTTGAAAATGACCTCCACATTAACCATTCCCTCTTTGACTTACTGTCCTGGGATTCCTTGACTGAATGCTCTCTTCCTTAGAATTTGTACATTAGTCATTACCGCTTTTAAGAGTGCACAATTGGCTGCCATGTTTCCTTTATTACTACTATGGTGTGTTGCTAAATGAATAGCTTCATTGTAAAAAATAAAGTACTGTTCTGTGGCGAAAATGCCTACCTCAGATTCAACCCTCACTATCCCAGTTGGCCTGGGTCTGTTTTTCAAATGATCAGGGAGTGACCTGTCTAATAGCAATTATCATATTGCAGAAATACTAATTCTTCCCTGTTTTTCTTCATTCCTATTTTTCTAAAAGCAGTACATGTCACAAGAATTTGTAAGATTTGGGGAGGATGTTATTTTAATTCTAGATCTAAGTCAATTTCAATTACAGACTGAGTGTGAAAGGTGGTCCTTATTAGTTAGAAGACCCTTTCCAGGTACAGATATGTTCTCACAAGTTTTACAGAATTTATCATAAGTCAGAAGAAATAATATTTAATAACAGCAGCAGATTTCAGCCAATTCACTTTGGTATAACAACTTCAGACACTCACTGGGCACAGATCTCCTATTCTGTTGACTGAAGTTTTTCCATTTCCAGTCTTCCTTCTTGTGCATGAACCCTAAGAATGCTAGCCATTTCCCTCTGCATAAGGGAAGAGACATGCTGAATTCTAATTGGCCAAAAATGTTCATACATTGGCAAGGCAATCTTGGATTGACTAGTGTCTGTTCGGTTCCTGATTGGTTTCTTTTAAAGAAAATGGTCATTTTCCTACTTTGTTTTGAGTAATTTTTTGACAAGTCTTTTACTTTGTAAGGTTGTCTGTAACGGCACATCTCCCTTAGCTTTGCAACTCCATTGATTTTTCCAACATAAAATGATATGACAAGTCAGAATATACAGTGTCACCTCCTAGTGATTAACTATTGTCACAAATGTCCCAACTGCTGCATTGAAACATGTAAAAATCTAATGTCCTTTAGCTATAAGAACCATATGTGACTCCACAATAACATTGATTACTATAACACATTAAAGCTGAAAATAACCATTCAAAACTAATAAACATAATCTTGTTACTTACTTTAAGTTACAAACCACATCAATTTAAAATGTTGTTCTGGCCTAAGAAAAGCTATTTTGTCTTGAAGCATTTTCACTACATTAGCTTGAGCCATAAAAACAATCATAAACTTGTAAAGCCATGACCTTATTTTTGACCCGAGTGATATGGCTTTGTTCCCTTATAGAAACTGTTTAAACTAACCATATTCAAAACAGATACAGTTTCTCACTTGCTTAATCAAGTGAAAATGATCAATTATTGAAAAATATCTCAGTCTTATGATATGTTCATATTGAAGCTATTTTCTAGACATTCCATCTTTTCATCTTCAAGCCTATATCCCTTCCAGTAATATCGTCTAGGTATCAAAGAAATGCTTCTCCAACAGCTCCCAAATTTAATGTTCATCAATTATGGCTCATGTCCTTTTGTCCCATTGACCTGGTGGTACGACTCAGGTTTAACTTCCCTCCTCCTTGGCTATCTGATACCACTATGCTTTATTGATAGGATGTCAGTGTCATCAGAAAGCCAGCATTTGTTGCCCATCTCTAATTGCCCTTTTTTTGTAAAACACTGCAGTTCTTGTGATGTAGGTACAGCCACAATGCTGTCACATACAGCATTCAGAATTTTGAAAAATGAATTAGATGCAACAGTTCCCCATGCAGCCCTGAAAGGTTACTTTGCATTTTGATAAGATCTTGAATAACCATAACTGCATTTCTCAGTCCTATGCCCCGATCTCTTAACTCTATTTTCTTAGCTACAACTTTGTGTTGTTTGATTCTTTACACAATTCTTGTAAACAAAACCTGGACAGCATTCAGCTTTGATACTTGCCACATGGCAACCCATCATATCCAACAAACAGAGCAGAATAATATGCCAAACAAGAGACAATCTTCCCTGTGATATTTAATATCCCCTTGATGGTATCCCCATCAACATCCACAAGATATATCACAGCAGCTCACTAAACTTCTTTCAACTATAACTTCTAAATGCACGATTTTGACCACCTGCAGGTTTCCTTCCAATTCACACTGTTCTCTCTTGCAACTATATTGTTGCTGCTTCTCTATCATGAGGTAAACCTCAAACTTAACACTACCATAGAACGTAGGAGCAAGAGTAGGCAATTCAATCGTACAAGTCTGCTCCACTGTTGAATAAGATCATGCCTGATTTTGCTGTGCTCCCATGTGGTGTGCTGATACTTCATGGATTATAGTGGTTCAAAGTGGCACCTTCTCAAGTGAAATTTGGGGTAGGTGGCAAATGCGTACCTAGTCAGCATATTTATATCCTATGAAAAGATAACAAAAAGTCAATTTAATGAAGTTCCCATAGAGAAAATAGCTAGTTCAGAATTACCACAATCTTGATTAATAATCGCTGGTGTATGCACTTGTCACATTTTACACAAAAAACTTCCTCCATTATAAACATTCATGTTTACATTTATAATGGAAATGATTCCCTCCAGCTCAGCTTGATGCTGCAACATCCCAGTTTTTAATCCCTGATGCAGTAGAATTACAATTATTTTCTTAGCCACTGTCTCGGCCGTGCAAATTCTGCAGAATTTGTCTTTAATTTTACATAATAATGTTTCTTTAATGTTAGAACCAAAGATCTTAAAACCAAACCTAAATTACAACTGCATCCACCTGTCCAATTATCTCATACTCCGTAAAGGAACACAGCAGGAGTCGACAAACCTCAGATCTGGGGCAGAAATACATTTTGAATCTGGAATTGGCTCTGAAATGACTACTTACGGAGCATGTGCCCTAAGCAGTTGACCAGAAGACAGCTTGAAATCAGGTCTCAGAAAGGCCGTGATACATTTGCTAGGGGCCAAATGTACATATTCAGTGGCTTCCATACACACAACATGGTTGCATATCTCTGGCTTTGTTTTATTCATTTGTGGTATGTGGGCAGTGCTGGCTGGCCAGCATTTCTTGTCCATTACTAGTTGCCCTTGAGAAGGTGGCGGTCAGCTGCCTTCTTGAATTATTGCAGTCCATATGCTGTGGGTTGGTTGACCCACAATACCATTAGGAAGGGAATTCCAGCATTTTGAGTGAACAGCAGTGAACTCACGACAATATGTTTCCAAGTCAGGATGGTGGGGGTGTTCCCATTTCACTGCTGCCCTTGTCCTTCTAGATGGAAGTGGTCTTGGGGTTTGAAAGGGACTGTCTGAGGATCTGTGGTAAATTTCCGCAGTGCATCTTGTACACGGTATAGACTGCTGCTACTGAACATCAGTGGTGAAGGGTGTGGATGCTTCCGGACGTAGTGCCAATCAAGTGGGCTGCTTTATCCTGGATGGTGTCAAGCTTCCCGAGTGTTGTTAGGGCTGTACTCATCCAGGCCAATGGGGAGTATTCCATCACATACCTGACTTGTACCTTGTAGACTTTGAGGTGAATAGGCTTTGAGGAGTTAGGAATTGAGTTACTTGCTACAGTATTCCTAACTTCTGACCTGCTCTTGTAGCCACGGTTTTTATGTGGTGAGTCCAGTTGAATTTCTGGTCCATGATAACCCCCAGGATATTGATAGTGGGGGATTCATGATGGTAACACCACTAATGTTAATGGGTAGTGGTTAAATTGTCTCGTATTGGAAATGGTCATAGCCTGGCATTTATGTGGTGTGAATGTCACTTGCTGCTTGTCAGCCCAAACCTGGATATTCTCCAGATCTTGTTGCTTGTCGCGAATTGTGCTGAAAATTGGGCTCTCATTGGTGAACATCCCACTTCTGATCTCACGATGGAGGGAAGGTCATTAATGAAGCAGGTGAAGATGATTGGACCTAGGACACTACGCTGAAGAACTCCTGCAGAGATGTCCTGGAGCTGAGATGGCTGACCTCCAACAACCACGACCATCTTCCTATGTGTTGGGTATGACTCCAACCACTAGAGAGTTTGCCCCCTGATGCCCATTGATTCCAGTTTTACCGTAATGCCAGACTTGGTAGAATGCAGCCTTGATATGAAGGGCTGTCACTCTCACCTCATCCTTTGGGTTTCAGCTCTTTTGTCTATGTTTGAACCAAGGCTGTAATGAGATCAGGAGCTGAGTGGCCCTGATGGAACCCAACTGGGTGTCACTGAGCAGGTTATTGCTGGGCAGGTGCTGCCTGATAACACTGTCGATGACACCGTCCATCACTTTACTGATGATCGAGAGTGAGTGATGGGTGGTAATGGGTGGGTTGGATTTGACCTGCTTTTTGTGTACAGGACCTACTTGGGCAAATTTCCACATTGTCGGGCAGATACCAATGTTGTCACTGTACTGGAATAGCTTGGCTAGGGGAGCAGCAAGTTCTGGAGCACAAGTCTTCAGTACTATTGCTGGAATGTTGTCAGAGGCCGTAGCCTTTGCAGTATCCAGTGACCATGGAATAACTGATCCCCAAAATTAGCATACACTGCTCCCATTTTACAAAAACCAATTGAGTCAATACAGTCTGTTTTCTAACCCTGAGTGCAAGGCCATGGCAGATTAATTACGGGCCCAAGTATTATTCTAAGAAGTTACTTCCCTTGTCCCCATCTATGGAAGTTATCAGTCTTGACTACTTTCCTTTTGGAGGTTAAAGAATGACTCATTAATTTGAATAAATTGGGTTCATGCTTCTTAAAAATTGTTTGTTTATGCAGATTTGAATGTTTGAACAAAAAAATGAAATCTTCCAGTCAAATACTTTTTTTTATTCACTCGTGGGATGTGGATAGTGTTGTCTGGTCAGCACTTATTGCCCATCCCTAGTTGCACTTCGGGAAGTGGTGGTGAGATGCCTTCTTGAATGGCTGCAGTCCACATGCTATAGGTTAACCCACAGTACCCTGAAGGAGGGAATTGCAGGATTCTGACCCGGCGACAATGAAGAAACAGTAAACACAAGACATTGGGTGGCTTGGAGGAGAACCTGATGGTTGTGGTGTTCACATCTATCTGCTGCTCTTGTCCTTCTAGATGGAAGTGGTCTTGGGTTTGGAAGGTGCTGTCTAAGGATCTTTGGTGAATTTCTGCTGTGCATCTTTTTGACAGTACACACTGCTGCTACTGAGCATCAGTGGTGCAGAGGGTGGAAGCTCATAGATGTGATGCCAATCAAGTTAGCTGTTTTATATTGTCTGTATTTAACAAACAGCACTGGAATGGGCCCTTTAGTCCACCATGTCTGTGCCATGGTGATGCTATTGATGCTATTCTAGGTAACATCCTTCCAGGCAACATCCTAGTAAACCTCTTCTGCACTCTTTCCAAAGCCTCCATATCCTTTCCATAGTCCTTCCAGAACTACAAACAGTACTCCAAATGTGGCTTGACTAAAGTCTTATGTCTGTATGTCTGCCAACTTTTATACTGAATGCACCAACCAACAAAGGCAAGCATGTCGCCTGCTGCTTTTAACACCTCTCCATGTGTATTGCCACTTTTAGATAGACATGGACTTGCACTCCAGATCCGTTTGTATATCAATGCTTCTTAGGGTCTTACCATTTACTGTATACTTCACCCTTGTATTTGACCTCCCAAATGCATCACCTCACATTCGTCTGGATTAAACACCATATTCTATTTCTCTGCCAAACTTTCCAATTGATCCTATGTCCTGCTGCATCCTTTGACAACCTTCCTTGCTTAAACAACTTCACCACTTTTTGTGTCAATAGTAAGTTTAGAAACCAGGCCATTGACATTTTCATCCAAATCATTTACATATATATTACAAACAACAGGGGTCCCGCCACTGATCTTTGTAGAACATCACTGATCACACCACCTCCAGTAAGAAAAACACCCCTTCACAATTATACATTTTTTATATAACCAAGCCAATGTTGCATCTGACTTGCTAACTCCCCATGGATTTCATCCGATTTGATCTTCTGGACCATGCTACCATAACAGACATTGTCAAATGTTTTAGTAAAATCCATGTAGATAACATCCACTGCCTTGCGCTCATCAATCATCTTAGTTATTTCCTCAAAAAACTCAACTAAGCTTGTGAGACAAGATCTCCCCTGCATAAAGCCATGCTGACTATCCTAAATAAGTCCATTTTCTTCCACATGCAAGTATACCCTGCACCTAAGTCTTCTCCAATAATTTCCCTACCGCATATGTAAGATTTACCAGACTATAATTTCCTGGATTGTTCCTGTTGCTCTGCTTAAACAAAGAACCAACATTAAGACCGTAAGACATAGGAGTGGAAGTAAGGCCATTTGGCCCATCAAGTCCACTCCGCCATTTAAATCATGGCTGATGGGCATTTCAACACCACTTCCCTGCACTCTCCCCATAGCCCTTGATTCCCTTTGAGATCAAGAATTTGTCGATCTCTGCCTTGAAGGCATCCAATGTCCCAGCCTCCACTGCACTCTGCGGCAATGAATTCCACAAGCCCACCACTCTGTGGCTGAAGAAATGTCGTCTCATTTCAGTTTTAAATTTACCCCCTCTAATTTTAAGGCTGTGCCCATGGGTTCTAATCTCCCCACCTAACGGAAACAACTTCCTAGTGTCCACCCCTTCTAAACCATATATTATCTTGTAAGTTTCTATTAGATCTCCCCTCAAACTTCTAAACTCTAACGAGTACAATCCCAGGGTCCTTAGCCGTTCATCATATGCTAAACCTACCATTCCAGGGATCATCCATGTGAATCTCCGCTGGACATGCTCCAGGGCTAGTATGTCCTCCTTGAGGTGTGGGGCCCAAAATTGGACACAGTATTCTAAATGGGGCCTAACTAGAGCTTTATAAAGCCTCAGAAGCACATCGCTGCTTTTATATTCCAACCCTCTTGAGATAAACGACAATATTATATTCGCTTTCTTAATTACGGACTCTACCTGCAAGTTAACCTTTAGAGAATCCTGGACCAACACTCCCAGATCCCTTTGCACTTCTAATTTGCAAATTTTCTCACCGTTTAGAAAATAGTCCATGCCTGTGTTCTTTTTTCCAAAGTGCAAAACCTCACATTTACTCACATTGAATTTCATCAGCCATTTCCTGGACCACTCTCCTAAACTGTCGTAATCTTTCTGCAGCTTCCCCACCTCCTCAGTACTACCTGTCTGTCCACGTATCTTCGTATCATCGGCAAACTTCACCAGAATGCTCCCAGTCCCTTCATCCAGATCATTAATATATAAGGTGAACAGCTGTGGCCTCAACACTGAACCCTGCGGGACACCACTCGTCATCGGTTGCCATTCCAAGAAAGAGCCTTTTATCCCAACTCTCTGCCTTCTGCCAGACAGCCAATCCTCAATCCAAGCCAGTAGCTCACCTCGAACACCATGGGCCCTCACCTTGCTCAGCAGCCTCCCCGTGAGGCACTGTATCAAAGGCCTTTTGGAAGTTTAGATAGATAACATCTACTGGGTTTCCCTGGTCTAACATACTTGTTTCTTCTTCAAAGAACTCTAACAGGTTTGTCAGGCACGACCTCCCCTTACTAAAATCATGCTGACTTGTTTTAATCTAATCCTGCACTTCCAGGAATTTAGAAATCTCATCCTCGACAATGGATTCTAGAATTTTACCAAATACCGAGGTTAGGCTAATCGGCCTATAATTTTGATCTTTTGCCTTGATCCTTTCTTAAACAAGGGAGTTACAACAGCAATTTTCCAATCATCTGGGATTTTCCCTGACTCCAGTGACTTTTGAAAGATCATGACCAAAGCTTCCACTATTTCCTCAGCCACATCCTTCAGAACTCTAGGATGTAGCCCATCAGGGCCAGGAGATTTATCAATTTTTAGACCCTTTAGCTTTTCTAGCACTTTCTCTTTTGAAATGCCTACCATACTCAACTCTGCCCCCTGGCTCTCCCTAATTGTTGGCATACTACTCATGTCTTCCACTGTGAAGACTGATGCAAAGTACTTCAGCTATTTCCTTATCTCCCATCACAAGCCTTCCAGCATCAATTTGGAGTGGCCCAATAACTACTTTTGCCTCTTGTTTGTTTCTTATGAATTGAAAGAAGCTTTTACTATCATTTCTAATATTACTAGCTAGCCTGCCTTCATATTTGATCCTCTCCTTCCTTATTGGTCTCTTTGTTATCCTCTGTCTGTTTTTGTAGCCTTCCCAATTTTCTGATTTCCTAGTGCTCTTGGCCACTTTATAGGCTGTCTCTTTTTCTTTTATATATTTCCTGACTTCCTTTGTCAGCCTTGGCTGTCTGATCCCACCCCAGATAATCTTTCTTTTCTTTGGGATGAACCTCTGTACTGTGTCCTCAATTACACCCAGAAACTCCTGCCATTGTTGGTCTACTGTCTTCCCGCTAGGCTCTGCTTCCAGTCATTAGTTATTCTCCGGTATTCTGGGGCCTTGTCTGTGCCTGAAGGAGATATAAAGATCTCTGTCAAGGCTGCAGCAATCTCCTCCCTTGCATCCTTCAGTATCCTGGGATAGATCCCATCAAGCCCTTCAGACTTATCTACCCTAATATTTTTCAACACACCCAATACCATCTCATTCTTAACATTGACATGCCTTGGAGTATCAAAAAAACTCCTCTAAACTTAACACCATCCATACCTTTCTCCTTGGTGAAATGAATTTAACTGCTTGATACCAACCCTCAACACTAAGTACAAGTCAATTTTACTAAAATCTAACAATTATAATTAGTTGCATTGTTTCTCTGGTTTTCTTGCAATATATTGTGTCAGAATTATAGAAATCAACACCATAATAAATTAATTTTAAAAATCTAATGTTGCCATAAAGCCAATTAAAAAAAAGTTAATTTGAGGCCTAATATCCTTATTTTACTAAACTGTTCATTTCTCAATTAACAGGATACCGGAGAGAAAAGTATCCATATTTGCATAGGTTACAATATTTAGTACCTTGTCCAATACTTAGGAAAAGGTTCTGAAGCAAAAACAGTAATTGCTGAAAAATCTGAACAGGTCCGCGCAGCACCTGTGGAGAGAAATCACAGCTAATATTTCGGGTCCAGTGCCCCTTCTTCAGAACTCAAGAGGTTGAGAAGGAGAGTCTTTCATGGTAACCTCAGCTGGTGTGGTGATTGAACCCACACTGTCAACATTACACTGCTTCGCAAACCAATCCCACATTATCATGACCCACAGCCCCAGATGACTAAAAATGCAGATTCCCCAAGTGATAAGTAATACACCACTGGGTAGCATTGTAACGCCTCAGTCACAAAGTAAGTACACCACTCACAGTCACTGGATGGCAGCATGCAGCAACACAGTCCTCTGGTTTTTGCATATCCATACGTGGAATCAGGTAACAACCAAAAATAGCACTCAGGATCTCGCATGTCAAACCGGATTTCTTTGAATGAAAAGGAAACAAGACAAGACAAAAGATAAAATTCAAACAATAAAAAGACAGTAGCTTAGACAATAATCAATTAAATAAAATGACTGCCTTGAATCTATATATGTGTAATTAGTTTTCAAGCTCAATCATGTAATTGTGGTTTATCCTTGCAAAATTGTATAGTGTCTGAAACTATTTAAAGGTGTTGGAGAGTTCCATACCTGGAATATTTAAGGAAGTTTTAGATTCCCCCATTTAAAGGGAGATATTATTTCATTGCTGGCAGTTCAGACAACATTCACTGGGACGATTCCCAGGTATGCAAAGATTGTCCTATGAGCAAAAGTTGAATCTTTACTCTCTGCAGTTTAGAAGGATGAGAGATGATCTCATTGAAATATAGCAGATTCTTAAGTGGCTTGATAGGGCAAATCTTGAAAGATATTCCCCCCTGAGACAGTCTAGGACCAAAGGGTATAGTCTCAGAATAAAGGGACACTACTTTAAGACTGAGATGAGGAAGAATTCCTTCTCTTTGGAACTCTGCCACAGAAAACTGTAGGGGCAGAACCCTTTGTGTACATTTACGGCTAAGATAGATAGATTCTATCAGTAGGCAATTGGTTCCTATTTCTTTTGGTTTTATGGTAACGATGTGTTTCAAAGTAAATGACAAAACTTGTCACTACTCTAAATTCCAATGGTGCATTTACCAAATAGATTCCATATTTAACTGGAATATAGAAACATATTTCTCTAGAATAACGGGATCTTTAAAAAAGGATGTTTGTAACTGTGAAATTCTGCATTGACCGATTACCTGTGCTCACATAACTGCAAATGACATCACTAGTCCAGTCTTACATCCATTTTAAAATTATCATTTTCAAATTTCTTTGTGACTTATCCCCTCATCTAAGTCTGTAACCTCCTCCACCTGGACAACATTCCCAACTGCACTCCTTCAATGTTAGTCTCTTGCACAGCTACAATTTTTATTACCCCATCATAGATAAATACACCTTTAATTGCTAGACGTAGTGAAAATCCTTTCCTATCCTTTGCAGGAAGGCCAAAGGTTTGGCTCGCAGGGGGTTTCCCCTTGCCAACACTGGGTCCCACTAACAGGAACTGTCTGCCTTTGAACAAGGGCCCCGGGGAGCCACTAAGTAACCACGACAGGGATTTGCTTTCCAGGCTTCCTGGCTAGTGTCCCACGCAGCTCATCGTTTTTGACAAAACATTTAACTATTAATTCTAATATACACAGAAATTATCACCAATGCATTTTTCCATCTTTATCTTATGTTAGTATAATCACAAAATATAATGATAATCATACTGTCACGAGTTTCTAAAAAGAAACTATTGAAATATAAATTAATATGTATAATTCTTCATATTTTAATTCTAAAAAGTCGAAGCTGTTTGGACATTAGCCAGCTGCATATCAACATGACAAAGGAAATAGCTTTTGTCAAGTATGAAGGTCTCTAGTTATGAGAAACAATTGTGCTCCTCAAAATAAGAGCAGTACTAATTTCTTTTTGTTAGTTCATGGGATGTGGGTGCCAATATTTATTGCCCTTACCTAATTCCCGTGGAGAAGATAGGGGCAATCTGCTGCAGTCCTTCGTTGTAGGAAGTAAATTCCAGGATTTGATCCAGCGATTGCGAAGGAGTAGTAGTATATGTTCCTGTCAAGATGGTGTGTGATGTGGAGAAAAAAATGGCAAGTCGTTGTTCCTATACATGTACTGTCCTTGTCCTTCTAGGAGGTAGGCGTCACAGGTTTGGAAGGTACTGTTGGAGGACGCTTGTTGAATTTCTGCAGTACAGCTTGTAGCTGATACACAATGCTGCCACTGTACATCAATAGTGCAAGTTGAATGCGGAAGGTGGTGGATGTGGTGCCAATCACGCAGACTGCTTTATGCTAAATGGCTATAAACTTCTCAAAAGTTGTTGGATTTGCACTCATCCAAGCCAGTGAGAGAATTTCATCACATTTCTAATTTTTTGATGGTGGTTAGGGTTTTGGGATGCAGGAGGTGAGTTATCACAGCATACTCAGCTTCTGGCTTGCTCTGTAGCCACAGAATTTATATGGATGGTCCAGTTCAGTTTCACATTAAATACAAGCCTGAGAAATTTGTACATGGGGGATTCAGTAATGGTGACGCCATTGAATATCAAGGGGCAATGCTCAGATCCTCTCTTGTGGGAAATGATCATTGTTTCATGTGTGAGGTGTGAATGTTATTTTCTACTTATCAGCCCAAGCCTGGATGTTGCCCAGGACAAGGATTGTTTCTGTATCTGAGGAGGCATGAATTGTTCTATTCATTGTGCAATCAGCAGCAAAAATTCACCTTACGATGGAGGAAAGGTCAACAATGAAGTTACCAGATATGGTTAGGTCTCACTACTCTGAGAAACTCTTGCACTGACGTCTTGGTGCTCAAACAACTGACCTCCAACAACCAGAACCATTTCCTTTGTGCTAGGTGTTACTTCAACCAGAGAATTTCCTTCCCCCTCAATTCCTATTGATTGTCATTCTGTGGGGGCTCCTTGCTGCCTTTACGTCAAGGGCAGTCACTAGGCCTGGAGTTCAACTCGTTAGCCGCAATATTTGGACCATGGCTAAAGACTGGAGCTGGGTGGCCCCAGCAGAATCCATACTGAGCACCAAGCAAGTAGGTTATTCCTTTGCAAGTGTTAGTTGGTCGTACACCCACTTCTGTTACTTGGCCGACAATCAAGAGCAAATTGATAGAGTGGTTGAAATTTTTTTTGGGCAGTTTTCCACATTGTTGGATAGATGCCAGTGACTAGGTATGCAGCTAGTTCTGGCACACAAATTTTCAGTACTATTGGTGAACTGCTGTTATGGCCCATACCTTTTGTAGCATCCATGTCGTCAGCTGTTTCGAGATATCATATGGAGCAGATCATTTCAACACTGTGACGCTGAGACTAAAGGAGGAAGCCACAATCTACTATCCATTTGGCATGTGGCTGAAGACAGATGTAAACACATCAGCTTAATCTTTCGCAGTGATGTGCAGGGCTTCCCATCATTTAGATAGAGGTAGTTGTGGTCCACAACCTCCTCTTGTTAACTTGTCTACCACTATTTACATTTGGATGTGTCAGAATTGAATAGCATAGTTGCACAACCACTGGTTCAGGGGTTACTTAGTCTGGCTATTGCACGCTGCCTGTGCAATTTGGCCTGCAAGTTGTCCTATGTTGTAGCTTCAACAATTTGACATTTAATATTTTAGAATGATTGGCGCAGCTCCTAGGATGCCTTTCTGCATTGTTCGTTGAACCAGTATTGATCTTGTAGCTTGATAATCTCAGAACTCTCACGGTGCAGAATGAAGCTGTTTGGCCTGTCAAGTCTTCACTGATTCTGTGAACATTTTGATTTATTTAATCTCCTGCCTTTTTCCCAGACCCTTGCACAGTTTCTATTTAAATAATAATCTAATGCCCTGTTAAATGTTGCAATTGAACCTGCCTGTACCACAGTTTGAGCACATTCCAGACCCAAAATATTCCCCTCCCATTTGCTTCTGTTGTAAAACACAGAACCTGTGTCTCTAGTTCTCTATCCTCTTACAAGCAGTAGTAGTTTCTACACTGTCTGGGTCTATTATGATTTCAAAAACTGTGAAATCCCCTTTTAGTTGTCTTCTTTCTGAGCAAAACAGTCCAACTTCTCCAATCTATCCTCTTAATAAAAGTTTTTCACAGCTGGTCAAGGATATTCCAGGCCATGAGGCTGTAGATTGTGGGTGAATGCAATTCTGATGACCACGCACATTTGCCTCATGGATGCCCCTTGAATTGCTAGATCTGCTTTAAATATGTTCCACTTAGTACAGTGTAATGCTATACAAAAAGATGGAAGGTATCCTCAATGCAAACACCGGACTTGGTTTACACAAGTGCCCACTGCTGCAGATACTATCATTGCCAGATGCATCTACAATAGTTAGACTGGTGAGGAGGGGGCTGGGTAGATTTTCCACACTTGTTGGTTCCCTCACCATCTGCTGCAGACACAGTCTAACACCTACATCCTGAAGGTGTGAATTAAAATAATGGTACTGTCATGTACCAGTAGCAATCTAGTGCAGAGATAATTAATCTTCAAGCAGGGCTCTCATTCTTTGAGAAGGGGAGAATGTTTGAAGGTGTTCTGGTCACACAATTTTTTTTAAAAAATCTACAAAAGCTATCTGAATTCTCACCTGGATTCTGATGTAGATGTAAAAAAGTTACAAATCAGGGAGGTAAAAAAGGGACCTTTATATTGGATGAACTACACCCTGGAAATGAGGATAATCATACCAAAATGTAGGCAGTTTGTCAGAAGTACAGAAATTTAAAATTGCTCTCTTTTACTGAATGCTTGAAAGGGTAAAGTTCGCAAATATGTGTGCTTTATCATGTGAACCAGTTTGCAACATTTTAAAGTCACATGCTAAGCAGAGCAAGCCTTCTTCTTGCCTAAGAATCTTCAGAACTTGAAATGCAACATGAAAGAACATATTCCACTGCCCATTCACAAACCCAGTGCTAGGCAGTGAACAGTCAAGAGTCAGACAGCATGGAAAGAGACCTTCTGGTCCAACTTGTTTGCGCCGACCAAATATCCGAAACTGATCTAATCTCATTTGCCAGCATTTGGCTATTATCTCTCTAAACCCTTACTATTCATGTATTCATCCAGATGCCTTTTAAATATTGTAATTGTAGCCCCTCCACCAGCTTGTTCCATATGCGCACCATGAAAAAGTGCCCTGCGGGATCCTTTTCAACTTTTCCCCTTTCACCTTGTACCTATGCCCTTTAGTTTTGGACTCCCATTCCTTGGGAAGGACGACTTTGGTTATTCACCTTATCCATGCCCCTCATGATTTTATAAACTTCTAGAAGGTCACCCCTCAGCCTCTGATGCTCCAGGGAATAAAGCCCAAACCTATTCAGTCTTTCCCTATAGCTTAAACACTCCAAACCCTGCAACATGCTTGTAATTCTTTTCTGAACTCTTTCAAGTTTAATAACAATTTCCTGCAGCAGGGCAACCAGAATTGTACACAAAAGCGGCCTCACTAATGTCCTGTACAACCACAACATGACATCCTAACACCTATATCAATAATCTGGGCAATGAAGGAAAGTGTGCCAAATGCATTCACCACCCTATCTTCACTACAACTCCACTTTCAAGGAACTAGGCACCTTCACCCCTATATTGTAGAGCTGTAGAGCATGGAAACAGACCCTTCAATCAAACTCATTCATGCCAACCAGATATCCTAAATTAATCTAGTCCTATTTGCCAGCATTTGGCCCATGTCCTTCTTAACCCTTCCTATTCGTGTGCTCATCCAGATGGCTTTAATAAATCTCTTCAATAAATCGCTCAAAGATTTGTCACCAAATTTATAAAACCAAAACTGACTTTTTTTTTAAAAACAAAGACGAAATTGAGGCAAAATTCCACACAGCAAAATTAGTTATAACATCGACACAAACTGGACTGAAAGTTTTTATTAGTCATTCAAAGGCAGGGATGTGATGCTGAATTCTAGCACCATCCTCCATTATTTGTTTGAAGACTTTATAAAGAGCTGAGCACAATATACAACCAGCTCACTTCAGCAAAGGAAGGGAGAAATATCTTGCAAAGGGACATGTCCTAAAAGTCCTTATTTATGTGACGCTTTAAATAAAAAGGTAGTCAACGTGAGACAAATGTTATCCTTTTATAACTTAAACATGTTGCTCGCATTAGAAAAGGAAAACCAGATTTCAATCAAATACAATTGAACTGTTACACTTCCATACAGATGAGTGAAACAGAACACATTCACAAAGAAAACTTAAAAACTTAATTCAAAAAGTAGTTGTTTGATAGTACAGGGCTTGAGTATTGCTGCAAAAAGACATTTTGCCAAAGCCTTTTTTTCTGTACAATTCACAAGGAAACAAATTCTAAGAGGAGAGGGCGAATTGGTTGACAAGTGGAATCTGATTAGAAACGGCACTGCCGTGATGAATACCATTAATGCTGACTGACAGTTAGCATTCTTTGTTGAATTTTAAACCAGACATATTTAGTGTCTTTGTAGTGCTATGGTAGCATCCTTACCTCTGGACCAAGAAGCCAGAGTTGAAGCTCCATCTTCTCTAAAGTTTTGTAACATCTCTGGACAGGTTGATTAGAAAATATCTAAAGGAGATATATTGATGTTGATTTCTCAGGGCAATGCCCTGACTAATGAAACAGCAAATAACTAAAAACCCTTTTCTGATGAAGGGTCTAGGCCCTAAACATCAGCTTTTGTGCTCATAAGATGCTGCTTGGCCTGCTGTGTTCATCCAGCTCCACACTTTGTTGTCTCCCATTATCTCTGAACAAATAACTATCACCTTTTTTTAAAGTTTAAACAGTTGTGGTGCAATTGTTTGTCAGCATAATTCTTAGCACATTCAGGATAATTCAGTAAATGCTAAATGGAACAAACTTCACACACATCTAGCAACTCAAGGCTAGGCATCCATGTGGCGCTGGGGGCCATCAATAGCAGCAGAACAGTACTCTAGTACAATCTATAACCTCATGGGCTGGCATATTCCCTATGATCATCACCAGGCATACCTAAACATGAGGTGTCGACCTGGTGTAGCCACCATACAGTACTACTTACAAGCCAGACAGCGAAAGCAGCAAGTGATAGGCAGAGCTAAGCGATCCCACAACCAACGGATCAGATCTAAGCTCTGCAATCCTACCACATCCAGTTGTGAATGGTGGTGGACAATTAAACAACTCACTGGTGGAGGTGGCTCCACAAATATCCCCATTCTATATGACGGGTTACCCAGCACATCAGTGTAAAAGATAATGCTGAAGCATTCGCAGCAATCTTCAGCCAGAAGTGCCAAGTGGATGATCCATTTCGGCCTCCTCCAGTGGTCCCCAGCATTACAGATACCAATCTTCAGCCAATTCGATTCACTCCACATGATATCAAGAAACGGTTAGTGACACTGGATACTGTGAAGAATACAAGCCCTGACAGCATTCCGGCAATAGTACCAATGACTTGTGCTCCAGAACTTGCTGCTCCCCTAGCCAAGCTGTTCCAGCACAGTTACAACACTGGAATCTACCTGACAATGGGGAAAATTGCCCAAGTATGTCCTGCAGGAACAAAAAGCAGGACAAATCCAACCTGACTAATTACCGCCCTATCAGTCTCCTCTTGATCAGTAAAATGATGGAAGATGTCATCAACAGTGCTATCAAGCAGCACCTGCTCAGAAATAACTCGCTCAGTGATGCCCAGTTTGGGCTCCGCCAGGGCCACTCAGCTCCTGATTACATTACAGCCTTGGTTCAAACATGGACAAAAGAGCTGAATTCTAGAGGTGAAGTGAGAGTGACAGCTCTTGACATCAAGGCTGCATTCAACAGAGTGTGACATCAAGGAGCCCTTGCAAAACTGGAATCAATGGGTATCGGGGGCAAACACTCTGGTGGTTGAAGTCATACCTGACACACAGGAAGATGGTTGTGGTTGTAGGAGGTCAATTATCTCAGCTCCAGGACAAGTCTACAGGAGTTCCTCAGGGTAGTGTCCTAGGCCCAACCATCCTCAGCTGCTTTATCAATGACCTTCCCTCCATCATAAGGTCAGAAGTGGGGATGTTCGACAATGATTGCACAATCTTCAGCACCATTTGTGACTCCTCAGATACTGAAGCAACACATGGTCACATGCAACAAGATCTTGACAATAAGAGGCGCTTGGGCTGACAAGTGACATTCGTGCCATAGAAATGCCAGACTATGACCATCACCAATAAGAGACAATCTAACCACTGTCCCTTCACTGAATCCCCCACTATAAACATTCTGGGTGTCACCATTGACCAGAAGTCAGCTGGACTCACCAAATAAACACAGTGGCTACAAGAGCAGGCCAGAAGCTGGGAATATTGCGGCAAGTAACTCACCTCCTGACTCCTCAGAGCCTGTCCACCATCTACGAGGCCCAAGTCAGGAGTGTGATGGAATATTCCCCACTTGCCTCGTTTAGTGCAGCCCCAACAACACTCAAGCAGCTTGACACCATCCAGGACAAAGCAGCCCGCTTGACTGGCCCTACATCTACAAGCATCCACACCCTCCATCACCGACGCTCAGTAGCAGCCGTGTGTACTATTTGCAAGATGCACTGCAGAAATTCATCAAGGGTCCTCGGACTGCACCTTTCAAACCCACAACCACTTCCATCCAGAAGGACACGAGCAGTAGATATATGTGAACAACACCACCTTCAAGCTCCCATCCAAGTTACTCACTGTCCTGACTTGGATATACATCACCGTTCCTTCACTGTCGCTGAGTCAAAATGCTGGAATTCTCTCGCTAATGGCATTGTGGGTCAACCCACAGCAGGAGGGCTGCAGCAGTTCAAGGAGGCAGCTCACCACACCTTCTCAATGGCAACTAGGGATGGGCAAGAAATGCAGCCAGCATCAACACATTCCACAAATGAATTTTTCAAAAACTGCCCAACATTAGATGTGTTTCTGCAGTCAAACAGTTGTTGGATAATCCTCAATGTGCAAAGAATTATACTGACAATCAATTTAGGATTGCCAGTCAGGTCTGCAGTATGGGGCAATTCCAAACTCCGGAAGCTGGGAAGTGGCGGCCTGGTGATATTATCACTGAACTGTTAATCCTAAGACCCAAGTGATGTTCTGGGGACCTGGAATCAAACCCGACCATGGCAGATGGCGGCATTTACATTCAATAAGAAAAAAATCTGGAATTAAGCGTCTAACAACGACCATGAATCCATTGTTGATTGTTGGAAAAACCCACCTGGTTCACTAATGTGCTGAGGGAAGGAAACTGCCATCCTTACCTGGTCTACGTGTGATTCCAGACCCACAGCAACATGGTTGACTCTTAACTGCCTCTGAGCAATTAGGGATGGGCAATAAATACTGTCCTAACCAGTGACATCCACATCCCATGAATCAATTTAAAGACGCTACATACCTAAATACACAAGGTTCTGTTTTTTCTCGGCAGATAGAATATATACATGCACTGCTCCTGTGTCAACACAACAAAACAGGGGAGTCATTCAACCTGTCTGGTCTAAATTTCGAGGAAGCCTGGTGTTAACTGGCAAACAGCATTAATGGATGCAGCCTCCATGTCAAAGCTTGTACCAATCACTGTCTATTTGCTAACCAATCAGAACTCTCCTCTCTTGCAGTATAAATGTTTTGTTTTTCCCATTTGAATTTGTGTTCTTGCAAAATGCTCTGATGAAGACAAAAAGCTTTGACAAACTAAGGTGCAAAGTCTTGTATGGAGTAACTTGGAAGGGGGATAAAAAGACAGTGAGTACATGACTGTTAAAGCTAACAGTCCTGAAGGAACAGCATCCACAAACCCTTATTTATATTCATTTTTATTCAGTGGATAAACAACAAGGAATGAACTATTTTTCGTTCCTTTTTTTTGTCACAGGTTTTGTTTAGCAACAAAAGGAGAAAACCTAACTTTCCAGAAGAATACAAAGATCAGTTCCACAATACACTTTCATAATACTTGTTGCAGTAATTACCTCAAACTACTGATCGCAGTATCCTGGATCCAGTCATTGGTATTAAGACACACAGTCAAAAAGTACTTTCCCACAGCATATTCAACCTAATATTTCAATGACAGTACACAATGGCTCTCTGCTTAGTTTTTACTTCAGAAATTTCTATTCAGGCAAATGCCATTAAAAAATGAATGATTTTTTCAGGTGAAAATTCAAAACTGCCAAAACTTGGCAAAAATAATTCCTTTTCTTGCATAACCTTCTGCTAGTTGTTTAAATATTATTTGCCAAATCTCATTGAAACATTAAATAAAATGAAAATTATGTTAAACAATTTTACATAGTTTGTTGTATTATTTCAAAAAAAATGTCCGACAAGGGAATACGGGCAGCTTTGGGGCACCAAGTTTGAACATGATCAAGCTAGTGCTATATCCAAGTTAGATAAAGAATAGAGGAGAATGCAATTGAGATACAGAGATAAGGGAAACAATGAGACAACATGGGAAAAAACAGAAATTCCAGAGGAAAATAAAGAGGAAGCTGTCCAAACGGAATGGAGAGATGTAAGCAAGTAATCATTCGCTATAAATTAGCTTTTGATAATGTATTGGAGAAGAAATGAATAAAAGTACTTTAGATTGTAATAAATGATATCTTGATGTGCAGCAACACAAGATATACAAAAAATATCTAATACCACATCCAAAAAACTTAAGATTTGAAGTAATAGCAAAAGCTGGCATTTGGGTGAAAAAGATCAGACAAGTGTAGAAAGTGATAGTAAAGAACCATCCAAGTAATACAACTTTATACATCAGCAACATCTGTCAGTGGGAGAGATGGTTATTAAAACAATCTCCTCCTGGACACACAGGATAAAAGCCCTCACAAAACATGGCCTGTGTGGTCTACAACATTAGAATGTTCAATGTATTTTCTTATAATCACTCCCCAGTTACCCAATATTCTTTGGATTAAAAAAAACCCATATTAACTCAGTGGAGAGGATTAGAGAAAAGATACAAAACAGTGCTGGCCCTTATGTACAATGGAATTATAAAAATGTCAAATTGTACAGTTTGCATTGTAAGTATAAAATCTATCACCTTTTGTGAACTGCATCCTAAACCCTGGAGCAATCTAGCCCTTTCGTATAATCTGAAGTGTTTCACTGTTGCATTTTATTTTCTAAAAAAATTGTATTTAAATGACTTTTTTCTTGTAGTGTAAGCCTGTATCACATTTAGAAATTCAAGATACTTCTCATAACCCTATTGTTAAGGTATTATACCAACTTTTAATGGTGCTCTAGGTTTTATTAAAATATTAATTTCATTTATTACCATTAAGGTCAAAGCTAGTTAAAACTGTATAGAATTATAAACCTACAAAAATGTATTAACAATATATACAGAAATTAACCTAGTCCAAACACACAAAAATGTACCTTAAATTTAGCTAATAGAAATGTCAAACTAATGTAAATTTGTCTTTTCTTATATCTGAATGATGTAGTTTGTGAAGTATATAATACACAATAACACTGACAGCACAACAGTCTAAAGCGATTTCCATCACAATTTTAGTCATGTTTAACAGATTGTTTCTACAGAGGTGGCTTGTTTACCAGCTTTCCTCTGCTGATCCTTTTCCTTCTTTTGAACCTTCTCTCTTTGTTTTTCCACCTTTTCTTGTGCTTTCTTCATTTCTTTAAGTTTTTTCTTTATGGTGGCACGATCATTTTGACTGGCAACACCTAAAGTCTAGAAAAATCAAAGTATAATAAAATTGTAATTTTGTAAACAATTGAAGTTTAATACATTCAAAATCTGCATTATATTGCAGTCTTTACAAACTGAACAGTCTACTTTTATGTTGACAAGGTTGATGATGCAAGAAAGGAAAGTAGGTTGTTCATACATAGAAAGCCTGTAGTTCTGCAAAACTTGCAAAATCTTTCACGTGTGTATCAATTGCTGCCATCAAAAGGAAAGGGCTACTATAAAACCATATCCACAGGATAGTTTAAAACTGGTCCTACTGAAGCAGCAATCTGAAGTAACCTACAAGTCATCATTAAACATGGCAGTTTACATTTAACCTTGGGACAGAGAAACAGATATAATGTTGAGACTGAGATAATAAAGTGTGAAGCTGGATGAACACAGCAGGCCAAGCAGCATCTCAGGAGCACAAAAGCTGACGTTTCGGGCCTAGACCCTTCTTCAGACAGGGGGATGGGGAGAGGGTTCTGGAATAAATAGGGAGAGAGGGGGAGGCGGACCGAAGATGGAGAGAAGATAGGTGGAGAGGAGAGTATAGGTGAGGAGGTAGGTAGGGAGGGGATAGGTCAGTCCAGGGAAGATGGACAGGTCAAGGAGGTGGGATGACGTTAGTAGGTAGGAAATGGAGGTGCGGCTTGAGGTGGGAGGAAGGGATGGGTGAGAGGAAGAACAGGTTAGGGAGGCAGAGACCGGCTGGGCTGGTTTTGGGATGCAGTGGGGGGAGGGGATGAGCTGGGCAGGTTGTGTGATGCAGTGGGGGGAGGCCCTCCGCTTCTTCCTGTCCCACAGGCCCGACCAGCCCCCCTCCACTGACACCCTCATCCGCCTAGCCGAACTCGTCCTCACCCTCAACAACTTCTCTTTCAATTCCTCCCACTTCCTACAGATAAAGGGGGTGGCCATGGGTACCCGCACGGGCCCAAGCTATGCCTGCCTCTTTGTAGGTTACGTGGAACAGTCCCTCTTCCGCATCTACACAGGCCCCAAACCCCACCTCTTCCTCCGTTACATTGATGACTATATCGGCACCCGCCTCTTGCTCCCCAGAGGAGCTCGAACAGTTCATCCACTTCACCAACACCTTCCACCCCAACCTCAAGTTCACCTGGGCCATCTCCAACACATCCCTCACCTTCCTGGACCTCTGTCTCCATCTCGGGTAACCAGCTAGAAACTGATGTCCATTTCCAGCCCACCAACTCCCACAGCTAACTAGAATACACCTCCTCCCACCCACCCTCCTGCAAAAATTCTATCCCCTATTACCAATTCCTCCGCCTCTGCCACGTCTGCTCCCAGGATGAGGCATTCCACTCCCGCACATCCCAGATGTCCGCATTCTTCAAGGGCCGCAACTTTCCCCCCCGCAGTGGTCGAGAACGCCCTTGACCGCGTCTCCCTCGTTTCCCACAACACATCCCTCACACCCTGCCCCCGCCACAACCGCCCCAAGAGGATCTCCCTCGTTCTCACATACCACCCCACCAACCTCCAGATACAACGCATCATTCTCCGACACTTCCGCCATCTACAATCCGGCCCCACCACCCAAGACATTTTTCCATCCCCACCCTTGTCTGCCTTCCGGAGAGACCACTCTCTCCGTGACTCCCTTGTTTTCTCCACACTCCCCTCCAACCCCACCACACCCGGCACCTTCCCCTACAACCACAGGAAGTGCTACACTTGCCCACACCTCCTCCCTCACCCCCATCCCAGGCCCCAAGATGACTTACCCCTCCCCCACTGCATTACACAACCAGCCCAGCTCATCCCCTTCCCCCCACTGCATCCCAAAACCAGCCCAGCCTGTCTCTGCCTCCCTAACCTGTTCTTCCTCTCACCCATCCCTTCCTCCCACCTCAAGCTGCACCTCCATCTCCTACCTACAAACCTCATCCCGCCTCCTTGACCTGTCCGTCTTCCCTGGGCTGACCTATCCCCTCCTCCCTACCTCCCCACCTATACTCTCCTCTCCACCTATCTTCTTTCCTCTCCATCTTCGGTCCGCCTCCCCCTCTCTCCCTATTTATTTCAGAACCCTCTCCCCGTCCCCCTCTCTGAAGAAGGGTCTAGGCCCGAAACGTCAGCTTTTGTGCTCCTGAGATGCTGCTTGGCCTGCTGTGTTCATCCAGCTTCACACTTTATTATCTTGGATTCTCCAGCATCTGCAGTTCCCATTATCTCTGATAATGTTGAGACTGGTAAGTTGAATCATACCATACTCTGCTTCTCTCACCACAAACGCTACCAGACCTGCAAAGGTTCTCCAGCATTGTGTGCTTGTTTCAGATTTCCAGCGTCTGCAGTATTTTACTTTCATCTACATACAACCTAACCTGTCAAACAGAATGATGTAGGCTGGTAGTCTTTTTCAGCTAGGCAGTTTCTATTTTATAATTACAATGGTAAAACTCATGCTTAAGTACATTGTGTGTCTTTGCATTAAGACATATGCTACAGCCAAGGCCTAAAAATCCCATGTAATTTTTCTTTGTTTCCCAAGTACAGTATGACACTTGTAGAAACTTAGTTAACAGTCAATAACCAGTTATTTTAGGAAGGATACCTTCCCAACAGGATGCACTTACAGCAAAAGGATGACGGTCAAGTTGCTGCGACTAATGACATTTATTCTATGAGTGATCAGTCCGAGGCACTCAGCTACGAAGTACGAAAGCCCAGATTGCATTTTCGTAACTGCTAACAAGGGAAACTTGCTGGCTAGTAATTTCTTAGTCTCCACAACTTAAGTAACAAAAGGAAACAAACCAAGCATCTGGCAGTCACATATCCCTGAGGATAATTCAAATAACTTGCCTCCTGTAGATCACTTTCTGGCACTGCCCTTACTTAGTTTGAATCTTACATGCCCTAACTGAATTAGCGTCTGTCCTGTGATGGTATTTCAACACTTGATTTTAGCAATATCAGGTGGCCAAAGCCTTTATACAGTTTCCACCACTTGCAGGTCTACATGCTAATGTTTATTGACATCTGCTTTAGACAGTCCACCTTTCAGAAGCACACTGGCAAAATCCAGCTTTATCCTTCTGTTTTCCCTTCTGACTCCTCAAACACTAGTGTTCCTTGTTGGCATAACATACAAAGTTAACCAACAGCTTTCTTTCAACTCAAAAACCAGAAGAACTGCAAAGGCTGTAAATCAGGAACAAAAACAAAAGTTGCTGGAAAAGCTCAGCAGGTCTGGAAGCATCTGTGAAGGAAAAAACAGAGTGTTAATGTGGTCACTGTACCTGAAACGTCGACTCTGTTTTTTACTTCACGGATTCTGCCAGCCCTGCTGAGCTTTTCCAGCAACTTTGTTTTTGTTCCTTCAACTCAACCCTAACAAGACCAAAGTCTCTTACCTGTTCTGCCTAAAACTCTAGAATTTAGCAACCAAAGCACTCTCTCTAGCAGTTCCCTCAGATTAATTTTAAAAAATGAGTTAATCATTTTGATGAGTCCTGACACTGTTACAAAATATGTTCGTTTGTGAGATAAACCTATTATAGCTTTTTAAAATGTTTTCATTGACAGGCAAGCATTTATTACCTATCTTTCAGTGACTAAAAAAGTCTACCATATACTATACCATTCCATTCCATTCATTATACCTTGAAAACCCCTGTTTTTCTTCCCCAAAACATATCATGTATCCCGTGATCTATCCATCCATTCTGTAAGAATATAGAAAAAGGTTATTTGACCCATAATATTGTGCCTCAGATCAGAATAAGACCTGTTCATCCTAATTCCATTTTCCCCATTTTTAATTGATAGCTTTATAGGTGACAGCACTTCTGACTGCATAGCCAATAACTGCTTTGTAAATGTGATGTTATTGTTTCTACCACCTTTTCAGGCAGCAAATTCAAACCTTTAGTGCCCTCTGGGTGAAAAAGAAAAATTCTCAACTTTGCCCTAAAAATTCTTTCAATTACTTTAATTCTATGCCCCTCATTACTGAACTCCTTCAGGGAAATTTGTCCTTCTTATCCATCTGCTGAGGCCCCTCATATTTTACGCATTTTATCTCTCCTTAGTCTCTTTTGCTTCAAAGAAGAAAACCTCAGCCTTTCCAGTGTTTTTTTCACAGATAAAGTTCTATTTCTGGTTACATCATTATAAATCTGAGCCTATGATTTTCTGAAGTCTTTTACAGTTGAAATTCACAGATTCGTAGAATCCCTACAGTGTGGAAACAGGTCATTCAGCCCAACAAGTCCACACTGACTTCCCGAAGAACATCCCATCCCCTATCAACCCAACATGCACAACCCTGGACGCTACAGGCAATTGAGCATGGCCAATCCACCTTACCTGCGCATCTTTGGACTGTGGGAGGAAACTGGAGCACTCGGCAGAAACCCACACAGACATGGGGAGAATTTACAAACTCCACGTAGACAGTCGCACAAGGCTGGAATTGAACCTGGGTCGCTGGCACTGAGGCAACCACTGAGCCACTGTGCTGAATTGCATTCTTAACAATAGAATCTTATGAGGAAAAAATCACCCAGCCTCAAAGATATCATTTCTACTCCTTCTATATCCAAGCAACCATAAAAGTTTCTCATTTGTCTGTTAAATCTTTTTATTCGGATTTATTACTCTGAGATCACACTTCTGAATTCTTCTGATGCTATTCTTCTAAGCTACCTTATACCTTCTGAAAATCCATATAAGGTGGATCTCCCATTTACAATTCTTCCAAAGAAACGATTAATATTGGGTTAAATCAATGACAACCTGCACTGTTGACAAACATGCTTCAATATTTACTAACATAATCAGAAACTGTCAACCTATGAGTTTGCACATAACTAATGGTAGACTAGCAGATTCACAGGTACACAATTTTGTTTTCTCATAATTGTTTTGGAACATATTAGATTGCCTCCTCTCTCATCCAATAGCATAATATTTGTATTAAAAAGTTCTGAACAACTCCTGCTATTTTTGGATATCTACAACAAGCAATGATGTACTCCACGAGGACCCTCTGGCTTACTCCATTCTATTAATTTATACAGGAAGACTTAGAAAATTTGGAAAACCCAACCATTTATTAGGTTTTACCAAGATTTGTAAACACTAATGTAAAACATTCATAAAACATTTCCTTTAACACTGTAGCGTGATAACAGGAACTGCAGATGCAGAGATAACAAAAGGTGGTGGTGGAGGAACACAGCAGGTCAGGCAGAGAAAAAAAGAATGTTGACATTGCGGGTTGGGACTCTGCTTCAGAAATGGGGAGAGGAAGGGAAGCTCAGGAATAAATTGAGAAGAAGAGAGGTGGGGCTGGGAAAGGTAGGTGGGATGGTGATAGGTGAATGCATGTAGGCAGCGGTCAGGATTGGTCAGTGAGGTGGGAGGAGAGGACAGGTGGGGGAGATGATGGTCCAATTGTGTTAGATCAAGGAGGTGGGGATGAGAGAAAGGGTTGGTCAAGGGATGAGAAGCATTTGAAACTGGTAAAATCTACATTTAGGCCGTCGGTCTGTAGGATCCCGAGACAGATTTGTTTTTGTAATTTTTAACTTTGTGTGAAACAGGGCAGAAGTAGACCATTCAGCCCTTAACTTCCAACAATAACTGACTTGCAGTGAATTTACACTATTTCATTGTTCCTAAGGCATATCATGTGAAACGTTTATTATTTATTTAATTGAATTGTTCAGACTGGTGCACTTACATATTTTAAAGAGGCAGACTCATCGTGACCTGAATATTTTCCACTCAACTTTCTCAATGCCTTAGTTCTGAAACTATTTAACTCAATTTTCAGATCCACATGGTAAATGTCCAAAATAAATGTTCTTTAGTCTTTTAAAAAGAATTCATAAGACAGCGAGGTACATGCTTTTAAATATACTAAGAATCTTCCATGAGAAAACACATTTTATATGGAAACCTGAGAGACTTTGGAGAATCATGATCAAGCCCACAGAGGTCTATACACAATAGAAAAGCCAACTTAATCTTTTCCTACACCATGTCTCAATGGTGAAAGATTTCAATGAACATTCTGGTCCATACAAGCACACTTTATGCTTCCTCTAGACTAATATTTACTGTACATTCAGTAGACACACAGTCACAACACAATTTGTCTTTAATAAATCCAACATTTAGCAGTATTGTGGAACAACTTGCAATACTGTACCTTAAGTCTACTGCTATCTAGTTGCATTAGTTGTTCTCCATCAATATTTTTAGAAACAAATTCTGTTGTGTATTGCTCTAAATTCATTCCCATCAGCCAATGACAGACTTGTTGGGTTGTCCATTGAGAAACTGCTCGATTTTGCCATTGGTTCTGTTTCCCTGTCATTGCTTGATCAGGTACCTGTTTCAACAAAGTAAAATAAAATGTGATGGGTAAAATATATAGCCTTATCATAATGTAAATGAGACACAAGAAGAACTAAGTTACTCAAAGGAATAAAATGTTTTTCATTATGAGCATTTGGAACTAGATAGTTTGCTATCTCTCTTCTGTTGTATTGATACTGCTACCACTGATAAAAAAGTTATCAAACAAAAACAAAAATAAAATTCGCTCACGAAACTCAGCAGATCTGGCAACATCCATGAAGACAGAAACAGCATTAACATTTTGAGCCCAGTGGCTCTCCTTCAGAACTGCTATGGAGTTCCTCCAAACATTTCTGCTTCTGTTTTTTTTCAGATCTCCAGCATCTGCAATTTTGTTTTATTACAAACATATACATATCGCCACAGATTACAATATTTTTATACCACACCCTTTTAAAGTAAGCAGCAATGATAAGACTATATGGTTTTGTCACTGTATGTTATTACATTACTTCCAACAAAAAAAGAAAATATTCAAAAGTATGCGCTGATGAAAAGTACTGTAAAATATATAACTATCTCACTAATGCATGAAATAGGAGTAGGTAATCATATTATGGGAATCAGAAGACGGGTACAGACACTGTGGCCAAATGGTTCTCTTCTGAACCATAACACAACAATTCTGTGATTCTATTACTTTCACGTTAGGTTTAGAAATAGTAAATGCCATAACACTTGAAATCCTATACTGCCAGATAAAGCGCTATTTGAGTTATGTCTTATCACATCTGAACAAAGTATTTTATATTGCATCAATTATTTCAAAATACTTCAATTTACGCTGGCAAACGTGGTAAGCATTGTTACAAAAAAGAAGGATGCCATTCAAAATGTCATGGCAAGCTGAGGATTTTTGGTGAAGGAAAGATTAGAAGACACAAGAAGGATTCCCTGCTTTTCTTCAGAGTTACTTACAACTTTTAAGTTGTAGTTACATACTGCCCTTAACACAACAAAATAGCTAAGACTCTTCATAAGTGAGATATGTCAGTGTTAATTAAGGAGAAAGCATACTCAAATACACGATCGGTGTCAGGTTTTAAGAAGAGATAACAAGGTCTGGAGCTGGATGAACACAGCAGGCCACGCAGCATCTTAGGAGCAGGAAGGCTGACGTTTTGGGCCTAGACCCTTCATCAGAAACCAAAAGACAGCTTCCTGCTCCGATGATGCTGCTTGGCCTGCTGTGTTCATCCAGCTTCACACCTTGTTATCTCAGATTCTCCAGCATCTGAAGTTTCTACTATCTCTGATGCAGGTTTTAAGAAGTTGTCTTTAATGAAGGAAGTAAAGGTTGGAGATAATGGGAACTGCAGATGCTGGAGAATTCCAAGACAATAAAATGTGAGGCTGGATGAACACAGCAGGCCAAGCAGCATCCCAGGAGCACAAAAGCTGACGTTTCGGGCCTAGACCCTTCATCAGAGAGGGGGATGGGGAGAGGGAACTGGAATAAATAGGGAGAGAGGGGGAGGCGGACCGAAGATGGAGAGTAAAGAAGATAGGTGGAGAGAGTATAGGTGGGGAGGTAGGGAGGGGATAGGTCAGTCCAGGGAAGACGGACAGGTCAAGGAGGTGGGATGAGGTTAGTAGGTAGATGGAGGTGTGGCTTGGGGTGGGGGGAAGGGATGGGTGAGAGGAAGAACCGGTTAGGGAGGCAGAGACAGGTTGGACTGGTTTTGGGATGCAGTAGGTTGGGGGGGGTGGGGGGGTGGGGGGAAGAGCTGGGCTGGTTGTGTGGTGCAGTGGGGGGAGGGGACGAACTGGGCTGGTTTTGGGATGCAGTGGGGGAAGGGGAGATTTTGAAACTGGTGAATTCCACATTGATACCATTAGGCTGCAGGGTTCCCAGGCGGAATATGAGTTGCTGTTCCTGCAACCTTCGGGTGGCATCATTGTGGCAGTGCAGGAGGCCCATGATGGACATGGTTCATCTGCACATCTGCCAATGTGGTATACTGCATCCACTGTACCCGGTGCGGCTTCCTCTACATTGGGGAAACCAAGCGGAGGCTTGGAGACCACTTTGCAGAACACCTCCGCTCAGTTCGCAACAAACAACTGCACCTCCCAGTCGCAAACCATTTCCACTCCCCCTCCCATTCTCTAGATGACATGTCCATCATGGGCCTCCTGCACTGCCACAATGATGCCACCCGAAGGTTGCAGGAACAGCAACTCATATTCCGCCTGGGAACCCTGCAGCCTAATGGTATCAATGTGGACTTCACCAGTTTCAAAATCTCCCCTTCCCCTACTGCATCCCAAAACCAGCCCAGTTCGTCCCCTCCCCCCACTGCACCACACAACCAGCCCAGCTCTTCCCCCCCCACCCACTGCATCCCAAAACCAGTCCAACCTGTCTCTGCCTCCCTAACCGGTTCTTCCTCTCACCCATCCCTTCCTCCCACCCCAAGCCGCACCCCCATCTACCTACTACCCTTATCCCACCTCCTTGACATGTCCGTCTTCCCAGGACTGACCTATCCCCTCCCTACCTCCCCACCTATACTCTCTCCACCTATCTTCTTTACTCTCCATCTTCGGTCCGCCTCCCCCTCTCTCCCTATTTATTCCAGTTCCCTCTCCCCATCCCCCTCTCTGATGAAGGGTCTAGGCCCGAAACATCAGCTTTTGTGCTCCTGGGATGCTGCTTGGCCTGCTGTGTTCATCCAGCCTCACATTTTATTGTAAAGGTTGGAGATGTTTGTTTACAGAGGGAATTGCTGATTTAGCTATTAAAATCAAGAGGTGAGAATTAGAGTGGTGCAAAGATCTTGGAGGGTTATAGGGCTGCAAGACATTATGGAGATAGGAATGAGGCAGGCAGGCAACACACTAATATGAAACCAAGGATAACAATTTTTAAACCATGGCATTACTTATCTGGAAGCCAGTGGCGGTCAGCAAGCACAGCAATGATGGATGAATGGTACTTGAGTGTATTTGGGCACCTGCAGAGTTCTGGAAAACCTCCAGTTTACCAAAATAGGCTGGGCAGGAAAGTCTTATAACAGCCAAGTCTACAGATAATGGATGGCATCGTGGCTCAGTGGTTAGCATTGCTGTCTCATAGCACCAAGGATCTGGGTTCAATTCCAGCCTTGGGTGACTGTGTGGGTTTCCTTCAAGTGCGCCAGTTTCTGTCCACAGTCCAAAGATGTGCAGGTTAGGTGGTTTGGCCATGCTGAATTGTCCATAGTATCTAGGGATGTGCAAACTTCGTAGATTAGCTGTGGGAAATGCCAGGTTACAGGAATAAGGTACAGGGTACGGATCTGGACGGGATGTTCTTTGGAGGGTAGGTATGGACTCGATAGCCAAATGGTCTGCTTCCAAACTGTGGGGATTCTATGATTCTATGGGTTAGTTTGAGATAATGGTCAGCATGGACTGGTTGATTTGAAATCTCTGTTTCTGTGCTGCATGACTATGGCTCAATGAATCTCGCTCTCAGCTAAAACTATATTTAAACCATTAATAATACTTTCTCCTAAAACGATGTTCCTTTTAACACCTCTCAGTTGAATGGCTTTCTGAACCACAGTGCCCTGCTGTGTCTGTTCATTCTCCTTGTTGTCCCTTCCTTCATTCAGGCAAGTTAAAAGAATCTGGAATCTGTTGAACAAATGCAAAGGATTTCTTCATTGCTACCTTTTGGGCTCCTAGTACTCCTACTTTCATAGTTTCTCCTGAATCTGACCATTGCAGAATTTCAAAGTGCCTTGTCTAATTCCCCTCCCTTTCCCTCGTATGTGAAGTTCAACTTGAGTTCACCAGCTTCCAGCTAAATTTGCTCAACCTAAAGACAGTGCAGATGTGGCTCATAGAGGTGCCCGTCAATTCCCACAGCCACTACTCAAAAGGCCTTAACAATCAGTGAGTGCAGAGTGACAGTTTAAAAGTTTCTAATTCAGCACAACAGGAAATGTTGAGAAGTTTGAAACAAATTCGGTGATCAGCAGAGACCACGGAAGTGGCACGTTGAAATGAGACACGAGAAACAGAAAAAGTTATGATAGTTATAATGAACAGAATGAGGACAAAAAGATGAGTAGAAAGTCAAACAGATTATATTATGAAGGGTCTAGGCCCGAAACATCAGCTTTTGTGCTCCTGAGATGCTGCTTGGCCTGCTGTGTTCATCCAGCTTCACACTTTATTATCTTATATTCTTAAGTGCTGGGAAGGACTGTCGTAGAGATTATCAAAACGTGTCAACTTGTAAGAAAAACAAAATCAGGAAGAGAGCCATTTAACGACTAAAAACTTTCCAGTTTGGAATGAAAGTAGTAATCAGCTTGTGAATTCACCTTCGCATAATCCATCTGCGACTCATCCCTTCCTTCAAAATCTCTGGAGATTGGATTTTCACCAGTATCTACTTCATACTCTACAGTCCATTTGATTATGCTTCTATCACCCTAGTTATTATAGAAGTTCTATTCTATACTCTCAATTTCCAATACATCTGTACTAACTGGTTCCCTTCCACACCAGTTCTTTCAATACATCTAAAATTAAACTTCCATTCATGTCCAGCATATAGACAGGGCAATCATGGACACCACATTGCACTGTTCGAGTTCCACTTACCGTTCTCATGTGCTTGTCTTTTCATGCTACATTTATGTAGAACTAACAAAACAGGATATTTTTCCAGAATTTAACAAAGTACCCTACGCATAAAAAATGTTTTCAACATTGCTGGCTTACATACAAATGGTAAACAAATTGCTAAATTAACTTGGATTATTCATATTTTAGACCATAAGACATAGGAGCGAAAGTAAAGCCATTTGGCCCATCAAGTCCACTCCGCCATTTAATCATGGCTGATGAGCATTTCAACTCCACTTACCCACACTCTCCCCATAGCCCTTAATTCCTTGCGAGATCAAGAATTTATCAATCTCTGCCTTGAAAACACGTAACGTCCCGGCCTCCACTGCGCTCCGTAGCAATGAATTCCATAGGCCCACCACTCTCTGGTTGAAGAAATGTCTCCTCATTTCTGTTCTAAATTGATCCCCTCTAATTCTAAGGCTGTACCCACGGGTCCTTGTCTCCCCGCCTAACAAAAACAACTTCCCAGCAACCACGCTTTCTAAGCCATGCATTATCTTGTAAGTTTCTATTAGATCTCCCATCAACCTTCTAAGCTCTAACGAATACAATCCCAGGATACTCAGTCGTTCATCATATGTTAGGCCTACCATTCCAGAGGTCATCCGTGTGAATCTCCGCTGGACATGCCAGAGTGCCAGTATGTCCTTCCTGAGGTGTGGGGCCCAAAATTGGACGCAGTATTCCAAATGGGGCCTAACTAGAGCTTTATAAATTCTCAGAAGCACATCACTGCTTTTATATTCCAACCCTCTTCAGGTAAGTGACATTACATCCGCTTTCTTAATCACGGACTCAACCTGCAAGTTAACCTTTAGAGAATCCTGGGCTAGCACTCTCAGATCCCTTTGCACTTCAGCTTTATGAATTTTCTCACTGTTTAGAAAATAGTCCATTCCTGTATTCTTTTTTCCAAAGTGCAAGACGTCACATTTGCTCACGTTGAATTTCATCAGCCATATCCTGGACCACTCTCCTAAACTGTCTAAATCTTTCTGCAGCCTCCCCTCCTCCTCAGTACTAACTTCCTATCATCGGCAAACTTCGCCAGAATGCCCCCAGTCCCTTCATCCAGATCATTAATTTGTAAAGTGAACAGCTGCGGCCCCAACATTTGAACCCTGTGGGACACCACTTGCCACTGGTTGCCATTCAGAAAAAGAGCCTTTTATCCCAACTCTCTTCCTTCTGTCAGACAGCCAAACCTCAATCCATGCCAGTAACTCACCTCGAACATAATGGGCCCTCACCTTACTCAGCAGCCTCTCATTGTTTTTGCCCTATAAGCTTTTCCCTAATTATTTTTATCTCTATGTATTACGAGATCATGCTTTTCCTATCCAACATCCCATGATTACTATTCCACTCTTTTGATAGTGGTGATGACAGGATATTAGCCAGGAGAGGGAAGGCTTTAACTGCAGTGTTACAAATGTAGCAGAGCTTAGTTTTCACTGTTAAATGTGGACTGTGAAATTTAGGTTAATTTTAGCCAACGAATGGGCCAGAGAAGAGGGAGAGTATTAAATGCTGACATCGAACAAAACAATAAAGTGTGAAGCTGGATGAACACAGCAGGCCAAGCAGCATCTCCTGAGATGCTGCTTGGCCTGCTGTGTTCATCCAGCTTCACACTTTATTATCTTGGATTCTCCAGCATTTGCAGTTCCCATTATCATCGACCAAAACAAATGCGTTTTATTGCCTTCAACATCTCACTTTAATGAGTTTAAAAATTCAAGACATATATAGCATTTTCATGACAAAAAACGTACTGTTTAATTTTACGTGAATACATTTTATTTTTACAATGTACTTAGCTGTAAAAATTAGCAGTTCGATTACTGTCAAGTTAGAATCAAATTTAGTTTAAAAAGTTACTCCTAACAAAAAAAAATTGCACATCTCATCTGATTACAAAAACCATTGAGAGAATATGAGAAATTATATGAAAATCTACATAGATAATAAATATTTTCTTCATTCATGAAGAAATGGAATCCCATTTAAAACTGCGCTTCAGCATTCTGACTTGCTACGATGAATGTATCATGACTTTCGACTAAATATATGATTAACAATGAATCTGACAGCTGGTGGAATTTAAATTTAATTGGCTTTTTAAAATCTGGAATTGAAAACCTAGTCTTAATCATACAAACCATAAAACTCATTTGGTTCACCAATAACCTTTTAGGATGGAAATCTGTTTCCTCTACCTGGTCTAGCCTGCACAAGATTCCAAAATCACAACAATGTGGTTCTTGCTTAATCGGTCTCTGAAATGACCCAGCTAACCAGTCATTTCAAGGGAAATTAAGGGATGGAGGTTGTTGAACTAGAGGGGATTGCAGAGGAAAAGAGCGGTGAGGCCTTGGAGTGTCTCGCAAAAACAGAAAAGAATTGTTGGAATTTGACTTAATCTAACTTATACTTTTTAAAAAAGTGACATATTTTTAAAAAAAGTCCAAGGAACAGATTGTTTTCTGCATTCCACCTTTTGGAAATCCCAAAGAGGGGTTATAGCAACAATCTGCTATCAAGGAACAACTAGAACCATAGTATATTTAGATCTATAAACTGTTTCTGCAAAAAACAGTGAAGAGACAGAACAAGTGTCTTTCAGTCCTCTAATTATTCAAAAACAAATCTACATCAAAAGATTAGGTGATCATAAAAACACATCAACTGAAAGAAAGGAACAAGTAGCAATAATTTCCAACGTACTTTACTGCCAGGTGTCTCCTTGTCCTCTTCACAAAAGATGTCGTGTGAACTTGGAGGTGAATGAAGGCTGCTGTTGGAAGAGACTGCCTCCTTACGACTATCACCAAACCAAGAAAAGGGCATGCAAGTTGGTATGGATGAGACTGAATCTGCAGCAGAAAGGTTACCACCTGAGCTCTCAAGCATTTCTTTTGATCCCCTGTCAGACATAAATTGAAGGAAAATTGCACATAAATCATTCTTTATATGTTAGCAACATGAACTGAAGATCAGAACGACAGAACTATATGCAATGCCCAAACTTACCAAAATGCTTAGCTTATAAATACAAGACATATGCAAACTCTACTCAAAATGATTTAAGCAATCATTAGCTTACACTACTTTCACAAATATTTGCATATTTAAAATTTGAATTTATGAGGCAGCTAGAGATGAACAATTGTGTAATTATAGCTGAATACCTGCTACCCAGAGAGGTTCTACGATCTTCTTTATCTAATTTCTTGCCTTTTCCACCAGATTTTCTTAATCCACTATTTGTATAAAGGGTGAGGGAAAGAGGAGAAAGGAAGTGTTAGACCGTTAGACACCTTTGCACATATGTGTCAATAATGTATTCTGCCTACTTATAAACCTAAACTAAATTATGAGCTTTCACATAGTGTTATTTTTTTAAAAAGCTATCTTGTTTTCTCTCATTACATCTGTGGCTAAATCATATCTGAATAGAAGGTACTTTCATGCAACTATGGATATGGGGTTTTGGAAAGGGATCAGGAATGGGATCTAAGGCACCTGCATGAAGTTAACAAGTCAAAAGTTTTAAAATTAACAGCTAGGATGCTCAGCTGTATTATGACACAACCTCTGGAAGAGGTGGGACTTCTGACCCAGATTAGGGCCATTGCCAGTGTACCACAAGAGACCCTTCACATAGTTATTTGCTCAGTTTGAATCATTGATGAAAATGTGGGACTACGGCTCTGCTATTAAGTCAGATTTAATACAGCAACTCACAGGGAGCCAGCACACACTAAAGACCCCACAATTCTAATTGCTCTCAACCACTGAACAGTTACTTACACTCACACCTCTAGCAATATTACTTAATATGAATGCGGACCACAGGGTCAGAATCATACAGCACAGAAACAGACCCTTTGGTACAACCAGCCCATGCCGACCATAATTCCAAACTAAACTAGTCCCCGCTTGGCCCATATCCCTTCAAATATTTCTTATTCATGTGCTTATCCAAATGTCTTTTAGATGTTGTAACCTGTACCTGAATGCACCACTTCCTCTGGACGTTTATTCCATACACAAACCACTCTGCGTAAAAACAATTGCCCCTCATATCTTTTTTATATCTTTCTCTTCTTACCTTAAAAAATATGCCCCCTAGTCTTGAAATCTTCCAAACTGGGGCGCGGGGAAGACACCTGCAATTCACCTTATTTATATCCCTCATTATTTTATAAACCTCTACAAGGTCATCTCTAAACCTCCATGCTCCAGCGAAAAAAGTTCCAGCCTACATAATCTCTTCTTATAACTCAAAGCCCTCCATTCCTGGCAACATCCTGATAAATCTCTTCTGAGCCGTCTTCAGCTTAAAATCCTTCATATAACAGGGAGATCAGAACTGGACACACTGCTCCAGAAAATGCTTCACCAACTTTGTCTATAACCCCAACATAACATTCCAACTCCTATACTCAAAGATCTGACCAACGAAGGCAAGCATGCTAATGCCTTCTTAACAACCCATTCTATATATGATGCAAACTTCAAAGAATTACTATCCTGAACCCCTAGGTCTCTCTGTTCTACAACACTGCCAGGCAATACTTTTAACTGCTTTAATCCTGCCCTTGTTTGTTTTACCAAAATACAATACCTTGCATTTATCCAAACTAAACTCCATTTGCCAATCTTGAACCCATTGACCCAACTGACCAAGATCTCTTTGTAATCTCCGAAAGCCTTCTTCACTGTCCACAGTATTACCAATCTTGGTCATCCACAAACATACTAACCATACTTAAATAGACAATTAATGTGCAGATAAGAATTCAACAGTAAATTAAAGCTTGAGGAGAATGAATATGCAATGGACAGCAATTTGGGTGTTGGAAAAGAAATAAGGACATGAACTAAAGTTCCTGGTATAAAAGCAAATGGATAGGACAGAAAAAGGCGATGCTTTTTTGGTCACGGAATCAATATAGACAAACAAACTTAAACTCTGAATTAAGAAAATATTCTGTGTTTGAAATGTCACCTGGGACAAGAAAGTAATATTAATGGTATCCATTATTAAATTATTAAAATTATAAGCTTGCAAAAAAATTCTCATAAGCAACTGAGCTCATACCCAAAATCAGGAAATCTTCTTTTAAGTTTTCCTGATGTACTTTCAACCCCATGGGACGATCCTTCTTCACTCCTCTTGTCTTCTGTCAACATACATAAATTTGCCCTAATTTTATTCATCATTTTATAACTTTATTTTAAGAGGTTATTAATAATCAAAGGACTACACAAGTATTTTATCAATAATCAAGTGCACATGGCACAGTGGTATGTGACAATTTAGTTTAATTTGACAAAATACTTCAAAACAAATTCTGGTTTAGATGCTAAAAACTACACATGCATGTAACACAACTAGTGATCACCAAAGCAAACATGACAATCAGAACAGATTGTAGACAACTGGGAAGTCTCTTCTATGCTGTTAACCTTGCATCTATTCTTCAGGAGGAACAGAGAACTGGTTGGGATCCAGTGCATAGACCAACGCTGTTGCCTGGTACGCAACTTACATTTGGTTTTCCTTTCTCTTGAACTGAACAATGAATGTTGGATAATAATTCAACTAGCACCAATAGCCTAGCAAAACCAGTCAAGTAAGTAGTGAGTATACCTATACAATCAATGTTGACAGGTTACTGAGTCATTCAGAGCATTTAACCAAGGATTTCCCATTTAAAATGTGCTTTTCAACAGGTACCACTGGGTAGCAATCAGGTTAGTGCTCAGATTCTTCACACAAGACTGAAACCAATTGTCTTCCTCAGCTCCAGGATGATGACCCTTCACACTTTACAGCTAAAGTGCTAAGACTGGACGCGCAATCAATGTTGCAATGCAGGAAACTTGACAGTCGTTTGTGCACATTAAGGTCTTGAACACAAGGTTATGACAATCAGATGATCTGTATTAGTCATGTTGGCCGAGGAATAAACATTGGCCAAATTATCAGGAAAATCCTCCGCCACTTCTGCCACGGACATTTTTTCCTCCCCACCCATATCTGCCTTCCAGAGGAACCACACTCTCCATGACTCTTTGTCTGCTCCACGCTCCATATTCCTTACCAACCCCACTACCCTCAGCACTTTTCCCTGCAACCTCAGGAAGTGCTACACTTGCCCCTACACCTCCCCCCCTCACCCCCATCCCAGGCCCCAAGATAACCTTCCACATCAAACACATGTTCACCTGCACATCTGCTAATGTTGTATAGGATATCTGCTATTCCAGATGTGGCCTCCTGAAGGTTGCAAGGTACAGCAACTCATATTCCGCTTGGGCACCCTGCAGCTCAATGGTATCAATGTAGACTTCACAAGTTTCAAAATCTCCCTGCCCCCAAACGCATCCCCAAACCAGTCTAGCTCATCCCTGCCTCCCTAACCTGCCCGTCCTTTCTCCCACCAATCTGCTCCTCCCACCTCAAACCCCACTCCCACCTCCTACATACCAGCCCCCAGCACCCCTAGCACCCCCCACCGAAGGGTCAAGACCCAAACCATCAGCTTTCCTGTTTCTCTGATGCTGCATGGCCTATTGTGCTCATCCAGCTCTATGCCTTGTTATCTCAGATTCTCGGGCATCAGCACTTCCTCCAAGCTCAGGAAAACCCCTTGTTCATTTTCAATATTAGTCCCATTGTATCATCTGTCCACCAGAAAGAGCAGGTGAGCCTCGTTGCATCCTCTCATCTGAAAGGAAATCCCTTTGACATTGCAGGTTACCTTCATACTACCCTGGCACGTGGCCTAGATTTTGCACTAGCTTCTCCAGAATACAAACTGCATCTCCAACCCATTCATGCAGAACTACCTACTCAACCATACATACCACAGTTGCATATGAAACTGTTCTTCACATCCTATTTTCGGTTCAAATACAATATTTGGTAAAAGAAAACAGAATTCTTTTAGCTTCCTGTAAGGTTGACTGTAGCTGGCAAACGCCATGATGGACAGAACTGCAACCATCACTGACTGGTTGGCAAATGTATTCATTTGGTATATGAATTGCCACGAGGAATGCACCAGGGAAGAGTTAACTCCTAAGTTTTTGTTTAAATACAATCAGCCAAGTCAACTCTAATTTGTCAAGGCATTGCCAGGGAAATGTACAAGGAATGGCTGACCCCAAGCTTTTCTTTTAGTTGAGAAAGGCTGAATGTTTTAACATGTTCTTTCTGCTTACAAAGAATAGGGGCCTGCATCTGAATCAATGTAGCTTCTAGCACAAGCAAGTGAGTCACATTTCAAGTCTCCAGGATCTCTGAAGAGCAGTTGCTACATGTAACTGATTGTGCAACATATAAAACCAGGGAAAAGGAATCACAACATTGGGACGTTACAGCCGGAATTAGCTAGGATATAGTTAGAAATTTAAAAACTAGATTTTGAAAAAGAGAAACTAAAAGACTTAAAATTGAGGAAAATGATAAACAGAGAATAATGGAGGTACAAGTGAGGGAAAAGCAGAGAGAAATGGGATTAGGAAATCTTAAACTCCAAAAGGGGTAAAGAAATTAAAAGACATGACTTGATCACAAAACAGAATACAGAAAAAGACAAATAGCACACCCATCCAGCATCAGGCACTGACTTGATCCACGGTCTCTCAATATTGAGACAGGATTACACAAAGATGCAGTCTGACTTGCTCCACGGCCTCTCAATATCGAGACAGGGTTACACAAAGATGCAGTCATATTTTGCCAGACATGCCCATTTCCCCAACCCTCAATTAAACCTGTTCCTTTAATTCCAATATCAGCTTCTGAAGAACTATTTAGTAGGGTGTTAATAGATTGTGTAGAATGCTTACTAGAACCAGGAATGAGAACCAGTATATTTTAATAATAGTGCATGTTTCCAAAAGATTTCCCGATTCCCAAGAAAAATACTAAAGTGGCATGGAAAAGGTAGCTCATTCTTATTTTTTTAAAGAAGGTATAGATCACGCAAAGAAATATGAACAGCCAAGGCTCAAATCTTATTTTGCAGCTCCTTAAATAAATTGACTAATTTGGGAATTAAGCAATTCACATCTTCCACTCATCACATACAATCTCAAGGTGCATTGGAAAGATGATAACAAATTTTGAAGATTATGCGTGGAGCTTATTGCCATGACTATCCTAATGATTGTGATAAGGGTATTCCATTATTACTACTAGCTATTAGGGACACTCCTAATGAGTTCAAAGAATTTAGTCTGTTTTGACTAATAGATAGAAGTGAGATAAGAGGACTATTTAAATAAAGAATAGCTGATAAACCAAAGGCCAGAAATTATACTTTAAATCTATGTCTCAAATTTCATAAACTCATCGATGCATATGAGCTGGCTATAAAACATATGAAGGAATCTCAACAAATATTGAAAACTAGAGCACACAAAAAGGTCAACACTGTTGCATGGAGTAAGGTCTTACTGTTTTTATATGTCTCTGGAGAACTATCAAAATCAAAGTTCATTGGACTTTATCAAATTAAGAGAGATTCAAAGGCGAGAATAATGTGATTCCTGTCTTTTCCTCACTGTTGCAAACCCATGAGCCGTGAACTGAACAAAGATGGATTTTGTCTTATTTTTAAAAATTATGATTTCTGTTATTAATACAGGCAACCGAGTATGGTGACTTAAAACACTTTTTCAGTGTACTTTTTGTACAAATACAAGTGACAATAAATTACTATTTATTCTAGTCTAAAACAGAAACATAGAGCAATGGGAGAATGAATCTGAAATGGAACATTCAAACATTAACTTTCCAGCAATCAAATTGGAAAACATGAGGGTGCTTTAACGATTAGACAGCATCATGTCTTGTATCCCAGAAAGTAATAGAGATGACTTATGAAACCTAATACAAAATTATAAAATCAATTTGTAAGAATAGGCCAAGAAAAAAAGATTTTGATCATGTTATTGATTTGGTATTGAAGGACTCATCATGTGTGGAGTGATTAAGGAATCTGGGTTTGTATTCGATGGAGTTTACAAGGATGAGGGGGGAATCTCACTGAAACTTCAAGAACACTGAGACCTGGATAGAGCAGAAGATGACACCACTAGCAGGAGAGACTAGGACCGGAGGGCATAGCCTCAGCGTGAAGGAACAATCCTTTAGAACTGAGATGAGGAAGAATTTTTTCAGCCAGAGGGTGGTTAATATGTGGAATTCAGTTTCCACAGCCCTCTATGGCAAAGTCACAGAGTACCTAAGACAGAGATAGATAGGTTCTTGATTAGAGGATCAAGGGTTATGGAGAAGGCAGATGGATGGAGTTGAGAAATATATCAGCAATGATTAAATGGCAGAGCACACTCAATAGGACTAATGGTCTGATTCTGCTCCTGTATCTATGGTTCTTTCGGGAATGCAGAACCTACAAAGCAACAGCCAATCCAAAGAAATTAGCTCTAATGAGAGAAGAGAGTAAGTTTATGATGGACAGTGACATTATTGAACTCAGTCAAAGTATGTGAAGCTCACCTGTTATGAATGGGGATGAAAGATTCTGCATTAATTATCAAAAAGAATGCACGATTGTGTTGATCAAATTGGACATGGTCAATTTATCACAAAAATCATGTAAAGGAGTATTGGCAAATTCCTTTAGGAGAGAGAGCTAAAGAAACCTCAGCTTTTGTAACACCAGATGGGCTTTATCAGTGTGAAGTCATGCCATTTGGAATGAAAAATGTACCAGTGACATTTCAATGGTTATCAATGAAGTTGTCACAATAACTGTACTGTCTACATTGACAAAACAGGGAAGAACATTCACACCATTTGACTGAAAGCAGACTAGACAACCACTTTGCAGAACGCCTATCTTCTGTTTGCAAAAATGACCCTGAGATTCCAGTTGCCTGCTGCTTCAACATACCACCATATTCCCTGGCCAATATTTCTGACTCCAGCTTGAAACAGTGCTCTAGCAAAGCTCAGCAGAAATTGGAAGAATAACATCTCATTCTGCTTGAGGATACTGCAACTTTCAGGCCTCAATGCAAAGTTCAATGATTTTTAGAGCCTGAACACTTTCTTGCACATCCTATAGCCACTGCCAAAGCCCAGGCCCTGTCATTATGCAGGCTGCTTTCAGCACAACTAACCCATTTTCAACCTACTTATGGTCCCATTATCAGCTTTTCTTGCTCCCTGACTTACCATTATTTATTCCTTTGTCTGCCCATTTCTCTCTCCCTCTGGGATCAGTCTCCACCTATTGCTTACCCCTTTAATCCCACACCTCGTAGTATTTATGCTGAAGACAATCAGTTCCTAGCTGCTATCAGTTCTGAAGGGCCATTGGGCCTGAAACGTTAACTTGCTTTCTGTCCACAAATGCTGCCAAACCTGCTGAGTTTCCCCAGCAATGTCTGTTTTTCTTAAAAATCAAATTTCATCCCTAATAAATTTCTCTTATATAAAAGAGGCATCATGATTAGAATGATGTAATACAAGATATTAAACAGACCTTCAGTTATAAACTCCCATGTCAGCAATTGTAACTGAATAACAATTTATTTAATTACTGCCCAACTCCCTCTCACAAGTACTGGATATGTGCATAAAAGCAATGTGTGCCATTTCTATGTAACATTTCAATTATATATAATGATCACAGAGTAATAGATTGGTTTACCATTAGTCTCTTTTCCTTTGCCTTTTGATTCACGTTTCTTCATCATTGAAAGAAATGATGTGGGAGAACTTGAAGGTGCTGTGTCTCTAGTAGTTGAATGTTTTATGCTTACATCGCTCTCAACTATCTTATGAACTGGAGAGGAACAAGGAGATGCAGATGAGCTTCCATCATGCAAGCTGGTTATGCTCTCCGCATCACATTTTCCTTCTAATGCTTCATCTTTCATCTTAGGAACTGATGTATCTTCAACAGCATGTAAAGAGTCCAAGCTACTCCGGACAATTAAGGATTCTGCTTGCTGAGTTTCTTCACTTTCATCATTATCCTAAATAGAAAAAGAAGCTGAAAAGCTAACAGTTCCAAATAGTTTTTTCCTAAATTCTAACCATTCAATGTTAAGTAGCAATTGTAACCCAAATTCAATTTATCCAGGTAACCACTTCAAAAGGAAGACCAACCCAAATAAGAAAAAACAAACGTTCTACTCCAGAGATCAGGGCCCTTGTAAACTTTTACTGCACTACACAGCAGGTTGCTAGAAAATACAAATGTCATTTCTTCCAACATTTTGAATTTGAAAATGGACCTTATTAAAACTTTGAAAGTTTTAAGTGAAGAAAGATAGCGATAGCCTTCAACAGATAATACGACAAGATGTTGAAATCAATAGAGAAGGGAGAAATAAAATTTTGAGCCATGAGAAGTGATGCAATGTAGTACGATGAAATGGAAATGCAACACAATATATAGTGCGTATTTCTAAAGTGGGCACAGGAACAAAGATTTGGAGATACGTGTATATAAATTGTTGAAGATGATGGGAAGGTTCAGAAAACGCTTCAGGGGGAAGGTTCAGAAAACGCTTCAGGGGGAAGGTTCAGAAAACGCTTCAGGGGGAAGGTTCAGAAAACGCTTCAGGGGGAAGGTTCAGAAAACGCTTCAGGGGGAAGGTTCAGAAAATGCTTCAGGGGGAAGGTTCAGAAAACGCTTCAGGGGGAAGGTTCAGAAAACGCTTCAGGGGGAAGGTTCAGAAAACGCTTCAGGGGGAAGGTTCAGAAAACGCTTCAGGGGGAAGGTTCAGAAAACGCTTCAGGGGGAAGGTTCAGAAAACGCTTCAGGGGGAAGGTTCAGAAAACGCTTCAGGGGGAAGGTTCAGAAAACGCTTCAGGGGGAAGGTTCAGAAAACGCTTCAGGGGGAAGGTTCAGAAAACGCTTCAGGGGGAAGGTTCAGAAAACGCTTCAGGGGGAAGGTTCAGAAAACGCTTCAGGGGGAAGGTTCAGAAAACGCTTCAGGGGGAAGGTTCAGAAAACGCTTCAGGGGGAAGGTTCAGAAAACGCTTCAGGGGGAAGGTTCAGAAAACGCTTCAGGGGGAAGGTTCAGAAAACGCTTCAGGGGGAAGGTTCAGAAAACGCTTCAGGGGGAAGGTTCAGAAAACGCTTCAGGGGGAAGGTTCAGAAAACGCTTCAGGGGGAAGGTTCAGAAAACGGTTTGGGGGGAGATAGCACTCTGGGTTTCACAAATAAAAGCAAAGAATACAATAGCAAGTAACTTATGAAGAACTTTCTTTTTTAAATATTGACTGGGTCACAACTGGAGCACAGTTTTCTGAGCACCACACTTCAAGTCGGATGCAAAGGCATTACAGGGTGGAGAAAATATTTCTAAAAATGGCATTGGTTTGAGAGACTTCAGTTACTTGGATACATTGGCAAAGCTGCAGTTGTCCTTCGACATGAGAGATTTCAGGGAGCTAATTATAATCATAAGGAGTATACACAGTACTCATACGGAGTACATAACCAGAAAAAGTTTCCATTGACCAAAGAATCAAGAAACAAAGGATACTTTTTCAAGAAAAGAAAATGTTCTTAGGACATGAGTGTTGCTTGAAAGGCCTTCATGCCCCATTCCACGATGCTCTCAAGAAGTTGGTGGTAAACCAGTGTAACAAAGTCTTTTTACGTAACGAGTGATTTGGACCAAGAATACACTACCCAAGTTAAAGGTAAAGGCAGGTTCAATTGTGGCTGTTAAAATAAACTAGATAAGTGTCTGAAAAGAGAAAGATACACAGGCCTATGGGGAAGTGCAGTGGAATCAGACTAGCTATTTTAATGGGAAATGGAGGTTACTAACAAGGCCAGCATTTGTTGTTCATTCCTCAGTGCCCTTGAACTAACCCAGCTATTTGAGTGGGCAGCCAGGAGTCAACCACATTTCTGTGGGTATGGAATCGCAGGTTGGCCAGACCTAGTATGGGTGGCAGATTTGGATTTGAAGTCAAAGATTAGCCACAATCTCGTGAAATAGCACAGTAGGCTTATGAGTATTATGGCATATTCCTATTTCATAGGCTCTATGGAAAATAAAACAATGAGTTTGCAGCGTAGTGCTGAAAGACGAGCAGTCTAGAATACAAGAGCAGAGATGTACTGCTAAGGTTATAAAAGTCTCTGGTCACTCTGCATTTGGGATAGTGAGAGCATTTTGAGCCCCACATCTAAGGAACGATATGCTGGCCTTGATGGGGGTCGAGAGGAGGTTTACAAAAATGATCCCAGGGATGAAGCACTTGTCATATGAGGAGAAGTTGAGGACTCTGAGTCTGTACTTAAGAGTTTTTTTTTGGGGGGTGGGGAATCTCACTGAAACTTACTGAGCCATCTGGATACAGTTGATATGGAGAAAACGTTATCACAAAGAGAGACTAGGACCCAAACAGACATCCTCACAGTGAAGGGATTACTCTTTAGAGCCGAGATGTGGAGGAATTTCTTCAGCCAGCGGGTGGTGAATCTATGGAACTCATTGCTGCAGAGGGCTATGATGGCCAAGTTATTGAGTGCATTTAAGACAGGGATAGAGAGGTTCTTGATTGGAAAAGGGATCCAGGGTTACAGGGAGAAGGCAAGAGAATGGGGCTGAGAAACACAGCAGCCATGACTGAGTGGGAGAGCAGAAGTGATGGGCCAAATGGCCGAATTCTGCTCCTTACGATCTTATGATCTATTTGTTTACATCTAACCATCAATGACAAAGAACTCGAGAAGCAGTGTCAAAAATTTCAGAATACTGAGAATAGGGAGAAAAATTCTAAGGGGAGAACCTAGCATCCATTAAGGAAAGTTAAGGAAAGCATCAAATTCAAAGAAATAGCCTATAAATTACTAAGAATGAGTGGACAGGACATAAACACTGACAATGATTAAAAGATCAGTCAGGAGAAGAGAATTAGAGGATGAGAAAAAGCTAACTAGACATCTAAGTACAGCTTCCACAGATATTTATGAAGCGAGAGAGTAAGGTAAAGTAAATGGCGGACCTCTAGAAAGAGAGAATGTGACGCTCATGGTAAATAAGAAGGAAATGGTGGATGAAATGAACAAATATGATGGTAAGTGTCATCAACAGCGCTATCAAGGAGCACCTGCTCAATGACCTCCAGTTCGGCTTCCGCCAGGGCAACTCAGCTCATGACCTCATTACAAACCTGATTCAAACGTGGGCAAAACAGCAGAATTCCAGAGGTGAGGTGACAGTGACAATCTTTGACATCAAAGCAGCATTTGACTGTGTGCGGCATCAAGGAGACCTTACGAAATGTGAATCAATGGGAATCGGGGGCAAACTCTCCAATGGAGGAGTCATGCCTGGCATATAGCAAGATGGTTGTGTTTGTAATAGGTCAGTAATCTCAGCTTCAGAACATCTCTGCAGGAGTTCCACAGGGTAGTATCTTAGGCCTAATGATCTACAGCTGCTTCACAGTAACTTTCTCTCCATTATAATGTCTGAAGCGAAGATATTCACTAATGACTTCACAATTTTCAATACCACTTGTGACTCCTCAGAAACAGTCCATGCTCAAGGCAACAAGATTTGGACAATATCTAGGCTTGGGTTGAAAAGTAACAAGTAATATTCATGCCACACAAATGGCAGGCAATAGCCGCCTCTAATTAGAGAGGATCGATCAGCACCCTTTGACATTCAGTGGCATTAGCATCAAATTCTCCACTATCAACCTCCTGAGGTTACCATTGACTAAAAGCCAAACTAGACTCGCCACAAATACACAGTGGTTGCAAGTCAGAGGCTAGGAGTACCACAGTGAACTCCCTAAAGCCTATCCACCATCTCCAAGGCACAAGTCAGCATCGTGATGGAATACTCCCCACGTGATTAGATGTGTGCAGCTCCAACAACACTCAAAAGTTTTACACCAAACTGGTCAAAGCAGCCCACTTGTTTTGCACTGGATCCACAAGCATTCAGTCACTTCATGTCTCAGGAGCAGCAGTATGTACTGTGTACAAGATGTACTGCAGAATTTTTCCGAAGATTGTTAGATAACACCTTCCGAATCCATGGCCACTAGAAGGACAAGTGCAGCGAATACCTAGGAACACCAACATCTGCACGTTCCTCTCTAAGGTACATTTTACCCTTTCTTCACAGAGCTAGGTCAAAATCCTGGAATTTCTTCCCTGATGGCATCGTGGGTCTACCCAGCACATTTCATCAGGTCATACAGCACACAAACAGACCCTTTGGTCCAACTCATCCAAACCAATCCAGCTCCCCAAACTAAATTAGTCTCACATGCCTGCACTTAGCCCATATCTTTCCAAAACATTCCTGCTGATGTACCTGTCCAAATATCTCTTAAATGTTCTAACAATATCTGCATCTACAACCTTGTCTGGCAGTTCATTCTACATACACACCACCCTCAATGTGAAAAGGGTGCCCCTCAGGTCCCTTTTAAATATTTCTCCTTTCACCTTAAACCTATGCCCTCTAGTTTTGAACTCCCTTATCCTAATTCCAGGAAAAGGCCTTTGTTATTCACTTTCTGCATGGCCCTCATTATTTTATAAATCTCTAAGGTCAGTCCTCAATCTCCTATGCTCCATTTAAAATAGTCCCAGCACAGCGGTTCAGGAAAGGTAGCTCAACACCACCATCTCAAAGACAACTAGGGATGGGCAATACATTGACCAGCCAGCTATGCGGATATCCCATCAGTGAATTTTTAAAAAATCATTTTATCATCACTATAGATACAAAAGTAATTTGAACAAAAAATAAATAGCAATTCGGTAGAACAAAATTTGAGTATTGCTGAAAAATAGAAACACATTTTGTCTAAGCTTTTCATCTTGCACTCATCACAGCAAATTGCAATACCAATTCAAGGGGAAAGCCAACATCCATACTCCACAAGACGTCAGGACTGATTGGTTGACAAGTAGAGTCCCATGATGCTGTTAAGGAAGGAGTTCCAAGACATTGACTCAGTGATACTGAAGGAACAGCAATATATTTCCAAGTCAGGATGGTGAATGGTTTGGAGGGGAACTTGCAGGTGATGGTCTTCCCATGCTTCTGCTATTCTTGTCCTTCTGTATAGTAGTGATCGTTGGTTTAGACGGAGTATCTAAGGGGCCTTGGTAAATTTCTGCAGTGCATGTTGTAGATGGTACACAGCTGGTACTGTGATTCAGTGGTGGTAACTAAATGACAGGAGAGTGTTGACTAATTGTAATGCGGACTCTGATTGTTGGAGGCATTGTCATGAATGAAACAATAAATGACTGACAGTTCACAGCCAAGCTTTGTTTAAATTTAGTACTGGCAGGTTGAATCTGATTGGCACACCCCTGAGATATGAACCTGAATTGCTGTTACCTAATTTGTTGCATCGGAACACTTACAATATGCATACATGTTCTTCCTGTCTGAAAGAAATGGGGCCCTGCGTATTATACATATAGATTCCAGAACATCTAAGTGCACCACACTGCAAGCCCAACTGATAAACCTAAGACCATGAGATAAAAAGCAGATACAGGTCATTTAGCCCAATGAGTCTACTCTGCCATTCATTGAGATTATGGGTGAATTGGTCCTAAGTTCAATTTTATCATACTGGTCAAACTAAAACCCAGGTTATAGACTTCTCATATAAAAGACTTGTCTATAATAATGCCTATACAACATTAAAAATATGATTTTAGAATATTTCAGACACATTACCTATAAAAATAGGCCACAGTTATCTGGCAAATCACATATGTAAATATCCTAGCACTCATCTTCCTGCTTAAAAAAACCGTGAACACAACAGATTAGACTTTTGAGTCCATCAATTATCCAATGACCAATGGTAAGTAATTAGAATAAGTCTCCATACCTAACAGTTGATCTAAAACTACATGGCAATGTCTGATACACATTCAAGGTACAGAAGTCTTGACACAAACAACTTATTTCAAGTTCTCATTTAAATTATATAATGTATGCAGGTTTCCTATTTTCATATGTTTGTGATGAATAAATAAAATTGAATGCATTTTGTTAGCCTGTAACTTAAAAGTGATGAAAATTATGGGAATAGCACAAACGAATACAAGGATTATCGATAATAGTCACAATTCTAGTATTTGGATTTGGATACAAAAAAGGAAAAAATCTCAAATATTATAACAAAACAGGTGGTGATTTGATAAACAGGAATAGCTGCAGGATGTTTTACACTGTGGTATGACAAATTGCTGTACAGTAAATATGTTAAAAGAACGGAATAAATATATCTATGCAAGTACAGAACAGACACTAAACAAATAAGGAAGGCAGACAATTTGGCAAAATAATGCAACTTAATGTAGGTTTGTGATAGGATACCTTTGGGAAGCAAACACATAAGAAATAAGTTGAAGCTTCACATAATAACATGGGAGGGTGTGGATGAATATGGACTTTTTTTGTACAAATGTATAATTCCATGGAATAATTAGTTGATAAAACCATTCAAAGATAAATTCAATTATAGTTTTAATATAAGGGACTGAGTACAACAGTAACATACTAATCAGGAGTTTGTAATAAACTGCTTAAGACAGTGTTAATTGTAGGATCAATTCACCAGAGTTGAGAAACAGTTACAAAGAGAAAGACACTATAATATTTTCAGTGCAACAGAGTATGCTCATGCGTGTTAACGGAAGTTCTTAAAATGATAAAAGAGTTTTGATCAAGTGATTAGGGAAGGACCACTTCCTGTTTGGAGAAGCAGTAACAAGAGGCCAATTTAATTTTGCTTCAAGGAGGAATAGACAAGTTGGGAAAAATTACTTTCTATGGTGTGTTGGAATACCTTGTCACAACGAGTAAAAGGCAGAAACTATCCAAACCCAAATAAGATGCTTGGAGCAGAGGAAGACAAAGTACGATGGGACAAGAAGGGTGCTCTGGAAAATATTCTGAACCACTATAGCAAAGAATCCTCAGGCACAACAGTTATTCCGAATGCAAACCTCTGTTGTAAACTGCCTGATAGCAATACCCAAACCTTCCTTATCTACTTTATTTAATTCTGATTAACTCAGCACAAACATGACCACATTAGAAACAAACTGACCAAAAAAGGCAATTTATACGGTACTTACCTGTATACTTTCAAAATCATCACCAGCTCCAAAGGATTCCTTTAGTTTAAACCTAGATGGAGGCTGTCTTTTAACTTTCAAAGCAAGTTGGGCTTTTGCTTTGTGTGAACTTGTATCTAGTCTCTTAGTTTCAGGAACAGCCTCATCAAAATCTGAAGTATCAAAATAATTTGTAAATATATTTGCAATTTTAGAAACCGGTAAAATACTATAATTTAAGGCTGGACATTTTTAAGTTAAACCCAAGTTGAAAAATGTAATGTTGACAATATTAAGTACAGTAATAAATGGGAGCACTCTTACATTTCAATCTGGCTTTTGATCTCAACCCCTTAAATCAAAACTTGGGAATATAACTGAAACTCAGTGAAGCACAAGAATGCTGTATTGTTGACAATGTAGTGACAGTAAAATGACATGTCAATCTGCTTTCCCATGGTCAGATGAATATAATGGAGCTATCTGGGGAACATGATTTCGGGGATGGGGTGGGGTATTTGGGGTGCAATAGTTCAGTCACTACCTTTGAGCTAGGAGGCCTGGGTTCAAGTCCGGCTAGTCTGGAGCTGTCCTAACACATCTGAACAGATTGATTAAAAATATCTAGCAGATTTTCCTTCCAGTATACCCCCTCAACCAGCACAAATCAAACTAACTTGCACTTCAGTAACAATAGTCACTGGAGTTCAAAGTAAAACATTTTACATGAAGCACATTGCTCCACATCAACCCCACCCAAAAAATCTCATTTACAGACAGACAGACAGACAGACACACACACACACACACAAAGGTCCTGGGGAGTGCTAATGAACAAAGAGACCTTGGCGTGCAGGTTCCTGGCTCCTTGAAAGTGGAGTCGCACGTAGACAGCATAGTGAAGAATGTATTTGGAATACTTGCCTTTATCAGTCAGTGCATTGAGTATGGGAGTTAGGAGGTCATGTTGCTGCTGTATAAGACATTAGTTCAGCCACTTTTGGAGTACTGCGTGCAATTCTGGTGAAAAGAGAAAGTGTTCTGAAAAGTTTTCCAGGGATTTGCCAGGGTTGGAGCGTTTGGAGTCTAGGGAGTGGTGAATAGGCTGGGGCTATTTTCTCTGGAGGTTCAGAGGCTGAGGGGTGACCTTATAGAGGTTTATAAAACCATGAGGTGCCTGGGATAGGGCGAGTAAGACAAGGTCTTTTCCCTGGGGTGGGGAATCTATAACTACTGTGCACAGGATTAAGGTGAGGGGGGGGGAAAAGATATAAAAGTGTTCTAAGGGGCAACTTTTTCATGCAGAGGGTGGTGCATGAATGGACTCAGCTGCCAGAGATGTGGTAGAGGCTGTTACGATTACTACATTTAAAAGGCATCTGGGTGGTTATATGAATAGGAAAGGTTTAGAAGTATAGGGGCCAAACGCTGGCAAATGGGACAAGATTTATACAGGATACCTGGTCAGCATGGACAAGTTGGACCGAAGGGTTTGTTTCCGTGCTGTATATTTCTATGACTATATTTACACCATCATCTACTCCTGACACATTCCCAAAGTACCAAAGATGGCTCCTTTCTCCAGTAAGGCAAATATTGAGTCTCACCATCCTATTCTTTCCCTTAAGCTTTAACTCTCCTCTCCTCTCCTCACCTAAATTCCATCCACCCTTTTCATTCTGACATCTCCTGTTTTTGTTTTATCTCCCTATCCTCTCATCCTGCATGTGTGTAATGTTACAAATGTCTTGGCTGCCCTTAGAGAACCACAACATAGGGACCAAATGAGGGGTTTGGGGGGGGTCCCAAGCTGGCACATGCCAGCAACCAGACTCAGGATCTTGATTAGGCTGGTTTTCCCAAAAACTGCTACTCTTGTGCAATAGTTGATAAGGCAGAAAAGGAATTGCAAAGGGGCCTTGAATGTGCAGAGTGCATAATTATTTTGGGGTGTTAGGTTGGGTGGTGGGTAGGCAGTTTACTGCCACTGACTGGAGGGGAGCAATGCCATTTGAATTGCTGGAGCTGCAGAGGGGCCTTTGATAACTTTAGCCCCTCTTTCAGTTACACAGCTTCTGGTTTTGATGGCCCTAGAGGCTGCTGCAGGAGGCCATCTCCTGTGTGATCCTAAAATGCCACTGCAACATAGATCCCAGAGTACAACAATACAAAAAGCAACCATTAAGCACATTGGCTAATATCACAATTACATTTGGCTGAAGGGGTTGGGACAAAGCATGCATCTAAGGTTCCCAATGTTCTTGACAAAACAACATTATTCTGGTGGTCTTATATGACCTTAATATTACCCCCATTTATCCCATTGGCAAAATCATAGTGAACATATGATTTTTCCCAGTAGTCAACTGATAACAGAAATCTTCCTTTCAAGATATTTTGGATTGGAGATTGAAGGACAGCAAGATTAAAGTAACAGCTTCATGGTGTGAAATTCAACTATCAGCCAGAATAGCTTTGTCTCTTAACAGTGGTCTCGGGAGTCCTCCAAATAAATCAGGAAGTTTGAAAGACTCCAACTTGTGGGGACTGAAGTAGTGGTGATCAGTGGTTAGATATATTAAACCCTCCAAATGCAATCAAGACAATTTAAACTTACTTTAAAATTTAGATGTACTAATATATTTAATTGATCTAGTTGCTTTCAAACTTAATTATTTTAATTGTGAGAATCCTTTTAAATTGTTTAATATTTATATTAACATGACAACTTACCACAGATTTTGAAAGTGCTGCTACATTCCCGTTCCAAAGCAGTTTTAGGAGCTTTGCAAGTAAAAGAAACAATATATTTTAATATAATTACATGTTTAATGATGCTGTTTTTTAAATGTTCAGTTATATAAAAATATTTAGAAGTGAATTGGAACAAGAAGTTACTGCATTTTTAACTCATTTAGTTCTTAAAGTTGGGGTTAATTCAAACCAAAGCCACAGTAAGAACCATTCTTTGCCAGCTTAAAAAAACCTTTTGCTTTATTAAGTTTGAGGGGCTCAATCAAGCCACATAAGCACAAACCCACAATACAAAACAACAGAAAATGTAGCAATCATATTTGACAAGTGAGTAATGAAAGACATTTTACTGGCAGATTGCCCTGCATTTTCTCTAAGGTGCTCTGGAATATCAGACCAAACATCTGATGCCACAGATTTAGAAAAAAACTCCATCCCAGTATTGGTATTCACTGCTTGTTGTGCCCAACTAGTCTACAACAATTACCTCAAAAATCAAAGTGTTTACTTTAAAAAGAAGACATTTAGAAATGAGTTTCTTCTCATTGTATCTTTTAGATCTTACTGTAGAAATGCTGAAATAAAAGCTAAAATAAAAGCTATTAGATGTGCAAGGACTTTGTATACCATCGAGCAGGAATTCACTCTTCCCGGCACTGAAGTAAACCAGTCTCACTTCTCAGTTGCACGTCTAAGAAGCTGGATTCTTAGATTAGGCGAAAGAAAGACTGACAGTTATAATATTGCATTTCAAGGCCTCAGAATGCCCAAAGTACTTTACAGCTAACAAAGTATTTTTGAATTCTCGCAATGCAAGAAATAATAACCAGTTTGCATATAGCAAGGTTCCACAAATTGCAATGTGATACTGTAATCTGATTACCTGCCTTTATTGATGCTGAGGGATAAATATGGGCCAGGACACAGAACCTATGTCCCCACCTGGGAGCTACAATGGCCTTCCTCTAGAAGATTAGGCTGACTGTGCATGGTTCCCTCAGTACTGAAGTATGTGCCTAGATTTTTGACTTTGCAATTTGACTTGAACCCACATCCCTTCTGAATACTGGGTCAGAGTGCTATCAAGTAAGCCATAGCTGACCTTACAAAAATGTCAACTGTCAACAAATGTCAATGCATAGGAAATAGCACAAGCCTGCATATGATTTGCCATCATGTATTTGAAGCATTGATCAATATTTCCAACATCTAGTCAAAGACTTTTTCAAAACACCCCAATGCATCAGCCAGTTAAAAGTTTATGCCAAAGTACAGTTGCTTAATCCAACAGCAGGTGAGATAACATTTTCTGTCAATTGTGATGAGTACAGGCAAAGTCAGCACAGATATATGAAAGGGAAATCATGTTTGACAATCTTGAATTGGCTAGGTAGTGTACTTCCATGCCTGCTTGGTCTCTTAAAGAGTAATAGCATTTTATTGATGTCACTTCCTATGGTCTCCTGATTTATTCCTTGACATTCCATTCACATTGTAAGGTGATCACTTTTGTAACACTGACAAATCTCTACCAGGATACAGAAGCTTTGGTAAAGCCATTTATGCAACTGCTTAGAATCCTGGTGATTAACTATCATGCCATACCTTCCCAAGTGCTACTCATACCCCACCAATATCCTTGTCCCCTCGCTAAGTGATGAATATTTCTGAATATGGAGTTCCCAGTCCTGGTTACACTGTAACCATATCTCTGTATGGCCATTAAGTCCATTCAACTCAATGTACGCCTTCAGATCATCCACTTTGTTTCAAGTCTTCTGTACATTCCAATAGAGCGTGTTTAACATTTTCTTTCCAACACTTTTATGGAGAGGCAATGAACTAGTGGTAGTATTGCTAGATTAGCAATCTAGAAACTCAAGGTAATGTTCTATATTTGGATTCCACCACAGCAGATGAATTTGAATTCAACAAACATCCAGAATTAAAGAGTCTAATGATGCCTACTGACTGTCAGAAAAACCCACTTGGTTCAGAAATGTTCTTCACGAAAAAAGATCTGCCATTCTCACCTGGCTGGCTTACAGACCCTCAGCAATGCAGTTAACTCTCAAGTGCCGTCTGGAATAGGTTAGCACATTACTCAATTATATCAATTACTACAAAGTCCCAAAAATGAAAAGAATGAAGCCAGACAAACTGCCCGGCACAACAACGGTAAAAACAGCCCCATTAATCCTGCAAACCACTTCCTTGCTGACATTTGGGGGCTATCATGAAAACTGGAACAGCTGCCTCAGACTAGTCAAGCAACATAGTCATACTCTCAGAATCATATCAGGACAAAGTCCCAGACACCATTACCAGACCTGGATATGTCCTGTCCTGCCAGCAGGACAGATCCAGCAGAGGTGGAGGCACAGTGGTATATAGTCAGGAGGGAGTTGCCTTGGGAGTCCTCAACATTGAGTCTCCATACCATGAAATCTCGTGGTATGTCAAACATGGGGAAGAAACCCTCCTGCAAATTACCACTTACCATCTTCCCTCAGCTGCCGAAACATTGAGCAACACTTGAAAGCAGCACTGAGGGTGAAAAAGGCACAGAATGCACTCTGGGTCAGGGATTTCAATGTCCACCACAAAAGAGTGGCTTGGCAGCAGCATGGTGGCACAGCTGTCTCAGAGTGCCGGAGACCCAGTTTCAATTCCACCCTCTGTCAAATGTCAGTATGGAGTTTACACATTCTCCCAGTGTCTGCCTAAGTTTCCTCCGGGTGCTCAGGCTTCCTTCCACTGTCCAAAGGTGTGCAGGTTAGGTGGATTAGCCATGTGAAATGCAGTGTTACAGGGATAGGGTAGACGGTGGGATGCTCTTCGAATCGTTGGTGTGGACCCAAATGGCCTGCTTTCAGACTATAGCAATTCCAATACACTATGGCAGATCCAGCTGGTCAGGGGTCTGTGGCAGGTGGTGAGGGAAACAACCAGGGAAAACTAGGCTTGACCTCCTCCTCATTAGTCTGCCAAACACGGATGCATCTGTCCATGACAGTATCCATAAAAGTGAAACGTTCACATTGACAATACCTTAAATCACATTGTGCGGCACTTCATCATTCTAAATGGGACAGACTTTGAGCAGATCTAACGAATTGAAACTGGGCAGCCTTTAGGGGCTGCAGGCAATAGCAACAACAATGGCAATGGCAGCAGCAACAGCAGAATTATATTCAAACACAATCTGCAATCTCATGGTCTAGCACATCATCACTCAACCATTACCATCAATGGCAGAAGATTAACCCCAGTTCAACAGAGTGCAGGACAGCATGCCAGAGTAGCAACAGGCATACCTAAAAATGAGGTGATAACCTAATGAAGCTACAAAATAGAACTACTTGCTTGCCAACCAACATAAGCAGCAAATGATTGCCAGAACTTAGCGATAATACAACTAATGGATCACAGATAAGCTCTCTAGTCCAGCCACATCCAGATGAGATCATTGGGGGAGGTGGCTTTACAAATATTCCCAATGATTGAAGAACCCAGCACATTAGTGCAAAAAATAGTGCTGAAGTATTTGCAACAATCCTTGGCCAGAAGTACCGAGTAGATGATCCGTTTCTGCTATCTCCAGTGCTTCCCAACATCATAAATGCCAGTCTTCAGCTAATTTGATCACCCCATGTGATACCAAAAATCTGTTAGAGATTCTAGATACAAGAAGGTCTAGGGCTCTAGACAACTGTGTGACAATACCACAAAAAACTTGTGCTCCAGAACCTGCTGTACCCTAGCCAAGTTCTTCTAGTACATCGACAATACTGGCATCTACTCAACAACGTAGAAAATTGTCCTAATATGTCTGTACACAAAAAGCAGGAAAACAGACTGGTCAACTACCATCCCATCAGTCTATTCTCAGTCAAAGTGATGGAAGGTATCACCAACAGTGCTCTCACACAACAATAATTTGCTCAGCGACATCCAGTTCAGGTTTTGCCAGGGCTTCTTAGCTTGTAGCCTCATTATTGCCTAGGTTCAAACATGGACAAAGGAGCTGAATCCAGAGGTGAAGTGAAAGTGACAACCTTTGATATTAAGACCACATTTGATTCACTGTGGCATTAACAAGCCCAAACAAAACTGGAATCAATGGGTCAAAATCTCTGATGGTGGAGCCATACCTGGCATGTAGGGAGATTGATGTGCTTGCTGGAAGTCAGTTATCTCAGCTCCAGGACACCTCCGCAGTAGTTCCTCAGAGTAGTGCTCTTCGGCCCAACTATATTCAGCTGCTTCATCATGATTTTCCTTCCATCAGAAGGTCAGAAGTGAGAATATTCACCTATGATTGCACAATGTTCAGCACCATTGGCAACTCCTCAGATACCGAAACAGTCCATGTCCAAATGTAACAAGATCTGGACATTATCAAGGCTTGGGCACTACCCAAATGCCAGGCAACGATCACCTCTAATAAGAGGCAATCTAATCTGTACTGGACTAAATACAGCGGTTACAAGAGCAGGTCAGAGGCTAAGAATACTGCCGTGAGTAACTTACCTCCTGACATCTTAAAGCCTGTCCACCATCTACAAAGCACAAGTCAGAAGTATGATGGAATGTTCCCCACTCTCCTGGATGTTTGCAGCTGCAGCACTCAAGAAGCTCAACACCATCCAAAACAAAGCAGCTCACTTGATCGGTACCACATTCAATCATTCCCTGTCTACACTCAGTGTACACTTCTGTTACTATCTATAAGATGCACTGCAGAATTTTACTACAAGTCATTAGACAACACCTGCCAAAACTTCCATATCGAAGGACAACGGCAGAAAATACATGGGAACGCTGCTACCTGCAAGCTCTCCTCGAAACCACTCACCATTCTGACTTGGAAATATGACACATTCCTCCAGTCACTGAGTGAAGATCCTGGAAATACCTCCCTAATAGCTTTGTATAGCACATGGGCATTTAGGGACAAGCAATAAATGTCCATATAAATTAAAAAATTCTTCCACATTCTGATCATTCTGTTTAGCGTTTGCTTCCATTTTCTCTGACTTTTAATTTTGCTTACTACTTTTCTAATTCCCATTACCAATATGCTTCTCTCCACATGATCTGATCTCCATCTCAATTCCCAGCCCCATGCCAAACAAGTTTAAATCCTACCAAACAGCATCTGCAAATCTCCCTGCAAGGATGTTAGTCCCTGTCCTGATATGGTGCAATCCTTGTATGGGTCCCACTTCACTCAAATTTGATGCCCTCCATTCTCCAGCAATTTTCTAGCCACATGTTCAATCAGTCTTTTCCCATATTCCTGCAATCAACAGCTGATGGCACTGGGAGTAATCCTGAGATCACTGGTTTTGGGGTCCTGATTTTTAAACTTTTTTCTTAACGTATTAAAATTTTCCTTCAGGACCTCATCTGTCTTCCTATCAAACCTCATTAGTACCAATGCAGATCACTACTGCGAGCTTTTCACTTTTCTCCAGAAAAATGTCCTGTAGCCACTTGTGGCACCTCTGACCCTAGCGTCAGTGAAGAAACGTACCAAACCACTTTACATCTACAGGGTAGAGAGCCTGCTTGCTCCTCTGGCTGTCAAATTCTCAATCAACCTGGTCTTTAGACCTGTCTTTTTTCACTCAGACTTGATTCTTGCTGTATTCCTGAGGAAATATCTGCCTCATCAGCATGCAAACCAAAAACTGGTTATCAAACAAGACTTGGGGAATTTAACGCACTGCCTGCTCATTCTGGCAGTCATTCGACTACTTTGTGTCTACAAGTCCCAAACCGGTGGTATGAGTACCTCCTTAAATACATTAAGGGTAGTCTACTTCACGTATATACCACAGGAATTCCAGCTGCTTCACCAGTTCAGAAGGCTGTAAATCATGCTTCTGCACTTGCCAAACTTAGCTATATTATACTATCTCTCTTCATCCAAATCTACAATATAGATTGTAAATTGCTAAAGTTCCTGCACTGCTTCCCACCATCTTAAAATTCTTCATTTATTCCTGTCCTTTCCTTGCTGCCTAATAACCAATCTGTTATCCATGCTATATATTACCCCAAATTCATGAGCACTTATATGGTGCAGTAACCTTCTCTCTGGCATCTTATCAATATTCTTTTGGAAATTCAGGTATATTGCATCTACTGGTTCCTGTTTATATATAAAAAAACTTTAAATCTATCAAATATAATTTCCTTTTTCATAAAATCATATTGAATTTATCTGATCACACTATGATTTTCTTCGTGTATTGTTAGGGCTTATTTGCTTAATAATAGATTACAGCATTTTCTCATTGACTGCCGTCAGGGTCATTGACCATAGCTCTCAGTTTTCCTCTTTACTGGATCATCATTTAGGGGGCTATGAGCTACGTCCATTATCTAACGCTGAATTAGCCACATAATTTAGTTAAACGTTAGTAAGCAGCAACAGCCCTGGAAGACAAAACTCAGCAAATCTGTTTCATTTCCACGGGCAGAGTGAGTTACAGAAGGCAAACTACTCTTGCAAAAAAGCAAAGATACGCAACTGGTTGCAAATCCTATTTTTGTGCCATAACCATTCTACATTCCTTTGAAAAGGATCAGTTTCCTTCATATCCTTTTTTTTTTGAAAGGAAGGTGACAAGAACGTGATATACTAAGACAAAAGAAAAACCACGCACACTGCACAGTACTCTTTACTCGGTCTATGCTCTGTTGGCTGCCCCAAATAGCTAACTCTTTACATCTTGTGCAATAAACAATACAGCTAATTTATACTGAGGTATCTCTGGATGTAATAAACCAACATGTATGACATCAGAAAGGGTCCCCTACAGCAAGGCAAAATAAAGAGCAATACAGGGAAACAGCATGTAGGTCAAAAATAAGTGTGTCCTTGATGGAATTTTACCACAATAAAAATTTTTTTTTTCAGTAGTTTGTGGTACTACTCCTCAGAGAATAAAATCAATGCTACAAAAGGTCTCTGTCCCGTTTATGTATTATGACTCACATTGATTTGTGTCATCTTCCTCTTTACTACAAATATCTTCAATCTGCTCTTGACTCTCAAATTCCAGCTCCGTTTTGTCCAGCGTACTGTTGCTATGTAATGGAGGCATCTGTCCCGTGGAATGCAGTTCATTTTTCAGTTCTAGTATCTGAAGAATACATGTGTTTACATTCAGGTATTATTTCTTTAGGGTAATAATGGATTCTGTAGACAAACAGCAACTGAATTTTAATCAGTTTTAACCTGATCATGTAGGGCTTTCAGCTGTTTTGCATGTTCTTTTTCTTGATCTTCCAGAACTTTTCTGTAATCTTCTTCCTTTTTAATGAATTCAATCTCTCTAAAATGGCAAGTAAGCTCAGATCATTTTATCACAGTACTAATTTTAATAATCACAAAACAGAGATCATTGGGTATTTTTATTTCGCAAAGTAGTGAACAGGGTTGTTACCTTAATTCTTCAAGAAAAATTGCTAGTTCAGATGTATCTAAACTTACTTTCTATATTATTCATCATTGACGAGTTACTCCTCTTAGGTTTAGATTTCTACATTTCCAACTGCCACTGGCATTTAGTACACAACTGTTGCTCATCCTCAAACCAGCTCGCGACTAGATGTGACTGACACCTTTCTAATAACATGTCAGAGCATCTATTCCAGATCACTTTTTAAATATCATCACTTTCCTTTATAGTGGACAGACTGTTATTACTTGATCACCCCATATAATGTTATATTTGGGGCTTAAGTGTTAGGGCTGCTCTAAAATCTGTAGTATGGTACTTGATAAGCTATGTTGAAGGTGTGTGTCGGCTGTCACTCAGTTTCTAGAACGGTTGTTTCTCATTCAGAGATTGTGGTTTAAGTCCCACTTCAGAAGAATGAAAACAAAAATTTCAGCTGATACTCCAGTGGAATAGTAAGGGAGGTCAGAGTATCAGAGGTGTCATCGTTTGGTAGAGATGTTAAACTGAGGCTCTCTCTGCTCTGTAACAGGGACATACAAGATCCTACGGCATTGTTTTAAAGAGCAGAGAAAATATTCTCAGTGTCCATGCCAACGTTTATTCTTCAATCAAAATAAGAACAACAGATTTATCAGGTCATTGTCATGTTACTGTTTGGGCTACTGCTTTTTCTGCGTTAGTGAAAAAGAATTTCTTTCATATAGAGTGCTTTGAGGTGTCCCTAGGTTTGAGTAAAGTGCAATGTAAAAACAAATGTTTTCTTTTCATCTCATTGGTGAAGTACCACTGACATGGGTGGGGGTGGCACAGTCAGCCATTAAATAATGATTTAATTCCAACAGTTATCAATTATTACCGTATTACTCTCTAAGTGCATTAAGAAAAACTTACTTCTGTTGGTATTCCTTTATCAGTTTCTTAGCTTTGTTATATTTCTTCTCCAAAACATCATACTGAGACTGGGTCTCTTTCAAGTGCTCATTTACCATTTTGCAAAGATTTTGCGCTTCTAACCAATACTTTTCCACCTTTTGCATTTTCTCTTTATTCTCTTCAACACTTTGCTGAAGCTGCATCTTTGTAGTTTCCCATTTAAGTTTCTCTGCTTCAGCAATTTTCAGCTGTCATAAATGAAGAGCATCTGTAAGTACTAGAACAGTCTATAAACAATAAATTTTCAAACAGCATTTTTAAAAATATTAGTAAAAATATCTACACACCCTTTCTGTCAATTCACTGAGTTCTGCTGCAGTTATGGCATTCTTAGTTTCAAGCTGGAGATAAACATACAAATTGGAAAGGCAATTAAACTGATGATGCCTGCATAGGTAAATTTGTGCTGATGTCTGAGTATGGGCCAATGACGAACTATTTCATAAACATAGTGAAATGCTTCAGGACGGAAAGAGGATGAGGTTTCCTTACTCAAGCACTTAGGATTTATTTTATTAGAATTCTGTTTGAGATAATGTCATATGTGGCACATCAAAAATTCCAATAAACAGCACAGAAACAAAGAATCTAAGGAGTTAGAAATTTCATATGTTCAAGGCATATTTTCCTTCATTAGTATGTTACATAGTGCTAGGCCTCAAGTGAGTACCTAGAGTAAAACTGGAGGACATCGAATTAAACACCATTTTGGCCAAAGTTAAAGATACGTATTATTTTTAAATCCAACAGATGAAATACAGAAAGCTTCCATAAATACATTTTCTAAAACAGAGTGCATTCATGAAGTTTGCACCAAACTGCCAATTTAAGTAAAAACACAAATCTTATTAAGACGGTGAGATGTCCTTGTTAAAGAGGTGGACAATTTCCTGCACAGCAAGTCTTAAAATAAATATTTATTCCTTATTGTAAATCTCATGATAACAGCACTCACTGATCTCAAGAAAAAGCTGTCTATCAATCTCAGAGATCGTAGGAACTGCAGATGCTGGACAATCTGAGATAACAAGGTGTAGAGCTGGATGAACACAGCGGGCCAAGCACCAGAGGAGCAGGAAGGCAGACGTTTCGGGCCTAGACCTAATCAGGGATGGATTTCCAAGCTTTTGACCAGCAACAGTGAAGGAGTGGCAATATATTTCCAAATTAGAATGGTGAATTGCTTGGAGGTGAACTTGCAGGTTGCGGTGTTCTCAAGTACTTGTGACCCCTGTTCTCCAACATGGAAGTGGTCGTGGGTTTGGAAGGTGCTATCTGAGGATTTTTGGCAAATTTCTGCACTGCATCATGTAGAATGTACACATTGGGGTTACTGAGGTGGAGGGAGTGGATGCTTATGGACGTGGTGCTAAACAAACAGGCTGCTTTGTCCCGGATTGTGCCAAGCTTCTTGAGTGTTGTTGGAGCTGCATCCATCAGGCAAATGGGAGTATTCTATCACACTCCTGACTTGGGACTTGTAAATGGTAGTCAGGCAGTGAGATACTCGCCGCAGTTCTCCTCTAACCTGCTCTTGTCGTCACTGTGTTTATTTGGTGAGTCTAGTTGAGGTTCTGGTCAATGGTAACCCCAAGGATGTTGATAATGGAAGATTCAGTGATGTTAACACTACTGAATGTCAAGGGGTGATGGTTAGGTTGTCTCTTACTGAAGATGTTCAATGCCTCACTTAAGTGTGATGCAAACGTTACTCATCAGCCCAAGCCTGGATATTGTCCAGATCTTGTTGCATTTGAACATGGACTCTAACATCCAAGGAGTCATGAATGGTGCTGAACATTGTGCAATTATCAGCCAATATTTCCACTTCTGACCTTATAATGGAGGAAAGGTCATTGATGAAGCGGCTGAAGATAACTGGACCTAGCACACTACCATAAGAAACTCCTGCACAAATGTCTTGCAGCTCAGCTGTCAGACCTCCAACAACTACAACCGCCTCATATGTGCCAGGTATGGCTCCAAACACCAGAGAGTCTTCCCCTGAAACCCAAAGATTCCAATTTTGCTAGGGCTCCTTGTTATCACATTTTATCAAATTCAGCCTTGATGTCAAGGGCTGGAACTCTCACTTCACCTCTGGAATTTAGCTCTTTGTCCACATTTGAACCAAGGCTGTAATGACGTCAGAAGCAGATTGGCCCCAGCCAAACCCAAGCTGGGAGTCACTGAACAAGTTTTGTTGAGCAGGTGTGTCCCAGTGTGGCAGCACAGCGAGAGCGGGCTGAGTCCTGGATTAAGGCCAGTGTGTAAAGGCAGCAATGGCCTTGTGTTCCAAAAATCGGCAGGCACAGATTCATATTGGGAAAAAAAGACTGTAACTTGAATACTTTATAAGCACTTTTTATTCTCGTTCTGGATTTTTAAACTCTGTATTCCCATGCTAATCTGTTTCTTACTATTTCAATTTTGTGAAACACTAAGTATCTGTACCTAGGTCCCTGTACCTAAGATGGCATCAACAGCCTACATTACAAACTTCGCACTGCACTCATTCAAATGTGACAACAGAGGTTATTCTGATGACACTGTTAATCACTTTACTGAAGATTGAGAGTAGACTGATGGGGCAGTAACTGGTTGGTTTGAATTTATCCTTTTTTTTGTGTACAGAACAAACCTGGGCAATTTTCCACATTGTCAGGTGGATGCTAGTGTTGCAACTGTATTGGAACTGCTTGGATAGGTGAGTGGTAAGTTCTGAGGTACAAATCTTCATACTATTGCCAGAATGTTGTCAAAATCCAGATACTTTGCAGTATCCAGTCCTCCAACTGTTTCTTGATATCACGTGGACTGAATTGAATAGGCTGAAGACTGGTATCTGTGATGCTGTGGACCACTGGAGGAGGTCAAGAAGGTTTATCCACTTGATAGCTCTGGCTGAAGATTACTGTGAATGCTTCAGCCTTTTCTTTTGCATTGACATGTTGGGCTCTTGAGTATGGGGCGATTTGCGGAGCGTCCACCTCCTCCAGTGAGTTATTTAATTTCCACCACTATTCACAACTTGATGTGGCAGGAGAGCTTAGATCTGATCAGTTGGCTGCAGATTCGCTTTGTTCTGTCTATCACTATCTGCTTATGCTGTTTGGCAGCTTCAACAGGTTGACATGCCATTACAGTCAGCTAATCAGGAAATAAAATCCACTACACTTCTTTACCAAATACATCTTGCAGAGAGAAAAATAAAGATTGGGACACGGACACAGACACTCGAAACCTGAAATATTAAAAACAAAGCTTTAAAACTTTTATATTAAACTATCGAATCATAACGGAAAACTCATTCCACAAATATAAAATTAGCTTCCAGAGTCAGAGAAGATGCTTAACAACCGTTAGAATTTAATATTGTAAAATATCTAACTGCATCACAAAAAATGGACACATTTTCTTTGTTATTACAAATTAATGGGAATTTGTCAGTTCAGCACATTCTAAAGATTGCCACTTGCAGGGTCTTTGACTAGGTAGCTGTGGATTGCTAAGAATCGCTAATAGCAGTATCTGGATTTTTGCACGTACAGACACAAGAAGTTGTAACATGTTTCACAAGACAATGTTGTTGACAACTAGTTTTGATGCCATCAATATTACTGCAAAGTTGGTAAACTGTAAGTGGGAAAACTATACATTGGAAAGTCAAATATAAAAGATCATGGCATAATATAATCAATGTAATACAGCACAATTTTTAAAACTGATTCTGTTTAATCCCCTTGACCACTTGTAATAATTTATTGATTAGAACAATCCAAACGATTGTGCAGGAATGATGATTAATTCGCAGGAGAAAATGTTTCTATTCTAACTTCTGAAAGGCTTCTGACTTCTGTTAGCTACATCAAGAATCACAAAGCTTGTATGCAAATACAGAAAGTGATTAGAAAGGCAAATAGAATTTGTTTTGATGAAAAGCTACTTTGGTCTGTGCAAAATTCTGCATAGGAAGAGAGGAAGTGGCTTAACCAGACTTGGTTGGTACACATGATGTTCATTACAGTAAACACTGAGCAATTAGAAGAAAAACAGAATATTGTCACTACTGTTGAGAGGTTATAATCACAAATTTTAATTAAACAATTAATAGAAGGAACAACAAAAATTGGTCAACAGGACGTGCAAGATTGTTGATATAATTTTATTTTGTCACGAGCAAATGTTGGTTTTGATACTCTGCTTATATACAAAATCAATATTTAACATTAGCACTGCAAATAGTAAACCAGAGAAAATGGTCATCTTTCACCAGTTTTTATTTTGCAGTTCTTTGTTTCTCTATTTTAGCTTTAATAGATTTCTCTCCTTTAACATTTCTTTGTGGCTTTTTAAATAAATTTGTTCATGGGACAAATGCATCACCGGTTAGGCTAGCATTTATTGTCCATCCTAAATGCCTTGGAGAAGTGCCTTCTTTCAAGAGATGCATACTTGAACTGCCACAATCCTTGTGGTGTAGATACAACCACTGCTATTAGGAGGTGAGTTCCAGGATTACGACCCAATGACAGTGGAGGAATTGCAACATAATTGCAAGTAAGAATGACATTTGGCTTGGAAGGAAACTTGCAAGTGATGGTGTTCTATGTTATCTGCTCCCTTTATCCCTGAAGTTGGCAGAAGTGACAGGTTTGGTTGTTTTTGAGGGAGGCTTAGTGAGCTACTGCACATCACCCCTCTATCTAACCAACTCACTTAACTCACAAAAAGTGGCCGTGCATAACATAAGAGAAGGTCACCATCAACCAGTGACATTCATTAGCATTACCTTTGAGATCTACATTGTCAACATGTTGGGGATTACAAATAACAGAAACGGAACTGGAGCAACTATACAAACACTGTGGCTGCAAGACCAGGTCACAAATTGGAATTCTGCAGCAACTAACTCACTCCTGCCTCCCCAATAACTGTCCACCATCTATAAGACAAGTCAGGAATGTGATGGAATTCTCTTTACATCCCTGAATGGGTGCAGCTCCAACACTGCTCAAAAAGATCAACACCATCAAGCAGACTGTTTGAATGGCACCCTATCTATCACCTTCCACGTTCACACCTTTCACTATTGAAACACAATGGTAGCAATGAGTATTACCTACAAATGCACATATCCATGTTTGGACCAAGGCTGTAATGAGTTCAGAAAATGAGAAACAGCATTTACTTTTCTTTCTACTTTTCATATTCTGTCTTGTGTATGATAAAAAATAGTGGAAGGGGAATGTAAGCCTTTACTTTAAGAGGGTTGGACTTTAAGAGTAGGGAAGTCTTACTGCAATTGTACAATGTGCTGGCGAGATCACATCTGGAGTACTGTGAGCAGTTTTGATCCCTTTTTGATGTTTAATATATCATTTCATTCAGTGGCAACTTAGAAGAGGTTCACTAGGATGATCCCTGGTATGGAGGGATTGTCTTATGAGCAAGTGCTTAACAGGTTAGGACTCTACTTATTGGCATTTAGAAGAATGAGATGTGATATCATTGAAACATACAGGATTCTTAAGAGGCTTCTTAAGAGACAGGATGTTTCCACTTGTGGAAGAGTTTAAGACCAGAGAGCATAGTCTCATAGTAAAAGGGCTGAAATGAGAAGGAATTTGTTTTGTCTCCAGAGGGTTGAGTTCTTTGGAACTCTTTGCCACAGAAAGCTGTGTATAGTTACAGTTCCTTGATTTGTAGGGGAATCAAGGGTTAAGTGGAAAAGGCAATAAAATAGACGTGAGGAATTTCAGATCAGTAGTGCGTTGAACAGTGGAGCAGGCTCAAGGGGCTGATTGATCTTCTCCTGTTACTATTTCTTATGGTTTTATCAACAGGTGGAAACTACCACTTTTTCTGACTTAATGGACAAGTCCAATCAAGATTTTTGAAAACTGAAAACTTTACAAGACACTTTCTCTCCATAACCTCATTATCAATCACTATGTAATTAATAATTTACCCCTCATTTTCAAAAAAATAAGCACACAAACTAAATGCTATGTGTACTTATTCAAAAAAAAGTGACAACAATTTTTTGTTATATTCAGATATATACATCTCAGATAGTTTTCCAAGTTAACACTCCATATATATTTTACCTCAGTATAGTTTTTTGAAAGTTTTCTTCCAGTTTCTCTTCAAATAATTTTGAAATATTTGATCTGTGGCTGATGGAAACTAAGGAAAATAATTCCTCAGTGCAAGTGATGACTGGTACAGAAACAGCTTGGGAACCTAGGTATGGTGCACATATACAATAGAAATTCAACTCTCAGCTGCAATCAAAAATATAAACTTTAAACCTAGGTTATTAAGATAAGCGGAGGCCTGAAAGAAACAAAACCAGAAATTACTGGAAAAGCTCAGCAACATATGTGGAGTGAAATCAGAATTAACGCTTCGGATCCAGGAACCCTGCCTCAGAATTGATGGTAGCTAGGAAATGGTTGGTTTTTATGCAGAAAATAGGGTGGGAGAGGGATTAAGGAATAAACAATAGGTGAAGATTAACAGCAGTTGGACAGACAAGGGAGTGGATAACGACCAGCCTAGCAGAATGAATAGCTATTAATGGAGACTATTTGAGGTTAACAATGGGTTGTGTATAACAGCAAACCATTGGATAACAAGGCATGGTGTCTGGGTGTTGGGGTAAGGACAGAGGAGATGGTACATCAAGCCTTAAAATTGCTAAACTCGATATGGAGTCTAGAAGCCTGCTGAGATCCCAAGCAGAAAATAAGGTGCTGTTCTTCCATCTCATACTGAGCTTTGCTGGAGCACTGTAGCAAGCTTGAGACAGAGATGCTGGCCGGGGGACAAGATGGTGTGTTGAAGTGGCAGCAACTGGAAGAATAGAGTTTTTTTGCAGATAGAAAATAGGTGTTTTGTGAAGCGGTCACCCTGTCTATGCTCTGTTGCTTTAGTGTAGAGGAAATCACATTGTGTGCAACAAATGCAGTAGACTGGATTGAAGGAAGTGAAGGTAAAACACAGCTTCACCAGGAAGGTGTGTTGTGTTTGGGCCTTTGGATACAGCAGAGGAAGGGTGTAAACAGTTAGGTGTTCCAACTTCGGCGGTTGCAAGAGAAAGTGCCAGGGGGCTATGGAGTGGAGGCAGTGGGTAAGGAGTGAAAGAGTGAGAACCAGGGTGTCCTGGAGGAACAGTCCTTGCAAAAGGTTGATAAGGGAGGGGAGAGGAATATGCATCTGGTGGTGGTATTCCACTGGAGGTGGTGGAAAAAGTGACTAATAATCCTCTGCATGTAAATGCTGGTTGAGTGGAGGTGAGGACAAAGGTGACCCATCGCTGTTGTGTAAGAGAAAGAATTGGATGAGGACTGAAGCACAGGACACAGCCACACCTGGTTGAGGGCCCTGTCGACAACAGTGCTGTAGAATCCTCAGTTGAGGAACAAAGTGGACATGTCAGAGGCACCCTTTTCCAAGTTAAAAAAATCAGAACTGGTGCAACTGAGATAAATGAAAAAAAACCTAAGATAAAGGCTATGATGAAGATGCAATAGATAATTCAATGTATTAACTTCATGCTTTTGTACAATATGCAATATAAATTGGTGTATTCCATCTACTCAATAAACAAAGTAAAAATGCTGACAGCACCTGTGCATTTTGTATTATATCATTTTGATGAATCACCGAGTTTTGACACAGAAGACCTAATCCTTCATGTTTCAAAAGTAACAAAATATGAAATACAAAAGACTAAATGCAATGTTATTACCTCTTTCAATTTAAGAGCAAGGAGTGAATCCATGTCTGATGGCAAGTGTACATTTTCATTTTCAGTTTGCTGAGCAACTTCAACTGTCACTTCAACTCCAACTTCGTTTGAAATTGTTCCTTCATCTTCAGGAAACTCTTCAGACTTAAGAAAAAAACAACAAACAAAGTTGTAAGCAATTTCGTATGGCTACTTCTCAATAAATGGTCACATTAAGACCTGCCATTTTCCATAAAAGTACTCTTTTGCTCATCTCCCCTTCTTCCTTAAAGATTTAACACCAATAATTATATATATTTGATATTTTAAACACTACTGCTTTTGACAAGCATATTCTGTTAATCCGAACATGCTAAATATAACACAAGCAGAATTAACTGCTGGCACTAGGATTCTATCTTGGCTAAAGTCTTCAGAACAAAATTACACCAAAATTATGATTTTAAGTTTACAAATAATTATTGTGGCTGAATGACATTAGATGGATGGCAGCAAGGAAATGAAACAGAGTATCACATCTATCATTTAGTATCAAAGAGAAGATGAATCAATTTACCTGCTCATTATCACTGGTACTATATTGCTGCTCCAACAGTGCCTCCTGGCATCTTTCCTGTTCCAAAGTTTCACTGATAAGACGAGCAACCTCACTCTGTTGTCCAGGTTTTTCTCGACCAATACGGAATCTATAGAAATATTTTCATAGTTGTTTGTATCGATATTTGAGTTTTTATATATTCATTAACAGATTTGCTTTTATCTTCTCCAACATACAAATAATGTATACGTAATCCTCCTTAGATAGGAGAGTGTCCCAGAGAACTAAATAAATCCAGACGTTAAAAAGGATGCAGAAATAAACCTAGTAATTATAAGTCATACAGTTCAACACCGGTGATGGAGAATCGTTTAGAAACAATAACCTGGAAAAAATTAAACGTTACTTGGACAAGTGTACCTGAATTAGGAAAACTGGTATGGATTTGTTAAAGGCAAATTGTATTTAAGTAAACTGACTTTTTTTTGTTGAGTAACAGGTAAGGTTATTGATGGTGATATGGTTGCTTAGCTTCACATGGATATCCAAAGATATTTGATAAAGCACCACAAAACAAGATTGTCAGCAAAGGTGAAGCTCAGAATAAAAAGGGTCAGTGGCAAACTGGATGTGTGGCTGAGTAACAGGAAATAGAACAGTATTAAACAGTTACTTTTTGGACTGAAGGCAAGTATAAAAAGTATTGTGCCCCAGGGTCAGTGCTAGGACGACTGCCTTTTTTTAATGTGTATTAATGCACATACAGAGCACAATTTCAAAATCTGCAGATGACAAAACTTCAAAGTACAGTAAACAGCAAGGAGAATGATAAGAATAGACTTGAAGTGCGCACTGACTGGCTGGTGAAATGTGGCATGAAATTTAATGTGGCAAATTGTGAAGTAATATACTTTGGCAAGAGAAGGAAGAGGTAAGAGCTAATGTATACAATTTTAAAGGAAGTGCAGGAATAAAAAAATCTTGGAATATATATGCATAATTTTTGAAGGTAGCAGGGCAAATCAAGTAAGTGGTTAAAATATAAAAACTAAAAATGTGCAATCCCAATCTAAAGTACTAAAGTACCCAATCTAGAGTACTAAAGCAAGAAGGTTTCGATGAATTGTTATAAACACCGGTTTGATTGCAAATGGAGCAGTGTGTCCAATTCTGGGAACTTTTATGAGGTTTGAGAGAGGATAGAGATTTATGAGAATGATTCTTGGGGCTAGGGACATCATAAGAGGAGATTTGTCGGCAGTGTTCAAATTCATGAGATATCTGAACAGAGTAGGTAGAGAGACATTGTCTCTTCTGATCATTGATTTTGTCAATTAGTTGAACTTAGTAACAAATAAGTTGAAGTTGATGTGAAGAAAATATATTATGTAGCAGATGATTACCTTCTGAAAACCAACGCCCTAAATGTGTGGAGTTCCAGGTTAGATTGTGGCTATTAAACTGCATTAGATAAGCACTTGGAGGAAAACCATTGCAGGCCTGCAGGGATGGCACCTGCTAAATTGGTTTTGCACTGACCTGGCGTTGATTCAATGAGCCCAATACTCTCCTTTGTGCCGCAACCATCCTATCATCCAATATTCTACCATTCTGTATAACATCACATGGGATACATGGGTACAAGGGAAGCGCAGTATTTTTCACAAGCAGGATAACTGTATTCTTTGGAGTAACTCATCTGTATTGGACCTTATCTGCATCCAACTGGCAGGTGTGGCACAAACAGCTTTTAGCATGCAACAACTCTTCGTCCATATTATCCAAATCAATACACTGAACTAATACCTGAAATGAGAGATAACAAGGTGCAGAGCTGGATGAACACAGCAGGCCAAGCAGCATCAGAGGAGCAGGAAAGCTGACATTTCGGGTCTCGACCCTTGTTCAGAAATGGGGGAGGAGAAGGGGGTTCTGAAATAAATAGGGAGAGAGGAGGAGGCGGATGGAAGATGGATAGAGGAGGAGAAGATAGGTGGAGACAGACAGACAGGTCAAAGAGGCAGGGAGTTAGGGAGGAAATAGGTCAGTCCAGGGAGGACAGACAAGTCAAGGAGGCGGGATGAGGTTAGTGGTCGGAGATGGGGGTGGGGCTTGAGGTGGGAGGAGGAGATAGGTGAGAGGAGGGACAGGTGAGGGAGGTGGGGACAAGCTGGGCTGGTTTTGGGATGCAGTAGGGGAAGGGGAGATTTTGAAGCTTGTTAAGTCCACATTGGTACCATTGGGCTGCAGGGTTCCCAAGCAAAAAATGAGGTGCTGTTCCTGCAACGTTCGGGTGGCATCGTTGTGGCACTGCAGGAGGCCTAGGATGGACATGTCATCCGACGAATGGGAGGGTGAGTTGAAATGGTTCGCGACTGGGAGGTGGAGTTGTTTAGTGTGAAGTGAGCGTAGGTGTTCTGCAAAGCGGTCCCCAAGATGGGCAGGTTGTTATGAGAATAGTTTGACAGGTGAGGAGTTTTGGAAGTCTCACAGGTGACTTGATTGAAACATACAAAATCCTCAGAGGTCATGACAGGCTGAATGTGGAAAAGATGCTTCCCCAAAGAATAGAATCTCAGAATCCCTACAGTGTGGAAACAGGCTTTCGGCCCAACAAGTTCACATCGACCCTCAGGGCATCCCACTTAGACCCATCCACTATAACTCACCAAATCTACATATCCCTGAACACTTCAGGCCACCTGGCATGGCCAATCCAACTAGCCTGCACATCTTTGGACTGTGAGGGGAAACCCACTCAGACACAAGGAGAAAGTGCAAACCCCACATTGACAGTCACCCAAGGGTAGAGTTGAACCTGGGTCCTTGGTGCTGAGAGGCAGCAATGCTAACCACTGAGCCACTGTGCTGCCTCTCCCATGGGAGAATTGAGACAGTGAATGCTTCTAAATAACACTCAATCAGGATGGAGAAAAGGATGGGTTTCCCCCCCCCCCCGAAGAAGTTTTAGAAATTCTCTACTTCAAATACTTTTAAGGTGGTGGAAGTGAGATTCTTGATAGGCATTGAATGGGGAAAGGTTATTTGAGGTAGGCAAGACTGCGAAGTAATCAGATTAGCTTTAATCTTATTGAATGTCTGAGTAGGCTCAAGGGGGCAAGTGCCTACTTCTGCTCTTGCTTCACAGGCAATGTTCATACCACATGCTAATGTTCATGAGCTTTCGATCAACTGCCAAACATGATCACAAACCCTGTGGTAATGAGTGAGTGGCTTCGCAGCTGGTTTGAATTTGCTAGAAGTTGTAGTCATGAATTGGCACAAGGACAAGTCAGATCATAAGAGCTTTTTCACTGAAATGAAGAAACAATGGAACTCAGTATCCCCAAAAAATATTTTGCCGAACCAGGCTGCTTACCTCCTTACAAAAAAAAAAGCACTCTACACATAGTTGGCCTCACCCCTAACTGGCAGGCCACAAAATCGGCAATAATCTATCGAAACAGTCATAAGTCAGTCAATTTAAAAAAAGAAAGCTACGGTAACACTGACCACAGTTGACAGACCTGAGAGAAAAACTGTTCTTGTCGATCAAAAGAAAATGGGGTACAGCATTCAGATGCTGGCAACTTGGCAAGGTGTGTCCAACTGAGGAGGGTCAGCTGAAGCAAATTGATTGGAGGTAACACATTCTTTAGGAGTGGCCATGGAAAAGTAGATCGGTGCAAATCTGCTATAAATTTTGCTGTATGATCCAACTTGTAAATGAGTCAACATACCTTCCAAATGGTGTTAATGATCATACAAGGATGCTAAAACTAACATTCAATGACAATCTCTAGTGTGTAAACCTCTATCATGGCCAACCCTGATAAAGTCAAAAGATAAATTCTACAATGATCCCCTGTAGTCAAGTGCAACTGTGCCAGTCAGACAACTAATGGGTGACATCAACGCAAGAGTCAATCCAATCACCAGGCATGGGAAAGGGTCATTGGAGTTAACAGACCATAGTTTTTCACCTCTCTAACCACAACCAGACCTCTTGGATGCACTGGCCCATGGTCACATGAAACAAAGGGTCAAACAGGTCAAGTACATACAAGAAAACCACATGTGATCACCATCACTCCATTTCAAAGCTAAACAGAAAATCTATCTAGTCCTCCTTAGATATATCCAGGGCATGAAGGTCTAGAAGTTTCTTAAGGTAAAGTGAGCAGTAATCACAGAGTCACCAATGTACAAACAAAAAAAAAGGGCTTCCTTCAAGGATTCAGAATACTCTATTTCTTTGGAAGCCCTTATCTGTGCCTCTCATAAGCATCAAAATTGGTACAATAAAAATAATGAATACAGAAATGACTGCAGGTGGACAATTTCCTCTACAAGATTTACCTCAATGCAAGTCATTGGAATCCAAGTATAATGCCAATCAAAACAACCTCAAGACTGTCAAATGTAAGGCCAGGATGAAGACTTTGGCTGAATAAAGCAGCAGGTAAATGCCAGTCATATGCAACCACAAAGACTGAAGGAAGATTATATATCGTCTGAAAATCTGTCCACAGTCTACCATCAATCCTCATAAATCAACATTGCTTACATGAAATGTCCAACTCTAGAGAGATAGATAGGGTATGTTAACTACATTCCCAAATCAGCCTTCATGCATCAAATGAAAAATTAACTCAACAGGTTGCTATCACTTGCTTCCTTGATGACCTTTCCAGCTGTTAGAAACAACAAATGTTACCAAACACCTGTATAATGTCTAAGGTTGCAGGTGCTGTTCCTATCCCAGCTGAGGTCTACAAAACTAGAGGTTAATGCATGATTAAGCAGCTCACTGAATTTATTTCAATAACATTGAGTTTGAAACCATTCCAAAGGAATATAGACGTCTCAACTGTCCACCTTTACAAGTGGAAATGAACTTGTCAATCTTGCAACAGTTATACATGGATTTGTTACTCCTCTCTATTCTCATGACAATACCTTCAATGGAATCCTTCTGAATAGCTTAATGAGACATTTTGATGAGGGTCTGTTGCCAATGTGGTTTCATAACCACTGAAAAACTACTAATTAAAAGCTTGCAGTTAGAGAATTCCAGGGAGATGACAAGAACAGAACATGAATGGTTAGGCTACATTTGTTGATCCTGACCAAAACCAAACACAGTCAGAACTGGAAGGTAATTTAGAGAAGTTCAGCTGCCAAGAAATTCATGATAATTTTTCAACAGTTTTATGGCAACATGCTTGCTTGTGACCTGAATGATGTTAATTCTAAGTGATTCCCAATCATTAATGGAGACGAAGAGGATTGCATTTCAACGCAAATACTCTTCGGCAGTTTTCCTCTGCCTTGTTTTCGACTGCCTTCCACAATATTAGGCATCAAAACCAAAAGTGGATGGGAAGCCGCTCAATCTGATACGACTCAAGGCAAAGATGAAGGTCATAATTTACAATTCCTGATTTGCTGGTGGCTGCGCACGAGCTATTAATTCATACCTTGTCATGCAATGTGTCATAGATTCGGTCTCAATGTACATGAAAACTTGGAACTTAGGACCAGCATGTTGACCACTGAAGAAACATACCAAAAAACAAAAAAAGTGCTGGAGATCACGGCAGGTCAGGCAGGGTCCACAGAGAGATGGCAAGCTAATGTTCCAAGTCTAGATGACTCTTCAAGACAGTACCAGCCTGCCTCAAGAAAGCCTTATCACGAGTGCTAGATTTTACACTTATATACCTCACATCATACTGGCACAAACTCATGTACCACACTAGTTTTTGTATGTTAAGCAGAATATCTTTTAGGCTTTATAGGAGCATCCTGCTTGTGGCAATCACTTGTGTTTCAGCTAATTCTCAAATTTACCGTCCTGAAAATTGCTCAGTTTACCTCAAATTAAAAAGGTACCTCATAAATTCAGTGTTTGCACATGATTATCAGTGTTATTATCTAATTTCAATTATGATAATCACTTACCTAACAATGCCTCTAGTGTTCTTCAATACAGTAGCTGCAAAGATTTGCGTGACACCAACCAAACTAACTCCATCCACTTCAACTATCTGATCATTGACGTGAATTCTGCGATAAAAGAAAACACATACACAGAGTCACAGAGCATTACAGCACAGAAAAAAGCCTTTCGGCCCATTGAGTCTGTGCTATCACAATCTACTCTGATCTCATTTTCAAGCACCTGGTACATAGCCTTGTATGCTGTGGTGTTTCAAGTGTTCAACTAAACGCTTCTTATATGTTGCAATGGTTTCCACTCTTTTAGTGAGTTCAGGACATCCACCACCCTCTGGGTGAAAAAAAATTCTCCTTAATTCCTCTCTAAACCTGCTGCCCCTTAAATTTATGCCTCTGGTAACCGACTCCTTTAACAAAGAGAAAGATTTATTTGTATCACTTGAGCCATCTCCCTCAGTAACTGATCTTGCAGTTACAGGCTGATTACTTTGCTGTGTTGAACAGTATCACACTCCATTTGGATTCAGAGTCATAGAGTAGCGTATCATGGAAACAGGCCCATCGGCCCAAACTGGTCCCTGGTGAGTTACAAGAAAATCATAAAATGTTTTGAAATGGTCTAAAACCAAGGTGGAAGGTAGTAAATTTCATCAACAACATAGTAATTAAATACACTTTAGGGATCAAACTTTAGTGGCAATTACGATTAAGAAATCACAAAGATATTTAATGAAATGCACCAATATGCAAAAAGGATAAATAGGGTGGTCAGTAGGACTTTAAACTTCCGAGTCGGGGGGGAAGGGAATGTGAAAGAGACAGGGAGTATGGAGTTAAATGGAAAGATAAGCAACAGGATAGCATGTGTACAGGTGGATTTAAGCTCGAGGCAGACTAGGAATACAGCAAAAAGGAAGAATAGCTTAAGACATCTTGGGATTTCCAAACTCTCTAAAATGATAAGAAAGTTAGCATTAAGGCACTTTATCTAAATGCTCGTAGCATTCGCAACAAAGTAGATGAATTAACAGCACAAATCCTCTTGAATGATTATGATGTGGTAGGCATCACAGAGACATAGTTGCACGGAGTTCAGGACTGGCAGTTAAACATCCAAGGATTCACAACATATCGAAAAGACAGGGAGGTGGGCAGAGGGGGTGGGGAAGAATGGGGTTAAGAATGGAATTAAATCTACGGCACAGAATGACATAGGGTTAGAAGACGTGGAGTCGGTGTGGGTGGAATTGAGGAACCACAAAAGGCAAAAAAAACTATAATGGGAGTAACGTACAGACCTCCTAACAGGGATCAAGACCAGGGCGCAAGATGCACCGAGAAATAGATAGCGTATGTCAGAAAGGCAAGGTCACGGTGATCATGGGGGACTTCAATATGCAGGTGGATTGGGTGAATAATGTTGCCAATGGATCCAAAGAAAGGGAATTCATGGAATGTTTGCAGGATGGCTTTTTGAAACAGCTTGTGATGGAGCCCACAAGGGAGCAGGCTATTCTGGACTTAGTGCTCTGTAATGAGCCAGACTTTATAAAAGACCTTAAAGTAAGGGAACACTTAGGAGGCAGCGATCATAATATGGTAGAGTTCAGTCTGCAGTTTGAAAGAGAGAAGGCGAAATCGGATGTAATGGTGTGACAGTTAAATAAAGGTAATTACAGGGGCATGAGAGAGGAATTGATGAAAATCGACTGGAAGCAGAGCCGAACGGGGAAGACAGTAGAGCAACAATGGCAGGGGTTTCTGGGTGTAATTGAGGACACAGTACAGAGGTTCATCCCAAAGAAAAGAAAGATTATCTGGGGTGGGATCAGACAGCCAAGGCTGACAAAGGAAGTCAGGAAATATATAAAAGAAAAAGAGACAGCCTACAAAGTGGCCAAGAGCACTGGGAAATCAGAAGATTGGGAAGGCTACAAAAACAAACAGAGGATAACAAAGACAGTAATAAGGAATGAGAGGATCAAATATGAAAGCAGGCTAGCTAGTAATATTAGAAATGATACTAAAAGCTTCCTTCAATACATAAGAAACAAACGAGAGGCAAAAGTAGATATTGGGCTGCTCCAAATTGATGCTGGAAGGCTTGTGATGGGAGATAAGGAAATAGCTGAAGAACTTAATAAGTACTTTGCGTCAGTCTTCACAGTGGAAGACATGAGTAGTGTGCCAACAATTAGGGAGCGCCAGGGGGCAGAGTTGAGTACGGTAGGCATTACAAAAGAGAAAGTGCTAGAAAAGCTAAAGGATCTAAAAATTGATAAATCTCCTGGCCCTGATGGGCTACATCCTAGAGTTCTGAGGGAATAGCAGAGGCTTTGGTCGTGATCTTTCAAAAGTCACTGGAGTCAGGAAAAGTCCCAGATGATTGGAAAATTGCTGTTGTAACTCCCTTGTTTAAGAAAGGATCAAGGCAAAAGATGGAGCTGATTAGCCTAACCTCGGTAGTTGGTAAAATTCTAGAATCCATTGTCAAGGATGAGATTTCTAAATTCCTGGAAGTGCAGGGTCAAATTAGAACAAGTCAGCATGGATTTAGTAAGGGGAGGTCATGCCTGACAAATCTGTTAGAATTCTTTGAAGAGGTAACAAGTGTGTTAGGCCAGGGAAACCCAGTAGATGTTATCTATCTAGACTTCCAAAAGGCCTCTGATACGGTGCCTCATGGGAGGCTGCTGAGCAAGGTCAGGGCCCATGGTGTTCGAGGTGAGCTACTGGCTTAGGTTGAGGATTGGCTGTCTGACAGAAGGCAGAGTTGGGATAAAAGGCTCTTTCTCGGAATGGCAACCGGTGACGAGTGGTGTCCCGCAGGGTTCAGTGTCGGGGCCGCAGCTGTTCACCTTATATATTATGATCTAGATGAAGGGACGGGAGGCATTCTGGCGAAGTCTGCCGATGATACGAAGATAGGCGGACAGGCAGGTAGTACTGAGGAGGTGGGGAAGCTGCACAAAGATTTAGACAGTTTCGGAGAGTGGTCCAGGAAATGACTGATGAAATTCAATGTGAGTAAGTGTGAGGTTTTGCACTTTGGAAAAAAAGAATACCGGAATGGACTATTTTCTAAATGGTGAGAAAATTCGCAAATCAGAAGTGCAAAGGGATCTGGGAGTGTTGGTCCAGGATTCTCTAAAGGTTAACTTGCAGATAGAGTCCGTAATTAAGAAAGCGAATATGATGTTGTCGTTTATCTCAAGAGGGTTGGAATATAAAAGCAGCGATGTGCTTCTGAGGCTTTATAAAGCTCTAGTTAGGCCCCATTTAGAATACTGTGTCCAATTTTGGGCCCAACACCTCAGGAAGGACATACTGGCACTGGAGCATGTCCAGCGGAGATTCACACGGATGATTTCTGGAACGGTAGGCCTAACATATGATGAACGGCTGAGGATCCTGGGATTGTACTCATTAGAGTTTAGAAGGTTGAGGGGAGATCTAATAGAAACTTACAAGATAATGTATGGCTTAGAAGGGGTGGACGCTAGGAAGTTGTTTCCGTTAGGCGGGGAGACTAGGACCCGTGGGCACAGTCTTAAAATTAGAGGGGGTAAATTTAAAACTGAAATGAGACAACATTTCTTCTGCCAGAGAGTGGTGGGTTTGTGGAATTCATTGCCACAGAATGCAGTGGAGGCCAGGACGTTGGATACTTTCAAGGCAGAGGTCGACAAATTCTTGATCTCAGAATGAATCAAGGGCTACGGGCTCTTGTTGAAATGCCCATCAGCCATGATTTAAATGGCAGAGTGGGCCTGATGGGCCAAATGGCCTTACTTCCACTCCTATGTCTTATGGTCTAATACACAAAAGTAAACAATATATTTTTACATTTCTTTATCATGGGATGATTGACACAATAATCAAACTTCCATTAGTTTTCTCATTCTACGTTACAATGCTTCATAGAAGTTACAATATGTATATTCATTCAAAACCAAATGGGATTAGCACAAAAAAGGACATATTAACTGTACAGCATCTTACCGTTTATCTCTATATGCTGCTCCACCTTCTGTGATAGTCTTCACAAAAATCCCCAGCTTTTCAAGCCCTTGATCTGCTCCAACACCCATTCCAATAATACTAATTCCAAGACCACCTTCACCTAAAATCCAAATGATTTCATAAACATACTTCATTTGTTATAAATCAATAATTAATACAGTGTGTTTAGAGCACATTTTTAAAGCAGTAAAATATTGCAATGTGCTTCAAAAAGAGTGGTCAACAGTCAGAAATCTGAACTATCATTCAATGGAATAATGGTTCATCTGGGTCCTAAGTCAATGTACCCACTAAAGTTTTGGAGTAGATTTGTAGCTCAGGTTGTGGATGTTGTGGTTGGTTGGTTGGTTGGCTCGCCAAGCTGGTTTGTTGTGCCGCAGACATTTCGTTACCCTGCTGGGTAACATCATCAGTGCAGCCTCCAATGAAGCGCTGTTGTGTTTTACCATCTGCCATTTGAACTCTGGAGTCCGTTGGGCTAGATTACCTCACTTCCGGTCTTCCTTCACAATATGGGGTCAAGCACTGTGTGTTTATCGATGGTTTTCTTAGTGGAGTCCCAAGCTTCTAGGAATTCCCATGCTTGTTTCTGGTTTGCTTGTCCCAGGATCCTGGTGTTGTCCCAATTGAATTGGTCGTTCTCCTTATCCATTTGGATAGAGACAAGTGAGTATTGTGGCCAACTGACCTGGGTCAGAAGATGCCTATTACACGAACAACACCAGGAAGATACTACGCACCCTGACACACTCATCACACTACCTTACATCAGGAACACATTGAAACTGACCACAACCTTCCTATGACCACTAGGCATCACAGTAGCACACAAACCCACATCACCCCTTGGCCAACTGCTCACCAGAACCAAAGACCCACTACGGGCAGTACCAATATCATATACAAGATTTCTGCAGAGACTGTGATACACACTACATTGGACAAACAGGAAGGAAATTAACCAGAAGGGTACACAAACACCAACTGGCATCAAAAAGATATGACCAATACTTACTCATTAAATGCAACATAATTTTATACAGTCACATGAATCTTCATGACATCCACCAGAATATCACAAAATTTGTAAGAAAGTACCCCATGCTGCTTTCTCCACCGAAGATTATTGAAAATTAGTTCAGAACATGAAAGTTCACTTCAGATAGCTAGCAAATAAATGTACTGGAAAAGACTTAAATATCTTTCCAATGACAATTATTGATTGGCATGTTGGAATACAGATTGGCAATAAATATCTGAACAAAATACACTTAAATAATAAGCACTTGAAACTTCACTCAGGATCTTAAATACTTACCCTTCTCAATTTCAACTGGAAAAACATCCATTTTTTCCACTCTCTTCTCCAACTCATATTCCGCTGATGCTGCCACAGGGTCAACTTCCTCATTACGTCTATCATAGTCATCATTTGAGTAGGTACTGTATACCTGGAAAAGACCAAGTACATTGACAATGCAAGTGTGTTCCACAGGGCCAATGCACATCTAATCAATTAATTTTAGATTGCCTCATTGCTTTCTTACAGTAATTACAGAAGGTTGTTGACCAAAATGGAATTGATACTACTCTACAATCATTTGTTAGTTTTAGAATCACGTCTAATATCCTATACAGATAGTTAGTACTGTCATTTTGCACTCTATCAGATCAGCCATGACCTCATTGAAAGATGAAAAAGATTCAACAGGCTGAATCGCCTATCCTTGAAGACAGAACAGAAGCAGCCCATTAAGTCGGTTTCAACGTTCAATAGGATGACGGCTGATCAGATACGCTTCAAGCCCACTTTCTTGCCTTTACCCTGTAACCCTTTATTTCCTTACTGACCAAAAGTTATCTCAGCGTTAAACATATTTAACAATCCAGCCTCTACAGTGAAAATATCCACAGATTCTCAACCTTCAAAGAAGAAATTCCTCATGTCTTAAATGAGCGACTCCTTACTCTAAGATTATGCCCTTTGGGAATAGATTCTTCCAGAAGGGGAAATGGTCTTTCTGCACCGACCCCATCATTCTGCCCGTAGTCTTGTATGTTCAATAAGGTCATTTCTCATATTTCCAAAACTTACTGAGTATAAGACTAACCTAACCTATACTTTTAGCTCTTTTGGCCTCGAGAACCAGGATTTTTTTTGAAAACAGGATCTGGTGAAGGATCATAGACCTGAAACATTAACTTTACTTCTCTCTCTCTAGATACTACCCGATCTAATTATTTCCAGGCTTCTCCGAGATCAGTTTTGTTGTCCTTTGCTAAAATATTTATACTGCAAAAATATAGACATTTTCCTTAACTATCACAACCTATTCAATAACTTATGTATGATCTTATTAATACTTTCGTAGTAACAGTATATTCTTGGATTTACTGTAAACCAGTCTGTTCAATTGAGATTTCTTTCTCTTTATTAAAATTTTTTTGTGGAATGTGGGTATCATCCCTAGTTGCCCTTAAGGTGGTAGTGGTGAGCTGCTTTCTTGAACCACTGCAGCCAACTGCTGTTGTTTGCCCCCCAATGCTATTACAGAGAGAATTCGAGGATTTTGACGCAGTGATGGTGAAAGAGCAGCAACATATATCCAAGTCAGGACAATGAGTGGCTTGGAGGGGAACTTGAAAGTGTTCCCAAGCATTTGCTAGTCTTGTCCTTTTCGGTGCAAATGGTCAAGGTTTGGAAGATACTGTCTTAAGAAACTTTGGTGAATGTCTGCTATGCATCTTGTAGATAGTAATACATTGCTGCCACTGGGTGTCAGTGGTGGAGGGACTGGATACTGTGGATGTAGTGCCAGTCAAGCGGGCTGCTTTGTCCTGGAGAGTGTTAAGTTGCTCGAGTGCTGTTGAAGCTGCACCCATCTAGGCAAATGAGAGTTTTTCATCACACAGCTGACTTGTGCCTTCAAGATGATGGACAGGCTTTGGGAAATCAGGAGATGAAGTACTCCCCACAGTCTTCCTCATCTATGACCTGTTCTTGTAGGCACTGTATTTATGTGGCAAGTCCAGTGGAGATTCCGGTCAATGGTAACACCCAGGGTGTTGATAGTGGAGGATTCAATGATGGTAACACCATTGAACAGCAAAGGGCAGTAGTTATATTATCTGTTATTGGTCATGTCATGGCCTAGCACGTGTGCTCCAAATGCTACTTACCACTTGTCAGCCCAAGCCTGAATATTGTCCAGGTCTTGTTGCATTTGAAAACTGCTTTCGTATCTGAAGAGTCACGAATGGTGCTGAACATCTCCATTTCTGACATTATGATGGAGGGAAGGTCATTGATGAAGCGACTGAAGATGGTTAGGCCTAGGACACTAACGTGAGAAACTCTTGCAGTGACGTCCTGGAGCTGAGATGACTGACTTCCAACAACCACAATCATCTTATGATGTGCCAGATATGACTCCAACCAGCAGGGTGTACCTCCTGATATTAATTTCAGCTTTGCAAAGGCTCCTTGATGCCACACTTGGTCAAATCTAGCATTGATGTCAAGGGCTGTCACTGTGACTTCACCTCTGGAATTCAGCTCTTTGGTCTACGTTTGAACCATGACTGTAATGAAGTCATGGCCCTGGCAGAACCCAAACTGGACATTATTGAGCAGGTGCTGCTTGATAGCACTGTTGATTACACATTCCATGACATTTCCATCCATCCGATGACTGAAACTAGACTGATGGGTATTAACTGGCTGGGTTGGATTTGTCCTGCTTTTTATGTACAGGAAATACCAGGATAATTTTCTGCATCGTCAGGCAGATGCCAGCATTGTAACTGTATTAGAATTGCTTGGATGGTGGAGTGGCAAATTCTGGAGCACACATCTTCAGTACTGTTGCTGGAATGTTCTCAGGGATCACAGCCTTTGCAATCTCTGGAGTCTCCAACCATTTCTTGATATCATGAAGTGAACTGAATTGACTGAAGATTGGTATCTGTATTGCTCAGGATCACCGGAGGAGACTCAGATCAATCAACTACTCGGCAGTTCTGGCTGAAAATTGCTGTGAATGCTTCAGCCTTTTGTTTTTGCACTGATGTACAGTTACAACACACACTAACACTTTCAAAGTTTAATCACAACATCAAGATTTTACTCCAGTTCATCTTGTCAAATGAAGCATATTTAATTCTATAACCAATTTGGTTACACTTTAGTATTAAATTTGAAACTTAATTCATAATTTTTCAGACCAATTGCTAAGTTTTGCAGATCTTTATTTTAATTCTTTGCTTTAAACATTCCATTTTCTCACGTGAATCAGTCTCATCCACTTACTTTCCCTCTCGTTATTTTGAGCAGGATCCTTTCTTAGCTCACACCCGTCTTTAAATAGTTTAGCAACAATCTTGGACTCTTCATTACCCTTTATTCATTTCACAATAAAACTTAGCTACATTTGGTCATCACTTTCTAACTGATCTCCTAGTTGTACCAGTTATTTGCACAAATTCATTGCTCGTGAAGTAAATCAAATAATGTTTCTTTCATCATTTGACTAGAAACTTACCAATCAGTAAGCATTCCATAGCACATTTG